>NC_090880.1:4111252-4146252 GCF_036669935.1 Montipora foliosa
GGATAATTTAGTCAACGATGTAATAAACTGTGTTTTGGATGCGCTTGCGCATCCTGCCATATTCCTTGTCTGATCTATTTGTATTACGGAAATTTAAGGGTAAAATAATTTACGTTCGTCTGAGCGAAGCGAATTAGAACGTAACTAGAACAGAACTATATACACAAGATGGCAGTGAACACGATCGCTAATATGGCTCGTTGATCAAAGGATATAAGATTGACCACTACGAGAAACAAACTGTTTAACAATCAAAAACAGAAAAACGCAATAGACAAAAAACTTATCTCCGTAGTCAATGGTACACTGAGCGGGAGGCTATTAATTCGCGGTGAAAATGGTACAAGCGTGAGGCCATTTGTTCGCTCTGCCAATGTTTTTACTTTGTCTTCAGAAGATTCCAATATGGCGTCCACTTGTTTGTGGATTTATTTTCTTTGTCGCTGTCATCTTCAAAGTAGTTCTCAATAAGGTACCCGCTGCTCATTAAATAATTAGTATTTTCACTTGTATCGCTTTCAATAGTTGCGTCCCATGATTTCAGTTACATTCGAGTATATTCTTGTTTCATTCAGTTCGCGGAACGACCCGTTTCGCAGCTCGCGCTTGACATCTTTTAGTGTGGGTCTACACGTATGCCTTTCTTCGTATGTGTTTTGAGCGCCCCAAAAAGAAATCTATTAAGGCAACGCAACGTCGATCTTCAGTAATCCCAAACAACGCATCAGAGTACTCTCCATGATCTTGGATTACGTGGTTTGCTTTAAATAACCAATGTAAACAGAGCAACGTGGCTTCTATTGTGCGTTACCCAATCAAAACAACGCCACGTGCTTTCTATTGTGCATTGCCCAATCAAACACCGCCACGTTTTTCTATTGTGCATTTTGATGCACAGGAAAAAAAACTGAAATCAAATGTATTTTATAATTCTTGCCCCTACGGGCCCAAGTAATAAGTGGTTCCTGGTTAATCCAATTTATAACTCGTGCGAAGATTGTTTACATTACTCATTAACAAGAAGAGAGAACTTTGAGTTGTTCAACAATAAATCGTTTTAATCTAACCCAAAATCATTCCGATAGTCAAAACGTCCTATTTATGATGCATTTCCTTCGCTTTTGTGCTTGTCAACATTATGACTTGCGGTATTTCAGGTTCACGTGTTCAAAAGTTTGTTTTTGCATCCCATAAATGTTCAGATTTTTAATTACAAACTCTGTTTTGATTGGCCCTCTAACTCACAGAGTCAAAATAGATACGTTTCGTTTCGTTTCTGAGAAACGAAACAAAAACGAAAACAAAAAGGAAACGAAACAAAAAGTTATGGACCTTGGTCACGCTCTAAAATAAACATTTTCTTTGACGTTGAATATTGTGGTTAAAATGTTCATGACGAATGTTGATGACGAATATCGTTGCCGATAAGAGTAGAGACATCGCTGAACCACGTTCGATTTGTTCATAATCACGCTAAAGGAAATCAAAAAAGTCTAACCCAAAAAATAAAGGCTAAAAAACTTGTGGAACATTTTTGATCGGTAAATAAACAGAAACAAGTGAATCCTCTCTTGCTTGAAAGAAAACTCTCCACTAACGCAGAATTTATTTAGCTAAATCAGGCTTTGCACCACTGGGCCCTCGTCCAATTCCCTGGCGGGCATACGACGTTTTTATGATCTGCAGAAGCTCGTGACCTTGAAGAGTTTAACTATGGTTCAGAGCTGGTCTTTTTTGACTTTGGAAATTTTCTTATTTGAATGTAACGTAGCTCGTGTACTTTCCCGCTCGTGCAGCATCGATCTTATTTTTGTCCACATCCAAGGGAAAGATTTGCAAGTTACACGATTCAAGGTCACGTGCTTTTGTCGACTGCCAATCCTCTTTCAGCCCTTGGTATTTTTTGGTCTTCGTTTGCAGGCGCTATTAATTGAAAGAAATTTAAGATCTTTGAATGGTTTTAATCTTCTTTATTAACCTTTCTTAAAATTGTCAAATTCAAACTGAATTCTTTGCAATCTTCTAGTCACAGTTCTAATTATAAATCAAGTCTAAATCAAGTTGTGTGACTGTGACGTTCTCTTCCGATCCGTTCACGGTGCCACCGCGATAGTTCAAAGGTGAGCCCCAAACCACCACTGCGTGCTAGAATCGCCTCCCTCTGTGCAGCGAAACTTGCTGTTTACGACGGAGTAATACCCGAAGTTGTCTTCGAGGGAGACCGAACCAGAATTCGGCTTAAATTCGCAGGTGGTAAATGAACTGTCGGTATGTAGAGGAAATTCATTAACCTTTGACCCCTGCCAGAATGGAACCGTTTGCTGGATTCCAATGTGTCCCCGGATGTTGATGTATTCCACTCTCTTGCATATGTTACTCCCACTGTAATCGATGATGTTGAGGTCTTTCAATGTTCCGCGAACGTAGTCGATGAAATCCACGCCGTGAGTTGGGAAACTGCATGTTGCTCGCCAGTGAGTGGAGTGACTCTGCAGGGATCTCATTCGAGCTAAACTCAGGCGGTATAGTTTCCAGTTGTGGCTATTCTCGTTTACTGGAGCGTTGATCTTGAGTGGTGTCACCTGGAAAGCTGGCAATGAGCGATACTGGGTGCTCCAAGACATGACCAAGGTCCATGCTGTGCCAGGTTCGGACTTCAGATCACAGTAAGCTGGGAAGCTGTTTCCTGCGTTGTCATAAAGTCGGTAGATGCCACATTTTGAGGCCTCTTTTATAAGGTAATCCAAGCAGGAGGTGGGACGGAAGACATCTGGCGTGATGTTAGAAGACTTGGGACAATTATCTCCCTGGAACAGAAAATAATATTAGCTTCTATTAAAACGATTGGCATTTTAAATGGGAACTAACAAAAATTCGATAATGGATAAACAGTTTCAGAGAGGCCCCAAATGTTTCGATCTAATGTCGATCTTACTTTTCCTTTGTGGTTGGAAATCTTGCAGTTGTGTTGTATTTTAATCTCTAAAACTGTTAAACTATCAAGTTTCAGAATGGCCTATTGCAGTTTTACAAATTATCTTTTCGAATGAACCATTAAGATGTTTTTCTCTTTCGAAGTATATGGGCATCTATTGTCTTTTATTTGTCTTACCTGGCAACCTGATGTAACAACTCGCTTGAATTTTTGTCCCTGATCACTTGCCGAAGCAATGGAAGACTCTTTTAGAAGACTCTAAAAAATAGAATACAGTTTCATTCAGATCCTTTATATTTGTTTAATTAGCACGAGGTTATAAACAACCAAAAGACCTTAATCTTTTTCCTTAGCAGAGTATGGAATATTCAAGTCGAGTTGAAATAAAGTCCTCGACGAAAAATCTTTCGTTAAGTTGTTAGTCTGTCGTCGTACCACATGTATTAAAGCTGACCAACGTCTTATATTAATCAGAGTTAACTGAATAGAGTGTAATGTGAAGTGCTAGATTTCAATCCCATATGAACCATGTGAGCGTTAGCCCTACTGATGCAAATGGGCCCACACAAGGACGGAGAAAAACTCTGACCAGGGTGGGAATTGAACCCACGACCTTCGGGTTAGATCTCCGCCGCTCTACCGACTGAGCTACAAGGTCAGAGGGACGAGGGAGCTCTTAGTTGGATGTGGTTGACTCTCGATCTTGCGTTTTGAGCGAACCGAGGAAACATAAATCACAGATGCAACAATTAATTTTGCTTCCAGTTACTGGCGTCTTCCACTCCGGTTACGATCGTTTCAAGTCAGTAGAAAGTTTCATAAGCAAACCTTCAATGTCAAGTCTTATGTCATGAGTTAAATGTTGTGCTTGGGAATACGTAACTCACGAGAAAAATGATGCCGACAAAAGGCGCTGTGTTCTTAAATACAATGACGAATTTTCCGAATAGATCACTGACGGTGACACAATCGGTGTAGTGCTACTTCGAGTCTCGGAGCGCCGAACCTTCACAAGCAAAATGCTACAGATCACTTTAGCTGTGCTTTACAACTTGTTGCCTATATGAAGAAAAGTATGGTAATTCAGAAATCTGAAACATGAAAAAACTTCTCACAGAACTTATTTTGTTTTGAGTAAACAAAAAAGTGTTAGCTCTGTCGCTGTTTGGCTGTCATTCTCGTGCGCAAAGAAAAATCTGGGACCAAAAAGAAGTAAATTTTTAAGCGTGAAAATTAAACAGTTCGATATTTTTATGAAGCTAACGAAATGTTTCGCAGTTATTAAAAAAAATCTCTTAGAAGCACCCTGCGCTCCGGAAAATCTTTTAAAGTTAAAACAAACCAAGGTACTCGGCCAATGAAAACAGTGATCATGTTTGATGGGTTATTACTCCGGATCATAGTTAATGCATGGAGATGGTTATGAAACTCGACAAGTTCCTTTGTTTGATGTTTTTGTCCGTATTTTTGGCCTTGACCCTGCACAAAACACACCTTTTTTCGATACGATAACCAATCAAATCCTTCGATTAAATTATGCGCGACTAATTTGGGAACCCATGCAAGACCAAAACAAAAGATTGTGCAGGGTCACGGTCAATTCAACATCGATTGCGACAACATTGTTCTCGCTTTTGAAGGGTTTTAATATAACTATGTCCGGATCGAAGGCGATCGATGGATTTTCAAATTACTTTAAGTGTGCCTCACAATAGTACTCCTCAATCATTTGAAAAGACCAGAGATGTGCTGACAGAATATAAATGGAGTTTGTCGGCAGGCTTGCATGAAATTCACACTCAGTGTCGTATATCTTGTGTTTGATGCCACTCTTGCGCGCAAGTGTTGATCTATTTCAGCGAGCGAAAACGGCGTCCAGCCGATTTCATGCCAAGTGGTTGGTGTTCCTTCGTTTCCGTTCACACGATACACATCAAGCACCTTACCAATCGTTTCCTTTGCCCGTTCTATTAGTTAACATTCCTTGTTTTCTTCAGTCTACGAGATGCTTCCGTGAAGCATACACTGGGTTGCCTGCGGTACGTGTTACAGAAAATCAGAAGCCACTGAATTGTGTGGTATTGAACTACAGCATTCCAGTCACTGAAGAATAACAAATAAAAGAGATGCGAGAAACATTGGCTTCTGGGCTGACATGTTGATCATTTTCAAGTTCCGTCACAACTTCTTTTCACCACAAGTTTAAGCGTGCCCTCTGAGCATATGACAGCTTTGTAATACTAAAGTTCACTGAATTTTTACCCTTTCCAGCGGGGTCAGTATCTGGTTGGGTGACCTAAACAATATACCCCCTCATAAAACAGAAGCATCGGACCGAAAATACTATTAACGCTAACAAATGCGAACTCAGCAAGGAAAAGATTTTGTAAGCTTGCTTTACGCAAAACAAATATTGATGCAAAAGGAAATAACTATTGATACACAGTTTTTAGAAAGAGTAGAAGGAAGTTTCCGGGACGGTCGATCAAGAATAAAATATTTACGATATGAAAACAACATTAATTTTTGAACCGTGAATATAGAATATAAAAAGTAACGATCAGCGACAAACATTTTGGGAGATTTTTGCTACGTTCAATTTTGTTATTCTACTTTTGGCTGCACAAATAAATCGCAAAATCGAAAGTGACATGGCCGGAATTCAGCGGGTGCCGTGATTAAGTTACCGCAGCATTTTTACTCGCCAAACAGTGAAGCATCTGTGTCAAATGATGGCAAGATACCGGCTTTTTGTAAGTTTCTTTCTCTGTCAAGTGTTATAAAGTTTGACAATAGAATGAGCGAAGTCAAAACAAAGATCACAATCGTCCAACTCTTGAGGTTGACCATTTGTTTATGCAAAGTCAAAATTTACTCTGCAAGATGCCTACGACGTTATTTATTACTAGGAAATTCCATCATTTTGGAAATAGCAGCTACTTTATTATTCATTGGCGTCACAATTTTTCACTGATTTTGGGGCTCATTTTGTTGAAACTCAAGCACGCTTCCAACAGACCTGTTTATTTTCGTGAACCCTTCCTGCTTACAGAGCAATACTAAAAAAATTCTCCCATATCACATTTCAACCTTAAGCTCGAAAATTCAATACACAACATGATATTATAATTCACAAAGGCAGAAAATACCACAAAATCCTTTTCCAGCGAAAAATTTTTTGAAACAAACAACATATTTGCTCTTAGAGGCGAAAACCTCTTCCTATTTCATTGCGTGCGTGAAGACAAGAAACTCAATCGTGTCAAATTACCATGTACTTCAGGTTCAAACCCTTTCCTGAAGAACCTTTTCCTTGAATAAGAAGAAAATGCTTTACCATTGCCATAAAAACTATCCAGTTAAGCTCGCATATCATAAAACATGATGAATTCATAAAGGCCACCTTTTCGAGCGAACAATGTTTTGAAACAAACAAGATATTTGCTATTAGAGGCAAAAACCCCTTCTATTTCATTACGTGCGTGAAGAGAAGAAACTCAATCGTGTCAAATATGCGCAATATCGCAACAAACTAAATTTCAGGATCAAACCGTTTCCATGAAGAACCTTTTCCTGGAATAATGCAGCACAAAATAGACGACAAGCTTTCTTTCAAATAATTATTGGCTGTCACATTTCCAATTTTTTTTTACCTGAAGACTGTGCAGAGTTGATCACAGATCCACGTATGGTGTTCGATTCGTTCTCTGTCTTTGTTGAACCCATAGGTTACCAGAGAATTTTCCATTTGGTTTCAGTGTTCTACATAACAGCACACTTGGTAAAATATTAGAAATACAGCTCACTTTGATTTCGGCTCGACGGGCGATAGATTGTTGTCGAAGTCCATTACTCGTCGCTTTTAAGATTCCAGGTGTTTGTTTTTCACCGCGTGCCTAGTTTATCCAACTGACTTTCCATTATTGAGCTCCATAAGGATATATTTTGTTTAAGGATCCACTAAAGCGCCATTTGCGTTACATGACTTTCGACGCCATTGCAGGCTAAGTTAATGATTTTACTGTGTCCACCAGAGGATTATACGCATTTCCACTACCCTCTCGATCCTAAGAAAATAGGCGCAGAAGGCTCTATGCACAAAGACACCACTTATCAGGGGAGTGACAGGCAAGACTTTTACCGACACGAAAAAAAAAACAAAATAAAATAAATGAAATAAATAAAACGAACAAATCCCACCCACTTTCCGACTGGGATTGCCATACTGGCAACCCAGTAATAATAATAATAATAATAATAATAATAATAATAATAATAATAATTTCCAATATTTTACTAACTGTGATGTTATGTACAACGCTGAAACCAAATGGAAAATTTTCTGGTAAAGTTTTCTGGTTGGATATGGAGGGAGAAGGAATCGAACACCTTGAGTGGAAGTGTCATCACTGTTGTGTGGCTATTTATATTTATTTGCACTCAACTCTGCACAGTCTTCAGGTAAAATATTAACAATTGGAAATTTGACTAATTCTTGTTAGTCAGTAATTATTTGAAAGAAAGCTTGTTGTCCATTTTTTGCTTCATTGTTGAAGGAAAAGGTTCTTCAGAAAAGGGTTTGATCCTGAACTCCGGTGAAAATTTTATCTTGTTGTGTATAGTTGATTTGACACGGGTTGGGTTTCTTGTTTTGACGCACGCAATGAAATAGGAAGGGTTTTTTGCCTCTAATAGCAAATATGTTGTTCGTTTCAATAAGTTTTTTCGCTGGAAAAGGTTTTGTAAGATTTTTCGGCCCTTGTGGATGCATCGTGTTGTGTAAAATTCGAGCTTAACTAATTTGCATACGTGGATTGAAATTTGACACCCGAGGTGCAGTTTTCATGAAGATGACAGGAATGTTTAGTCGTGTTCTTTCTGGCAAATGATCAATACGTAGCTATAATTTTTTACGTCAGAAAAAGATCTGATATGTCACTATAGTGTAAAATGAAGTTTATTTGGGAAGCCAAAATATTTATTTAAGTTCCTGGTTAATCTAATTTTTTGCTACGACTCACTAGAGCGAAGATTGTTTACATTACTCATTAACACGAAGATTTTTCGACAATAATTCGCTTTAATCTAACCCATAAACATTCAGATAGTAAGAAACTTCACATTTATATTAATTAACCATTTCCTTCGCTTTTGTGTTTGTCAGCATTGTGATTTGCAATAGTTCAGGTCCACGTGTTCTCAAGTGTGTTTTTGCATCTCATAGATGTTTTGATTTTCAATTACAAACTCTGTTTCGATTGGCCGCTCAACCTCATTGTGTAAATAGTTCACCCTGAAGTCAAAATAGATACGTTTCTCAGGAAATGAAGCAAAAAATAAGTAATGTTTCGTTTCCCAACTGAGCAGCACTGGGGATGATGAGAAATATGCTGCATTCGAGCCCCAGCCCCTAGCATGCTTTTTCTATTGTGGGGGTTATTAGGAGTACCTATTGGAGCATTATTTTCGGATTGGCCCAGCCAGCATTACACCTAGGAAAATCCAGTTTCAGTGTTCCAGATAAGAGTCCGGTCTCGGGTCAATGACCCGACAAAGAAGGCTTCCTGACCCGACAGGTGAAATGTAAAATATTCAGTTAAATATTACAACAAAATTAAAAGACGAAAGACGGAAGTTTAAATAAAAACTAGCACTAAGAAGTCACGACATTTCGACCTCTCCGAAGTCATTTTCAAGTGAGTCAGTTTTCTTAACTTTCAAATTAGCATAAATATGTTGAAACAAGTTAAAAAACGATAAAAATGTGGCGAACGCTAAAATGTGATACAATATGTAAAAAAGTGTTAAAAATATATACAATGGAAAAGCATAAAAGAATAAAATAATCGTAGCAAGAATTGTTCTAAACAAATAGTTTAGCGCGATTGAATCGCACTGTTTGTTTAGCGTTGGTTTCAGTTCTTTGATAAAAAACATTTCAAAAATAAGGCAGTCAAATTTGTTCTGACACTTCTTAAGATTCGAAAACTCTGTGTGATGTCTTCTGGCTCCATGTCGTGCTGCTCTCTGAGGTGGTTTCCGATTGCCGATCCTTTATGTTCATTTTCAGGAAACATTTTCTAAGAAACTACTTATTAAGACGGGAGTTTCTTGGCTAAAAAGTATGTTGTTTTACTCTGAAAACGACGAACGATTAATATTCTTCCCTGTAGTTCATTCAATGTAAACAAGAACGTTGACACAAGGTGATCACATGCACCTTCGTGGTTTTGACGTGGTTTTGACCTTTGATTCATAGAAGTCATAGACCGCAAAAATTTTAGTGTTTTTGCGATCGATTGTCATAAATCTTTCGCTGAGAATTCGAAATACAAAGTTTTGTATGAAAACTATATTATTCTTTTCAGTTCATCTGCTTTTTGGCTTGCCTCTTACTTTTAACTCCCGGCTTTTACGGTACTTTTTGGTGCAAGCGTATAGCAAAAAAAAATTTGACCTGGAATCAGATTAGACTGAAAAGAAGAAGAATTATGAAGCGGAAACAACATGTTCAGTCCTTCCTTAGTGTGTGGACATGCAGGAACACGTCCGTCAGAGCAATTTGCAGTTAGCTTTTTTACAGACTATTTAAAGAAGAAACGAGCGAGTCTTACTCAAGGGCGTGTTTTGCTGGCTTTGAACTGAATTTATTACCAAAGCTTAAAAAAGTAAAAGACCTCAAAGCGGAACAGGACATTACAAAATAATTCAACGTGTGAACACGGGAGAGGCAGGGCCACTGCTGGGTGACCCTTCAAATGGTCTAAATGACTTCCCAATTGAAAAAAAAAATTAACTGTAACGTTGCAGTTCAATACCACCCAACTCTGAGCCTTCTGTTTTAGTGTAACACGTACCACAGGCAACCCAGTTTACGCTCATGGAGCGTCTAGTTAGTTCAACGAAAGGCACATTGCGCGCCTTTGTTGTTGTTGTTGTTGTTGTTATCTGGAAATTTGGAGAGTCTATTAACCATATAACATCCTTAACATGTTACAAAGAGCAAGTCATACATAAATAATAATAGAAACTGAAATTCTAATAAACATAGCTTATTTTCCCTTGGAAAACAGAATATGATATCCGATGGAAACTGATTACTTTACACAGTCAGACAATTCCGATTTTCGGGGGCCCTGAAAATGGCGACTGAAGTAATTTAGGCACGCAATGTAAGGTGGGTAAGTAAGGCTCTTTGACAAGCGGGAAATTTGCGTGTATGTGCCTGGCCCCAGTTGTTCAAAAGGTGGATAATGCTATCCACCGGGTAAATCACTATCCAGCCGATAAGCACTTGCCAAACCAATTGAGGTATCCAGTGGATGGCGCTATCCACCCTTCGAATAACAACTGGGGCTAGGTCTCTAAAGCTTTTGGAATGTGAAAAGTACTAAAATGTTTACGTTATACTATTATATTATATTTTGTCAAAAACAATCACTTACAGTTTTATTTTGCTGAAAATGAAAATTCTACTCGTCAAACCGGGCGAGTAATTTGCGATTTCCACTCGCCCGACGGGCTTGACACTTGTATTGGCGAGTGGGCGAGCGCTAATTGAAAACCCTGCATTCTGGTTTGAATGCTGTCATTCGGAGAGTATAAACAGCCTAATTGGAAACGCAAAGTATGAGCATCACAGTCATAATCATTATCATGTCACAGCTACCATCATCATCATCGTTATTGTTATTATTATCGCTGATTTAATCATAATGTTCTATTTATTTTATTTATTCTTTATATGAACACCATCAAATTTCCAATAAAGGTGTTTGTTACCTTGTGATTGGGAGCCATCTTGGGATACAACCTTAATTCCGGATCTGAACGCTGTTCTTCCAATTCCTACAGCGTTAGAGGATATTGAGTAAATAATAACTATCCATAATTATTCATTCTTCTCAGAGTGAGATTTTCAAAATCCTAAAGAAGTGGGTTAAAATTTTCTCTCTCCCGAAGATATGACTGGAAGATACTGAAACTGGCTACAGACGCTATTGCGCCAGATTTGGAGGATAGAGGTTATGGCTTTGCATTTATGCATTTGTCTAGCGCATGTCCAGCACAGAAGTTGTGTTGTTTGCCTTTCATAATGTGTTAAAAATATACACAAATTCCTTTACATGTAAACTTAATTTATTTAATAGGAACTTGGTGCTTACGTAGGCGCCGGTTGCAGAGTGCTTGGACTGGATCATATACCTCGATGGATAAAAGCTTTTCATACACTATTACATTTTCCACGCTGATATTACAATTTGAAGGCCATTTATAGCGTAAAAAGGACCGCGAATACCATGGAAATTCCAAGAGACACTATTTAAATTTGAAAACAGAAAGTTTGACCAGAGGCAGTATACAACATACGTCAACTCTATGTTTACCTCTCCACTTGGATTCTTTGCCTTGATCGCTGATCCAAAGGTGGTAGTGGTAACCGAAACGATTAAGAGCAAGGGGAAGACAAAACTGAGGTGGTCCATTTTCAACCTACAAAATAGTTAAAAGCAGAACATTCACTTCTAGTGACAAGAAGTTCAACAGTAGTTCAGAAAATAAAAACCTGAGTTTTTATTTTCACATTGTATCTGTTTCTACCTCGTCTAGAACACGAAGCTGCATACTTTTCTCTGTATGGAATATCTCAAAACACCGAGTCAAAAGTTTTTTGACAAAGGGAGAAGAAAATTGGGACGAATGCGTGCAGCAAGACTACTTGGTAAGTTCTAGTAACAAAGTAAATATCGGTTTTTAAACAAATCTCTATTTAGGACACATGACTTCAAATATTCAGCCCCAAGCAAAAGACTTGAGTTTATGATATAAGTGGACAGGTATTGCCATGTATATGACTTGCTTTACATCGGAGGCTATCGTGAAAGTCGCCTGTAGATAGTCACTATGAAAAATGTACCTAAGTTCTAGCTTCGTCAGTACTTCCTGCCGCGTACCTCAAGGATAGCTCCTTGGACCAATTCCGTTTGATTCACTAATTTCTCCTTTCCTAACCTATGACACACAGCCTGGGGTAATAGATATTTCAACGCACTTCATTCCTTCGGTTGCTAAATATTGAATTTTTCACTCAAGTAACGGAAATTTACAAGTATGTTGAAGCATATTTTATAATATTTTCAGGATCATTTTATTGTATGCAGAGTGTTGTAATGCACGGTGCCAAGAGAAAATGAGGGAACAGAGAAGGAGGCTCCCGGTCCAGCCCTTGGGATATGTCATGTCCACGAAAGTTATTTTTAGACGAGCGGAAGTCTTCCGAGACGTCCGCATGCAGGCCAACCTCGGTCCGATGTTTGAAAGAAAATATATATTAATCAGCCTTCCACGTGCGCCATCATTTTCTCTTTTCACTAAGAACCTGAGAGCGAGGCAAGACTGCATGCGGACGTCTCAGAAGTCAGACGTCCGCTAGAACAAAGACTTCCACTCGTCTAAAAATAACTTTCGTGGACATAACATATCCCGCCAACGCCTTGAGCCTCCCTCTCTGTCCTCTCATTTTCTCTTGACGGTGCTTAAGAACTTAGATAAGAAATTGAAACGTGCAAACCAAATTAAGTGTCGAAAACAACCTCGCCCCTCTCAGTTAATTTAAGTAACTTTCCCACGAGAAAATGCTTTAGACGACAACCGAATTTCCAAATTTTTCTGTTGTTGGAAACACGAGGACCGTCTTAGCGGCTCTTTCTTATAAAATTGTAATACCGACCACGATAGTTATCTTAACTTAATTATCTGTAGTGTTAGTTTTCCCGCGGTTAGCCCGCACAGGTTTGCATAAAGGACCGCGGAAACTTCGGTTTCCGTTGCTATCAGTTTATCTAACAATTTAATTAACTCGATCCAATTTAGCTAGGCTGAAGTATCTACCACAAGTATTTACCACAAGATATTCCGCCTTTGTTGTTGAGAGTGTTAGGATCACGTCTGTGTAACTTTTCAAGATCTTTGACCAATCATAGCTAAGCAAGAGCATATATAAACGCCAATTTTTTAGAGAGCTAGAGAGAGTTGGCTGCCGGCAACGGCAGAGTGCTGAATTTCAACGCAAGAATAAAGTTGAAAAGCCGAAGCTGTGTGTACAAAATCTGTCCCGTAACAAATAGAATACCAAAAGTGCAGCAGATAAGTGACAAATTACGGTTATTAAACATTCCTATTCAAAAGAACCTAAAATCATGTTTCTTGAAGAAATTCTAAGTGTTAAAAATTGCATTATTATTATTATTGCAACAAGGATCAAATTGATTTACATATTCCAGGTTAGTTGCATATAGGCTCTTTGTGCTTGACGTGTGGGTCTCTCTAAGTGCATTCGGGCTTTGCTTTGGCATCCTTTTCCTTTTGGGTTATAGAGTTATTTTTTAAGGAGGCCAACATCCATCGTTTCTTTTCGTTTTTCTTTGTATCGTTTGAATATGTTAAGGGTTCAAAATTACTTTTGTGGCATGAATCTGAAGCCATTGCGGTGACAAATTCCAACACGTACTCGGAGCCCCATTAATTCAATGGGTGTCAGTGAAGAGGTCACTACGGTGTGTGAACAATATCTACTTCCAACATTAAACCGATGAAAGAAAAAAAAATTCCTTTTTTGCAACAATTGTAAATAATAGTTGGCACTTTTATTCAAGAAGACTAGCCTGCGAGCAGGCTCTCAGTGTTTCGAGGTGCATGAAGGGCCTGTGTTGTCAGCTGTGGTTTCACAGTTAGTGGCCACGTCATCCTATTACAATAACACAACGATTGCTCTTTCACAAATATAGATTTTTAAAGACTAAAATCAGTAAGAATACATTTTTTTCCACTAAAGTAAAAAATAGAAAAAAGTATAGCTTATCTGCTGAATACCCCGCCAGTTATTGCCAACGAGTCAGGCCTTCTGAAGACAGAAGGCCTGGCGAGGCGGCAGCTTATAGAGCCGCGAGAAGATTTTTAGGCGGACGAAATCTCAGAAGCGCTTCAAATTTAATTGTAATGTAGACCAAAAGCTGTAATGTAGACCAAAGCGATCAAATATTGACCGTAGCGATAACCAATGAGAGTGCCGCACGAGTACGCCGCGTGATGTTTGCAGCCGCCAGATCACGCAAGCTTGGCTCGTTGGCACTTTAGCGACAGCTATAACTAGTTTACATAATAATAACATCGTATTCGTTCTGAAAGTCGCCTATAGTAATGAAATCGGTTCGAAGGTTCAAGTTTTTCATCAAAGAGAGTCCTGTTTTAAAACTGAATTTGTTTTTCCCGTTCTTTTACAAGCGCTCCCGGAGCCAGGAGATGCGATTCATTCACTTTGTCTCCCTTTGATTGGATCAAGAATTGGAACAAGAATTGTTTGTTGGAAGTTTTTTCATGATCACTAAACAAAAAGTGCGCCATATATAAACCATAATACTACCCTTTACTAAAACCTACCTGTCTCCTTTGCTCCGGAATTTTCAATGGGTGCTTTGTTTTTCGAAGGAATGGACTACGCTATTGATAGCGCTTGTCCACTTCGTCCCAAGTCTTTAAATCATGATGTGGGCGGAACATTTTTCAACTTTGACAGATCACGTGTTTCCGCCTTAATCAAGGGCTTTTCTAATGCTATACCCTCTCGATAATTCTCGACGAATATCAACGATTTACCCGAGCAACAAATAACATCACAAACAGCGGGATCGGTAATCAGAATTCGAAGTACCTACACGCAACGTGTTTTAGCGCGAAAGTAGAAATTTGTTTAGTAGCTTTCTTTCTCATTGGTCGACTTACGGGTGTGATTTTTCGTTTCTTTTGGGTTAGTGACTCATTCATTGACCTCTCTCCCCTGCCTCACTCAAAACTGGCGTTTTCAAGGAACTCAACTGGAAATAACTTAAGATTGTAAGTGTTAATAAATGAACTTCAAAGGTATTAAGAAAAATTTGAACAATTTTCTTATTAAATGAATTCTTCTAGTGATTTATTTGTTGCATCAAAGATGGAATTGATTTACCTACTCCAGGTTACTTAGGTAAACAGCTGGGCAGATAAGCTCTTTGTGCTTGACATGTGGGTCTCTGTATGTGTGTAGGGTAGGCTTTTTCGACAGGGTTTTGGCACCATATACCTCTTAGATAATAGGAAGACGTGGCCACTCACTGTGAAAACGCATCTGACAACACCTTTTTGCCTTTGTTTAGCCTGCGCATTCGAGCAGTCAAGCATGCTCTTCATGTACCTCGAACCACTGGGAGCCTTCTCGCAGGCTAGTCTTCGTAGAATAAAACTTTCAATAACCGTTTGTCAATTGTTGCAAAAAAGAAACAGGATTTTTTTCCTTTCTTCCCCTCTTTTTACATTGGAAATCAATATTGATATTAGCAGGCAAGTAAGAACGTTAAAAAAAAACGACAAAACGTTTAAGATTATAAGACATGTTTCGACAGAAACTTCTGTCATCTTCAGTTGACTAATGTACAAGTTGAATTTGTAAGTAGGAAAAAGTGCTAATTTTGCTAGTAACAACGGAATGTACATAAAACGTGACAATGTGAGAATTAAAAGGAAGTTTTAGATTTATGTGATGTAATTGTTGATTCAGAGAAGGTTGTTCTCTTTGAATATGAATAGCCTCTTTTATCTTGTTGTCGTTTTCTTTAAAGTTGAAATCAAGTCTAGGTCAAGGTCAATTTATTTAACGTCGGTAGTTCCTTCAGTTACGAAACTGGTATCAATGGAAGCCGACGGTGCGTCTTTTACCCCCCTCCCTCTGTCAGTGCTCCGTTTCACAGATATTTAAAGCTATTCGCTACACGGATCAGAGGAAAGTGGAAACAGACGTTGAAGTCACCGAGGATCGAACAGGGGACCCCCTTGCTCCGAAAGCCGCGCACTAGCCAACTGAGCTACGCCTGCAAATGTTGGTTTTTTAGGAGAGGGGAAAACCGGAGTACCCGGGAAAAGCATCTTGGAGCAGAGTAAAGAACCAACAAACTCAGTCCACATATGGCGTAGAATCCGGGAATCGATCCTTGGCCACATTGGTGGAAGGCGAGTGCTCTCACCACTGCGCCAGCCCTGCTCCCCCAATCAATATTGTTGACACAACCCAGTCACCCCTTTACTGACACCCATTGAATTCATTAAAGGTGGACCATTCCTGCACCTTGACAGATCCCGAAAAAGTGGTATAGCTTCTTAAAAAAAACTCCAGCGAGAGAGAGCGCAAAGAAAGATAATACAGTTTGTCAAAAGCTCTTACTGCGAAACTCGGAAATTCGTGAACACTGATATGATTATTTATAGTATCCTATTGTGGGTTTTACTTTGATTAATCACTATACAAACAATTAACATTGCAGAAATATTGTTGTTTTTGGACTTTACGGTTTTCCGAGTTTCACAGTGATCATGCATGACACGAATTTCAATAAAGTGTTGTATAAAACAGAAAACGAAAGCAATTATTCCGAGAAATCGTAAACCGAATACCATTCATTTTGGGTTGACGTATCTTGCCATCTCCCAAAAATGATGTCAACGCATTTCATGCCAAAAATGTGAAACAATCTGATTTTCTGTAACTGAGGACTGAAAATCAGGAAAAAACATCCGAAGCATTGTCACGTCCGTTTCTATACTACAGACGCATTATCAGTCTGAACGAACTTGGGCAAGACCTCCTCAGTAAAAAAAACCTAGAATGGAACTATTCTAACTAACGAACGACTGAGATAATTAGAGATTCGAAAACTGGAAGATATTAAGTAGGATAAAATGCCAAAAAGTAGACAGATTGTACTTCAGATCTTTAACAGTCAAACATGAATTTCGTAGGAAACAATAAACACTGAACTGCGTTATACATTAATAATTCTTACAAATAAATAGCTTCAAGTTTTTTCTTAAAAGTATACGTAGGCAAGAGAGTTGGCAGATTAGGAGGATTGTAAAACTTACGACCTTGATCGGAGAATTGTTTAGTATTAGTTCTGAAGTAAAGTAATCGGAAGCTCTTACAATTTCTTGTATAATAGGAATGTATTTGAATTTTTCAGTGAAACAATTTTGTTTGCTAACAGTGAACGGGAACGGTCGAGATTTGATAGGAGTACATAAATTTGCCCAGTTGCAACGTATATATGTTGCAGGTAAAACCCGGGCTCAGGTGGAATCCGTTTTTACAAGTTAAATTGGTGATCCTCACTTTACCTAGGTTGAATATGCATTCAAATGAATTGAGGAAACTTTGTTTGGAGCCTAAATTAAACCTCGAGAAAAAATAGGGTCAGGTTAGGATTAGTTTTGGTTATTATACATCGATATCAATTCTGACTTTTCAGTGTACAAAAGTAAATAATGAAAAGAACTGTGTTGGGTTGATCATGTTCGTCGCTGAAGTGTAGCGGTGAAGACACAGGACTATAGATCTCGAGTCACAGGTAAATGCATAGTACAGTTCTTTGATCTCTAATAATTTTGCAGGGTTGAGACTGAATGGGCAAGTGCGTGAATATTGAAACCGATAACCGATTAGGAAGCTGCCTCGAAGTTATCGCAGCAAAAGACATGAGTTTTATGATATACGTGGACAGGTATTGCCATGCATATGAGTTGCTTTACATCGGAGGCTATCGTGAAAGTCGCCTGTAGATAGTCACTATGAAAAATGTACCTAAGTTCTAGCTTCGTAAGTACTTCCTGCCGCGTACCACAAGGATAGCTCCTTGGACCAATTCCGTTTGATTCACTAATTTCTCCTTTCCTAACCTATGACACACAGCCTGGGGTAATAGATATTTCAACGCACTTCATTCCTTCGGTTGTTAAATATTGAATTTTTCACTGAAGTAACGGAAATCTACAAATAGAATACCAGAAGTGCATCAGATAAGTGACAAATTACGGTTATTAAACATTCCTATTCAAAAGAACTTAAAATCATGTTCCTTGAAGAAATTCTAAGTGTTAAAAATGAACAAATTTCTTATTTAATTAATTCTTCTCATGATTTATTTATTGCAACAAGGATCAAATTGATTTACATATTCCAGGTTAGTTGCATATAGGCTCTTTGTGCTTGACGTGTGGGTCTCTCTAAGTGCATTCGGGCTTTGCTTTGGCATCCTTTTCCTTTTGGGTTATAGAGTTATTTTTAAGGAGGCCAACATCCATCGTTTCTTTTCGTTTTTCTTTGTATCGTTTGAATATGTTAAGGGTTCGAAATTACTTTTGTGGCATGAATCTGAAGCCATTGCGGTGACAAATTCCAACACGTACTCGGAGCCCCATTAATTCAATGGGTGTCAGTGAAGAGGTCACTACGGTGTGTGAACAATATCTACTTCCAACATTAAACCGATGGAAGAAAAAAAAATCCTTTTTTGCAAAAAGTGTAAATAATAGTTGGCACTTTTATTCAAGAAGACTAGCCTGCGAGCAGGCTCTCAGTGTTTCGAGGTGCATGAAGGGCCTGTGTTGTCAGCTGTGGTTTCACAGTTAGTGGCCACGTCATCCTATTACAATAACACAACGATTGCTCTTTCACAAATATAGATTTTTAAAGACTAAAATCAGTAAGAATACATTTTTTTCCACTAAAGTAAAAAATAGAAAAAAGTATAGCTTATCTGCTGAATACCCCGCCAGTTATTTACATAATAATAACATCGTATTCGTTCTGAAAGTCGCCTATAGTACTGAAATCGGTTCGAAGATTCAAGTTTTTCATCAAAGAGAGTCCTGTTTTAAAACTGAATTTGTTTTTCCCGTTCTTTTACAAGCGCTCCCGGAGCCAGGAGATGCGATTCATTCACTTTGTCTCCCTTTGATTGGATCAAGAATTGGAACAAGAATTGTTTGTTGGAAGTTTTTTCATGATCACTAAACAAAAAGTGCGCCATATATAAACCATAATACTACCCTTTACTAAAACCTACCTATCTCCTTTGCTCCGGAATTTTCAATGGGTGCTTTGTTTTTCGAAGGAATGGACTACGCTATTGATAGCGCTTGTCCACTTCGTCCCAAGTCTTTAAATCATGATGTGGGCGGAACATTTTTCAACTTTGACAGATCACGTGTTTCCGCCTTAATCAAGGGCTTTTCTAATGCTATACCCTCTCGATAATTCTCGACGAATATCAACGATTTACCCGAGCAACAAATAACATCACAAACAGCGGGATCGGTAATCAGAATTCGAAGTACCTACACGCAACGTGTTTTAGCGCGAAAGTAGAAATTTGTTTAGTAGCTTTCTTTCTCATTGGTCGACTTACGGGTGTGATTTTTCGTTTCTTTTGGGTTAGTGACTCATTCATTGACCTCTCTCCCCTGCCTCACTCAAAACTGGCGTTTTCAAGGAACTCAACTGGAAATAACTTAAGATTGTAAGTGTTAATAAATGAACTTCAAAGGTATTAAGAAAAATTTGAACAATTTTCTTATTAAATGAATTCTTCTAGTGATTTATTTGTTGCATCAAAGATGGAATTGATTTACCTACTCCAGGTTACTTAGGTAAACAGCTGGGCAGATAAGCTCTTTGTGCTTGACATGTGGGTCTCTGTATGTGTGTAGGGTAGGCTTTTTCGACAGGGTTTTGGCACCATATACCTCTTAGATAATAGGAAGACGTGGCCACTCACTGTGAAAACGCATCTGACAACACCTTTTTGCTTTTGTTTAGCCTGCGCATTCGAGCAGTCAAGCATGCTCTTCATGTACCTCGAACCACTGGGAGCCTTCTCGCAGGCTAGTCTTCGTAGAATAAAACTTTCAATAACCGTTTGTCAATTGTTGCAAAAAAGAAACAGGATTT
The DNA here is from genome assembly GCF_036669935.1 of Montipora foliosa. Classification (NCBI taxonomy): domain Eukaryota; kingdom Metazoa; phylum Cnidaria; class Anthozoa; order Scleractinia; family Acroporidae; genus Montipora; species Montipora foliosa. Next base: position 4,131,001 of record NC_090880.1, read on the forward strand.
TTTTCCTTTCTTCCCCTCTTTTTACATTGGAAATCAATATTGATATTAGCAGGCAAGTAAGAACGTTAAAAAAAAAACGACAAAACGTTTAAGATTATAAGACATGTTTCGACAGAAACTTCTGTCATCTTCAGTTGATTAATGTACAAGTTGAATTTATAAGTAGGAAAAAGTGCTAATTATGCTAGTAACAACGGAATGTACATAAAACGTGACAATGTGAGAATTAAAAGGAAGTTTTAGATTTATGTGATGTAATTGTTGATTCAGAGAAGGTTGTTCTCTTTGAATATGAATAGCCTCTTTTATCTTGTTGTCGTTTTCTTTAAAGTTGAAATCAAGTCTAGGTCAAGGTCAATTTATTTAACGTCGGTAGTTCCTTCAGTTACGAAACTGGTATCAATGGAAGCCGACGGTGCGTCTTTTACCCCCCTCCCTCTGTCAGTGCTCCGTTTCACAGATATTTAAAGCTATTAGCTACACGGATCAGAGGAAAGTGGAAACAGACGTTGAAGTCACCGAGGATCGAACAGGGGACCCCCTTGCTCCGAAAGCCGCGCACTAGCCAACTGAGCTACGCCTGCAAATGTTGGTTTTTTAGGAGAGGGGAAAACCGGAGTACCCGGGGAAAAGCATCTTGGAGCAGAGTAAAGAACCAACAAACTCAGTCCACATATGGCGTAGAATCCGGGAATCGATCCTTGGCCACATTGGTGGAAGGCGAGTGCTCTCACCACTGCGCCAGCCCTGCTCCCCCAATCAATATTGTTGACACAACCCAGTCACCCCTTTACTGACACCCATTGAATTCATTAAAGGTGGACCATTCCTGCACCTTGACAGATCCCGAAAAAGTGGTATAGCTTCTTAAAAAAAACTCCAGCGAGAGAGAGCGCAAAGAAAGATAATACAGTTTGTCAAAAGCTCTTACTGCGAAACTCGGAAATTCGTGAACACTGATATGATTATTTATAGTATCCTATTGTGGGTTTTACTTTGATTAATCACTATACAAACAATTAACATTGCAGAAATATTGTTGTTTTTGGACTTTACGGTTTTCCGAGTTTCACAGTGATCATGCATGACACGAATTTCAATAAAGTGTTGTATAAAACAGAAAACGAAAGCAATTATTCCGAGAAATCGTAAACCGAATACCATTCATTTTGGGTTGACGTATCTTGCCATCTCCCAAAAATGATGTCAACGCATTTCATGCCAAAAATGTGAAACAATCTGATTTTCTGTAACTGAGGACTGAAAATCAGGAAAAAACATCCGAGGCATTGTCACGTCCGTTTCTATACTACAGACGCATTATCAGTCTGAACGAACTTGGGCAAGACCTCCTCAGTAAAAAAAACCTAGAATGGAACTATTCTAACTAACGAACGACTGAGATAATTAGAGATTCGAAAACTGGAAGATATTAAGTAGGATAAAATGCCAAAAAGTAGACAGATTGTACTTCAGATCTTTAACAGTCAAACATGAATTTCGTAGGAAACAATAAACACTGAACTGCGTTATACATTAATAATTCTTACAAATAAATAGCTTCAAGTTTTTTCTTAAAAGTATACGTAGGCAAGAGAGTTGGCAGATTAGGAGGATTGTAAAACTTACGACCTTGATCGGAGAATTGTTTAGTATTAGTTCTGAAGTAAAGTAATCGGAAGCTCTTACAATTTCTTGTATAATAGGAATGTATTTGAATTTTTCAGTGAAACAATTTTGTTTGCTAACAGTGAACGGGAAGGGTCGAGATTTGATAGGAGTACATAAATTTGCCCAGTTGCAACGTATATATGTTGCAGGTAAAACCCGGGCTCAGGTGGAATCCGTTTTTACAAGTTAAATTGGTGATCCTCACTTTACCTAGGTTGAATATGCATTCAAATGAATTGAGGAAACTTTGTTTGGAGCCTAAATTAAACCTCGAGAAAAAATAGGGTCAGGTTAGGATTAGTTTTGGTTATTATACATCGATATCAATTCTGACTTTTCAGTGTACAAAAGTAAATAATGAAAAGAACTGTGTTGGGTTGATCATGTTCGTCGCTGAAGTGTAGCGGTGAAGACACAGGACTATAGATCTCGAGTCACAGGTAAATGCATAGTACAGTTCTTTGATCTCTAATAATTTTGCAGGGTTGAGACTGAATGGGCAAGTGCGTGAATATTGAAACCGATAACCGATTAGGAAGCTGCCTCGAAGTTATCGCAGCAAAAGACATGAGTTTTATGATATACGTGGACAGGTATTGCCATGCATATGAGTTGCTTTACATCGGAGGCTATCGTGAAAGTCGCCTGTAGATAGTCACTATGAAAAATGTACCTAAGTTCTAGCTTCGTAAGTACTTCCTGCCGCGTACCACAAGGATAGCTCCTTGGACCAATTCCGTTTGATTCACTAATTTCTCCTTTCCTAACCTATGACACACAGCCTGGGGTAATAGATATTTCAACGCACTTCATTCCTTCGGTTGTTAAATATTGAATTTTTCACTGAAGTAACGGAAATCTACAAATAGAATACCAGAAGTGCATCAGATAAGTGACAAATTACGGTTATTAAACATTCCTATTCAAAAGAACTTAAAATCATGTTCCTTGAAGAAATTCTAAGTGTTAAAAATGAACAAATTTCTTATTTAATTAATTCTTCTCATGATTTATTTATTGCAACAAGGATCAAATTGATTTACATATTCCAGGTTAGTTGCATATAGGCTCTTTGTGCTTGACGTGTGGGTCTCTCTAAGTGCATTCGGGCTTTGCTTTGGCATCCTTTTCCTTTTGGGTTATAGAGTTATTTTTTAAGGAGGCCAACATCCATCGTTTCTTTTCGTTTTTCTTTGTATCGTTTGAATATGTTAAGGGTTCGAAATTACTTTTGTGGCATGAATCTGAAGCCATTGCGGTGACAAATTCCAACACGTACTCGGAGCCCCATTAATTCAATGGGTGTCAGTGAAGAGGTCACTACGGTGTGTGAACAATATCTACTTCCAACATTAAACCGATGGAAGAAAAAAAAAATCCTTTTTTGCAAAAAGTGTAAATAATAGTTGGCACTTTTATTCAAGAAGACTAGCCTGCGAGCAGGCTCTCAGTGTTTCGAGGTGCATGAAGGGCCTGTGTTGTCAGCTGTGGTTTCACAGTTAGTGGCCACGTCATCCTATTACAATAACACAACGATTGCTCTTTCACAAATATAGATTTTTAAAGACTAAAATCAGTAAGAATACATTTTTTTCCACTAAAGTAAAAAATAGAAAAAAGTATAGCTTATCTGCTGAATACCCCGCCAGTTATTTACATAATAATAACATCGTATTCGTTCTGAAAGTCGCCTATAGTACTGAAATCGGTTCGAAGATTCAAGTTTTTCATCAAAGAGAGTCCCGTTTTAAAACTGAATTTGTTTTTCCCGTTCTTTTACAAGCGCTCCCGGAGCCAGGAGATGCGATTCATTCACTTTGTCTCCCTTTGATTGGATCAAGAATTGGAACAAGAATTGTTTGTTGGAAGTTTTTTCATGATCACTAAACAAAAAGTGCGCCATATATAAACCATAATACTACCCTTTACTAAAACCTACCTATCTCCTTTGCTCCGGAATTTTCAATGGGTGCTTTGTTTTTCGAAGGAATGGACTACGCTATTGATAGCGCTTGTCCACTTCGTCCCAAGTCTTTAAATCATGATGTGGGCGGAACATTTTTCAACTTTGACAGATCACGTGTTTCCGCCTTAATCAAGGGCTTTTCTAATGCTATACCCTCTCGATAATTCTCGACGAATATCAACGATTTACCCGAGCAACAAATAACATCACAAACAGCGGGATCGGTAATCAGAATTCGAAGTACCTACACGCAACGTGTTTTAGCGCGAAAGTAGAAATTTGTTTAGTAGCTTTCTTTCTCATTGGTCGACTTACGGGTGTGATTTTTCGTTTCTTTTGGGTTAGTGACTCATTCATTGACCTCTCTCCCCTGCCTCACTCAAAACTGGCGTTTTCAAGGAACTCAACTGGAAATAACTTAAGATTGTAAGTGTTAATAAATGAACTTCAAAGGTATTAAGAAAAATTTGAACAATTTTCTTATTAAATGAATTCTTCTAGTGATTTATTTGTTGCATCAAAGATGGAATTGATTTACCTACTCCAGGTTACTTAGGTAAACAGCTGGGCAGATAAGCTCTTTGTGCTTGACATGTGGGTCTCTGTATGTGTGTAGGGTAGGCTTTTTCGACAGGGTTTTGGCACCATATACCTCTTAGATAATAGGAAGACGTGGCCACTCACTGTGAAAACGCATCTGACAACACCTTTTTGCCTTTGTTTAGCCTGCGCATTCGAGCAGTCAAGCATGCTCTTCATGTACCTCGAACCACTGGGAGCCTTCTCGCAGGCTAGTCTTCGTAGAATAAAACTTTCAATAACCGTTTGTCAATTGTTGCAAAAAAGAAACAGGATTTTTTTCCCTTCTTCCCCTCTTTTTACATTGGAAATCAATATTGATATTAGCAGGCAAGTAAGAACGTTAAAAAAAAAACGACAAAACGTTTAAGATGATAAGACATGTTTCGACAGAAACTTCTGTCATCTTCAGTTGATTAATGTACAAGTTGAATTTATAAGTAGGAAAAAGTGCTAATTATGCTAGTAACAACGGAATGTACATAAAACGTGACAATGTGAGAATTAAAAGGAAGTTTTAGATTTATGTGATGTAATTGTTGATTCAGAGAAGGTTGTTCTCTTTGAATATGAATAGCCTCTTTTATCTTGTTGTCGTTTTCTTTAAAGTTGAAATCAAGTCTAGGTCAAGGTCAATTTATTTAACGTCGGTAGTTCCTTCAGTTACGAAACTGGTATCAATGGAAGCCGACGGTGCGTCTTTTACCCCCCTCCCTCTGTCAGTGCTCCGTTTCACAGATATTTAAAGCTATTCGCTACACGGATCAGAGGAAAGTGGAAACAGACGTTGAAGTCACCGAGGATCGAACAGGGGACCCCCTTGCTCCGAAAGCCGCGCACTAGCCAACTGAGCTACGCCTGCAAATGTTGGTTTTTTAGGAGAGGGGAAAACCGGAGTACCCGGGGAAAAGCATCTTGGAGCAGAGTAAAGAACCAACAAACTCAGTCCACATATGGCGTAGAATCCGGGAATCGATCCTTGGCCACATTGGTGGAAGGCGAGTGCTCTCACCACTGCGCCAGCCCTGCTCCCCCAATCAATATTGTTGACACAACCCAGTCACCCCTTTACTGACACCCATTGAATTCATTAAAGGTGGACCATTCCTGCACCTTGACAGATCCCGAAAAAGTGGTATAGCTTCTTAAAAAAAACTCCAGCGAGAGAGAGCGCAAAGAAAGATAATACAGTTTGTCAAAAGCTCTTACTGCGAAACTCGGAAATTCGTGAACACTGATATGATTATTTATAGTATCCTATTGTGGGTTTTACTTTGATTAATCACTATACAAACAATTAACATTGCAGAAATATTGTTGTTTTTGGACTTTACGGTTTTCCGAGTTTCACAGTGATCATGCATGACACGAATTTCAATAAAGTGTTGTATAAAACAGAAAACGAAAGCAATTATTCCGAGAAATCGTAAACCGAATACCATTCATTTTGGGTTGACGTATCTTGCCATCTCCCAAAAATGATGTCAACGCATTTCATGCCAAAAATGTGAAACAATCTGATTTTCTGTAACTGAGGACTGAAAATCAGGAAAAAACATCCGAGGCATTGTCACGTCCGTTTCTATACTACAGACGCATTATCAGTCTGAACGAACTTGGGCAAGACCTCCTCAGTAAAAAAAACCTAGAATGGAACTATTCTAACTAACGAACGACTGAGATAATTAGAGATTCGAAAACTGGAAGATATTAAGTAGGATAAAATGCCAAAAAGTAGACAGATTGTACTTCAGATCTTTAACAGTCAAACATGAATTTCGTAGGAAACAATAAACACTGAACTGCGTTATACATTAATAATTCTTACAAATAAATAGCTTCAAGTTTTTTCTTAAAAGTATACGTAGGCAAGAGAGTTGGCAGATTAGGAGGATTGTAAAACTTACGACCTTGATCGGAGAATTGTTTAGTATTAGTTCTGAAGTAAAGTAATCGGAAGCTCTTACAATTTCTTGTATAATAGGAATGTATTTGAATTTTTCAGTGAAACAATTTTGTTTGCTAACAGTGAACGGGAAGGGTCGAGATTTGATAGGAGTACATAAATTTGCCCAGTTGCAACGTATATATGTTGCAGGTAAAACCCGGGCTCAGGTGGAATCCGTTTTTACAAGTTAAATTGGTGATCCTCACTTTACCTAGGTTGAATATGCATTCAAATGAATTGAGGAAACTTTGTTTGGAGCCTAAATTAAACCTCGAGAAAAAATAGGGTCAGGTTAGGATTAGTTTTGGTTATTATACATCGATATCAATTCTGACTTTTCAGTGTACAAAAGTAAATAATGAAAAGAACTGTGTTGGGTTGATCATGTTCGTCGCTGAAGTGTAGCGGTGAAGACACAGGACTATAGATCTCGAGTCACAGGTAAATGCATAGTACAGTTCTTTGATCTCTAATAATTTTGCAGGGTTGAGACTGAATGGGCAAGTGCGTGAATATTGAAACCGATAACCGATTAGGAAGCTGCCTCGAAGTTATCGCAGCAAAAGACATGAGTTTTATGATATACGTGGACAGGTATTGCCATGCATATGAGTTGCTTTACATCGGAGGCTATCGTGAAAGTCGCCTGTAGATAGTCACTATGAAAAATGTACCTAAGTTCTAGCTTCGTAAGTACTTCCTGCCGCGTACCACAAGGATAGCTCCTTGGACCAATTCCGTTTGATTCACTAATTTCTCCTTTCCTAACCTATGACACACAGCCTGGGGTAATAGATATTTCAACGCACTTCATTCCTTCGGTTGTTAAATATTGAATTTTTCACTGAAGTAACGGAAATCTACAAATAGAATACCAGAAGTGCATCAGATAAGTGACAAATTACGGTTATTAAACATTCCTATTCAAAAGAACTTAAAATCATGTTCCTTGAAGAAATTCTAAGTGTTAAAAATGAACAAATTTCTTATTTAATTAATTCTTCTCATGATTTATTTATTGCAACAAGGATCAAATTGATTTACATATTCCAGGTTAGTTGCATATAGGCTCTTTGTGCTTGACGTGTGGGTCTCTCTAAGTGCATTCGGGCTTTGCTTTGGCATCCTTTTCCTTTTGGGTTATAGAGTTATTTTTTAAGGAGGCCAACATCCATCGTTTCTTTTCGTTTTTCTTTGTATCGTTTGAATATGTTAAGGGTTCGAAATTACTTTTGTGGCATGAATCTGAAGCCATTGCGGTGACAAATTCCAACACGTACTCGGAGCCCCATTAATTCAATGGGTGTCAGTGAAGAGGTCACTACGGTGTGTGAACAATATCTACTTCCAACATTAAACCGATGGAAGAAAAAAAAAATCCTTTTTTGCAAAAAGTGTAAATAATAGTTGGCACTTTTATTCAAGAAGACTAGCCTGCGAGCAGGCTCTCAGTGTTTCGAGGTGCATGAAGGGCCTGTGTTGTCAGCTGTGGTTTCACAGTTAGTGGCCACGTCATCCTATTACAATAACACAACGATTGCTCTTTCACAAATATAGATTTTTAAAGACTAAAATCAGTAAGAATACATTTTTTTCCACTAAAGTAAAAAATAGAAAAAAGTATAGCTTATCTGCTGAATACCCCGCCAGTTATTTACATAATAATAACATCGTATTCGTTCTGAAAGTCGCCTATAGTACTGAAATCGGTTCGAAGATTCAAGTTTTTCATCAAAGAGAGTCCCGTTTTAAAACTGAATTTGTTTTTCCCGTTCTTTTACAAGCGCTCCCGGAGCCAGGAGATGCGATTCATTCACTTTGTCTCCCTTTGATTGGATCAAGAATTGGAACAAGAATTGTTTGTTGGAAGTTTTTTCATGATCACTAAACAAAAAGTGCGCCATATATAAACCATAATACTACCCTTTACTAAAACCTACCTATCTCCTTTGCTCCGGAATTTTCAATGGGTGCTTTGTTTTTCGAAGGAATGGACTACGCTATTGATAGCGCTTGTCCACTTCGTCCCAAGTCTTTAAATCATGATGTGGGCGGAACATTTTTCAACTTTGACAGATCACGTGTTTCCGCCTTAATCAAGGGCTTTTCTAATGCTATACCCTCTCGATAATTCTCGACGAATATCAACGATTTACCCGAGCAACAAATAACATCACAAACAGCGGGATCGGTAATCAGAATTCGAAGTACCTACACGCAACGTGTTTTAGCGCGAAAGTAGAAATTTGTTTAGTAGCTTTCTTTCTCATTGGTCGACTTACGGGTGTGATTTTTCGTTTCTTTTGGGTTAGTGACTCATTCATTGACCTCTCTCCCCTGCCTCACTCAAAACTGGCGTTTTCAAGGAACTCAACTGGAAATAACTTAAGATTGTAAGTGTTAATAAATGAACTTCAAAGGTATTAAGAAAAATTTGAACAATTTTCTTATTAAATGAATTCTTCTAGTGATTTATTTGTTGCATCAAAGATGGAATTGATTTACCTACTCCAGGTTACTTAGGTAAACAGCTGGGCAGATAAGCTCTTTGTGCTTGACATGTGGGTCTCTGTATGTGTGTAGGGTAGGCTTTTTCGACAGGGTTTTGGCACCATATACCTCTTAGATAATAGGAAGACGTGGCCACTCACTGTGAAAACGCATCTGACAACACCTTTTTGCCTTTGTTTAGCCTGCGCATTCGAGCAGTCAAGCATGCTCTTCATGTACCTCGAACCACTGGGAGCCTTCTCGCAGGCTAGTCTTCGTAGAATAAAACTTTCAATAACCGTTTGTCAATTGTTGCAAAAAAGAAACAGGATTTTTTTCCCTTCTTCCCCTCTTTTTACATTGGAAATCAATATTGATATTAGCAGGCAAGTAAGAACGTTAAAAAAAAAACGACAAAACGTTTAAGATGATAAGACATGTTTCGACAGAAACTTCTGTCATCTTCAGTTGATTAATGTACAAGTTGAATTTATAAGTAGGAAAAAGTGCTAATTATGCTAGTAACAACGGAATGTACATAAAACGTGACAATGTGAGAATTAAAAGGAAGTTTTAGATTTATGTGATGTAATTGTTGATTCAGAGAAGGTTGTTCTCTTTGAATATGAATAGCCTCTTTTATCTTGTTGTCGTTTTCTTTAAAGTTGAAATCAAGTCTAGGTCAAGGTCAATTTATTTAACGTCGGTAGTTCCTTCAGTTACGAAACTGGTATCAATGGAAGCCGACGGTGCGTCTTTTACCCCCCTCCCTCTGTCAGTGCTCCGTTTCACAGATATTTAAAGCTATTCGCTACACGGATCAGAGGAAAGTGGAAACAGACGTTGAAGTCACCGAGGATCGAACAGGGGACCCCCTTGCTCCGAAAGCCGCGCACTAGCCAACTGAGCTACGCCTGCAAATGTTGGTTTTTTAGGAGAGGGGAAAACCGGAGTACCCGGGGAAAAGCATCTTGGAGCAGAGTAAAGAACCAACAAACTCAGTCCACATATGGCGTAGAATCCGGGAATCGATCCTTGGCCACATTGGTGGAAGGCGAGTGCTCTCACCACTGCGCCAGCCCTGCTCCCCCAATCAATATTGTTGACACAACCCAGTCACCCCTTTACTGACACCCATTGAATTCATTAAAGGTGGACCATTCCTGCACCTTGACAGATCCCGAAAAAGTGGTATAGCTTCTTAAAAAAAACTCCAGCGAGAGAGAGCGCAAAGAAAGATAATACAGTTTGTCAAAAGCTCTTACTGCGAAACTCGGAAATTCGTGAACACTGATATGATTATTTATAGTATCCTATTGTGGGTTTTACTTTGATTAATCACTATACAAACAATTAACATTGCAGAAATATTGTTGTTTTTGGACTTTACGGTTTTCCGAGTTTCACAGTGATCATGCATGACACGAATTTCAATAAAGTGTTGTATAAAACAGAAAACGAAAGCAATTATTCCGAGAAATCGTAAACCGAATACCATTCATTTTGGGTTGACGTATCTTGCCATCTCCCAAAAATGATGTCAACGCATTTCATGCCAAAAATGTGAAACAATCTGATTTTCTGTAACTGAGGACTGAAAATCAGGAAAAAACATCCGAAGCATTGTCACGTCCGTTTCTATACTACAGACGCATTATCAGTCTGAACGAACTTGGGCAAGACCTCCTCAGTAAAAAAAACCTAGAATGGAACTATTCTAACTAACGAACGACTGAGATAATTAGAGATTCGAAAACTGGAAGATATTAAATAGGATAAAAGGCCAAAAAGTAGACAGATTGTACTTCAGATCTTTAACAGTCAAACATGAATTTCGTAGGAAACAATAAACACTGAACTGCGTTATACATTAATAATTCTTACAAATAAATAGCTTCAAGTTTTTTCTTAAAAGTATACGTAGGCAAGAGAGTTGGCAGATTGGGAGGATTGTAAAACTTACGACCTTGACAAAAAGCGCGGAGAATTGTTTAGTAGTAGTTCTGAAGTAAAGTAATCGGAAGCTCTTACAATTTCTTTTATCATAGGAATGTATTTGAATTTTTCAGTAAAACAATTTTGTTTGCTAACAGTGAACGGGAAGGGTCGAGATTTGATAGGAGTAAATAAATTTTGCCCAGTTGCAACGTATATATAATGCAGGTAAAACTCGGTCTCAGGTTGAATCCGATTAGGAAGCTGCCTCGAAGTTGTGACAGCAAAAGACTTGAGTTTTATGACATAAGTGGACAGGTATTGTCATGCATATGTCTTGCTTTACATCGGAGGCTATCGTGAAAGTCACCTGTAGATAGTCACTATGAAAAATGTACCTAAGTTCTAGCTTCGTAAGTACTTCCTGCCGCGTACCTCAAGGATAGCTCCTTGGATCAATTCCGTTTGATTCACTAATTTCTCCTTTCCTAACCTATGACACACAGCCTGGGGTAACAGATATTTCAACGTACTTCATTCCTTCGATTGCTAAATATTGAATTTTTCACTCAAGTAACGGAAATTTACAAATAGAATACCAGAAGTGCAGCAGATAAGTGACAAATTACGGTTATTAAACATTCCTATTCAAAAAAACTTAAAAGCATGTTCCTTGAAGAAACTCTCTAAGTGTTAAAAATGAACAAGTTTCTTATCAATTAATTCTTCTCATGATTTATTTGTTGTAACAAGGATCAAATTGATTTACCTATTCCAGGTTAGTTGCAGATAGACTCTTTGTCCTTGACGTGTGGGTCTCTCTAAGTGCAATCGGGCTTTGCTTTGGTATCCTTTTCCTTTTGGGTTATAGAGTTTTATTTAAGGAGGTAATTTTTACGTTCCTTCCAAATCACGAAACTCACATTGGAACCAGATTAACGATCGGAAATAGTTTGATGGTATTCTGGTTTGGAGAAGTTAGATTGTAACTTAGAAGTGAACTGTAACTTCTTAAGTTAGATTCAAATTTCTCTTACTTGTTACCAGAGTAGCGTGATGCTAATGTGTAGGATCCTGTTTACTGTTTGCTGGTGCCACTGTACTAAGCCTGAGTGCAATTGTATGATATTTAGATTCTATTTAGAGTGTGGATGTAATGAAGGTAATTGATGTGCATGTACATGACGCTTACCTCCATAAATGGAAAAAGTAGAAGCGTGTCTGACCGTTGTGTGAAATGCACATTTTATGGGTTAATTTTTTGTCAAACTGGAATTTTGTTTTATTTTTCGTGTGAGGTAGCTAGAGGTAGTCGTTACAGTGGTTTTGACAACTGAGGGGGTGCCTTTGAAAATACCTTGGAGTTGTCCTATCATTTCCTCATTTCCACGACTCTTTGGAATAGATCAGGAAGTGACTTTGTTACCTCAAGGCACAGGCCCTTTAGAAGGCTCTTTAAAATGTCGCGCGGTCGAAATATAGGGGCCTTGGTTTCTAGTTTACCAAACCCCTATATTTCGACCGCGCGCCATTTTCAACCGAAGAGCTTGCTTGCAGGCCAGGCGCAGACAAAATGACATGCAGGTTTAGAGGACCCAGAAAACAGTAGATACAACATAACATCGTTCTGTTACATGTAGAAATAGTGGAGAAAACATATTGAATATTTTCACAACGAGTAAAAAATTGGCAGGAGAGACTACTGACTACAGCTTTGCTCGGAAAGAAAACACATTTGTACTGTCAGGGGTATTGCCCGGGAACCGTTCCATACATGAAGACTTGGTCTAAGAGAACTGTTGGATGTCGAGTTTAATTGAAAACGAACTCTATTTGACCACTTTCAAAAATGGCGCCCGATTTATTCTTATATATGTAGGCTAATTAGACCTACTAGCCTCAATTTGGTTTACAAATTGTTTTGAATTTTGCCCATTGCAGCGAGGCTAGAAAGACTAATAACCATTAAAACAAAGTCATATTTTATTTAGCAGACAATGCGAAAGATGTCTATCAGTAATTTTCCTTGAGAAAAAAATATCGTCGTTGAAATCCTTTATTTACCAGGTTCTCATAACCGGCCCATCAGACACACCTTACGCCAACGGATGCTTCGAGTTTGACGTTTACTTCCCCCAGAATTATCCAGAGTCACCCATGTATGTCAACTTTGAAACAACTGGTCATCACAGCATTCGCTTTAATCCCAATCTCTACAATGATGGAAAGGTAAGTGAACAATTATAGCGATCCGTCACTTTGGTCTTTGACCAGAGAGATTTGGCGTCGAAAGGTCAAAGGGCAGTCTACTGCATGTTTTAACTTGTTCGTCGTTGGACGCAGTTTGATGCTACATCGAGTTTGAATAAATTAGCTTTCTAAGCGAGTTAACAAATCGAACGTGGTCCAGCTTTGTCTGAACTCTTATCGACAATATTCGTCATCACAGTGGTCAAAATGTTGTGCCCGTCTTGAGTGCAGAACAAACTTTGACCACTGTGATGACGAATATCGTTGTTGATATTAAAGAGTATAGGCCAAGATCATGACACAAAGAAAGAGCAAGAGTTGTCTATAACTTTCTCGGAATACGATTGGTTTATTTTTCAAAATAAGCGTTCCTGATTAGCTATTACCTTGCATGGCACATTAGGGAGTTTACGAAGCAGAACGCGATGCAGCCTAAAACGTCACCGGAAGTAATTTGTTCCCAAAGTGCGTCACTGCGCATGCTTGGCGCTAAACGACAACGCGTCTTCTTCACGTTCAGAGCACGAGGTTTGCACTTGCAGCGTTTCGAGAAAACGTGAGTAGTTTCTTCAGGGGCACCCAACGAATCTGTTCCTCACATTATCTGTTCCCCAGAGGAATCTTGCTGGCTGGCAAAAATACAGGTGTTTCGATGAGCTGGTTGGGAAATTTTATTGAGAGGGGTTTTGCCTGGGAATTACTGACTTTTTCTGGCATTTCATCCCGAGCTGGCTGTAGAAACTCTGAAGACTCAGGAAGACTTAAAAAAAAAGAGAGAACCCCTTCCCTCTCCCAGAGAGTAGTCACAAACATACGACGGCTGGTCAGAGTGATTGCGCATGCGGAAAAAACCTGTTTTGTCCCGGTTTTGTCGCTTTTGTTCGGTCGTTTCGGATCGAGGGATTTGAAAGCGCGCGGAATTCTTGGCTGGGAAATAAATTTGATCAGCTGGCTGGGAAACCAACCAATTTTATCTAGCTGGCTGGGAAATTTCTTGTGTGTCTTGCTGGGAAAAAGGAACAGATAATGTTTTCCCAGCAACACTGAAAAACACCTGAAAATGCCTTAATAACATTTATTTTCATTAACTGGGGTATAATAATACATTTTACAACAAATTGGTCGTTGGGTGCCCCTGTTTCTTTGCAATTTGACCTAGAATTCAATTTACTTTTTCTTCTTTACAAGCAAAGCTGTTTTCCTAAGTCCGTAACAATGTCATTTGTTGTAAAAAAAATACCAAAAAAACATTTTAATTTGCCTACTGTAGGTCAATTGTTTACCGCGCTATGATGAATGGACAACACGCAGACCCGCCGAGTTCGATACAAAAGTCGAGAACTGGCAAGTAAGTCTAATTTTTGTTTATTAGAAGATTCAATCACCCGCCCTGCTTAACTATAAGATTAAAGTGAGTTTAAAGTTTATCTTCGTTGAAAACAAACTAAAACAGATTTCTTTTTTTTTTCACGCAGTAATGTGATGTACTGGACAAGCGAGCACGATATCCTGTTATGCAGAGAGGTTGTTTCCGACAATCCGTACAAAACAAGAAAGGGTTAGTCGCAAAGAAGCGAAATTTGGGATAGAATAGCCAACACTTTGAATACCTGTCCCAAGCCTGTCTTTGCTGTGGACAAAAGGTCCGTGAGGGATCATGTGGGTATTTTAATTAACCGAATCAAAAAGAAATTGAGAGCTGAGGAAAGGAGCTCGGGCATCGCGCCGCCCGAGCTCACAGAACTTGAAAACTTGGTGGAAGAAATTTTAGCGCTCGAAGAAACAGCTGATGCAGAAATGAAAGAGGACGACGAAAGTGTGAAAGGAAAGGCTGAGAAAGAGAGGGCAAAGGCCACAGATATGAGACTTAAAGCACTCGAGAAAGTGTCGGAGACGATGAAGAGACATTCCGATGAAAATGATCAGCAAAAAGTAAAGAAAAGAGAACGGTGAAGTGGCAGCGAGACCATGTTATTCCTGTCCAAAAAAGCGGAAAAAGACCAGGAACTTAAACTTGAGGAACTTCAACTGAAAAAAGAGCAACACGATTTGGATCAAAAACGTCTACAGGCGAGCATTGACCAGCAGCGTCAGTTTCAACAACAACAAAGTGAAATGATGCGGCTGAGCAAGCAAGAGCAACAAACAACAGCAGCAGCAGCAACTCCTTAGCATCACAACAACTGATGTTGAGGCAGCAACAAGATCAAACTAAAGCACTGATGAGTTTGTTGGACAAACTTGTGAATAAATAGCCACCTAATTTACTTTAAATAGACCATATTCGTATTCTCGGTATTGGACTGGAACTAGCTTGCAATAGAGGCTCATGCGGGGGAATCTTTTCAAATGCAAATACTTTTTAATATATTCCCCCGCATTAGCCTCCATTCCAAGCTAGTTCCAGTCCAAT
>NC_090880.1:4153752-4171252 GCF_036669935.1 Montipora foliosa
ACAGCAGAAAAAGGAGGAAACTTGCTGGAACGTATTTGGTTAACAATGTACCGAGGTTATCCACATTTCATCGTATTACTAGCCAAGGAGATCACGTGCTCGTAAACACGTTTTGGATATCTGAATGATTTTGGGTTAGATTAAAGCGATACATTGTTAAAAATTCCAAGTTATCCCTTTTCGTGTTAATAAGTAATGCAAACAAGTCTTAGTGATAAATTGGATTTACGAGGAACCAGTGATTGTAAAGCTAGTAATTGCCATGGTTCGTATGTAACACATGTAATCATGTGAAGATTCACGGAAAACGGAATTTGAAATGTTATGCAGGGGTAAGTATTTGAAGGTAAAATAGGTATTTGAAGACTTTATGCTTCGATGTATTGTGCACATAAACAAGTATCTGTTCTTCTCTTTAAATGAGATTTTACTGCCCTATCAGTAAAATACGGTTAATGGAACGTGACCGTACTAAAAGGGCTATTCGTGTCGCGATAGTTATCTTCGCGTTCTTTGTAGTCGGCCGTTCAAGGTCATAAAATCAACGGTTTTGTTGTAAATAAAACGAGGACATAAAGACTTTGTTCCTAGATCTCAGATTATAACGTAACGCATTAGCCTCATTCATTACTTCTAAAGAGCACGTTTAATGCTTATCTGCTATAGTAGTAGTACCTGTGCAACTGGCTACTTTAATAGACAGGGTCTAGCTATAAAAGCCTCAGTTAGTCGTCCAAGGTTCACTCGGCAGTTTGTCTTCTATAGTAAATCAACTAGCTGTTTGCAATTTGTCAAAGTTTACCACTGAGCTCGTAGTGCTGGGGAGATAAGTGAGGTTGTTTATATGTCACGCAATCTGGAAATCGCATAGGCTAACCAGCCGCAAGGCAGTGTTCCCTTCAAAAAACGCTAATGCGTCTGTTGTCTCCTTCTATTGCGCCTTGCGTTATGTGTTTAAAAGCTAATTATGCATGTTGATACCAAGGAACAGTGACATTAATGATTAATATTCCTTGACAGGCTTCTCACCGTTCACATTTCTATCTTTATTTCTCGAGATTTTCAATACACGAAGTGAAATAAGAATGGCAGGCCAAGTGACCCACACTACAGTATTCTATCTTTTCTCCTGCCCTTACCATTCCGGAAACGAAACACTATTTTTGTGACACCGACTCCGTTTACATACAGAGGTTATTTTTCATTAGGCAAGAGGTTTGGAAATAGTATTCAAATTAAAAATATTTCTCTTTGAAACGTTCAGTTTGTAAGTCGCTTTAATACTGCATTCGCTATCAAGCGCGGTGCGAGTCAACAATTAAAACAAGTGATTTTAAGAGAGGATGGGAGAGAGAGAAGAAAAAAAAAGTTATTTACCAGCAAAGGGTCGGTCCGTATAGCAAAAAACTGTGACATCGGTCTTGAAAAAGCTGCCCTCGGCCTGCGGCCTCGGGCAGCAATTTCAAGGCCTCGGTCACAGTTTTTCCCTATACGGACCTCCCAGCTGGCAAATAACATATTTATTTTGACAATTGGGTGCATATTATTGTGAGTCTTTAAACTACAACAAATGGTATATTTTAAATATTTGATTCTCGTGTTATGGATTCATTTGGCATGGCCATCCTCAAGGAACTTGTGTACTTCTGAAAGTAATTTCAAGTGTTGAGATATAGTGCACATCTTCACGTGTCGCGCACGTGACAAAGTGTTTTTTAAGTGCACCACTGCACGAAAGTTTGTTCATCTTGGAAAGATGTTTTCACGTCTCACCTCCGTTTCTCTTTCATTTTTTTCTGCAAAAGATGTTTCGATGAGTCATTTCGTTTCATCTTAAACCGTTCAATTAGCGTTTCCTTTCTCAAACACTGAGCAAGAATACACATCGATCAGTAAAAAACAATGTGCTTTGCCACTTTGGAATAAATACACTATTTTTATCTCGTTTCCATGGTCCAGTGGTCATTGTCACCACCTGTAATGAAGATAATCTGGGTATTCACTACATACACAGTCGAACATCATGAGAATCGCAATGTAAGGCCGATGTAAGAAGGACAGACTTCTCTCTTTTCTTTTCTTTAGAGCTAAATTAACGATACACCACTGTACTTTTGCAGGCCCGAGTATAGGCTACTTGTAGCCTCTTGTTGTATGAAAAGATAGAACTGCCGAGGTTCATATGTAACCCACGTAATAGAAGATTCACAGAAAACGAAATTTGAAAAGTTATGCAGTGGCATTTGAAGGTAAAATCTGTCCTTTTCTTCAATGAAGGATTACGTTTTTGCAAACGTTGGCCGTGTAGCCCTTATATTTGAACAGACTTAACTGATTAGAGTGCAATCAGGGTCGAAAACTAGCACTTCACATTACACTCTAATTAGCTAAGATTTCTCTCTAATGGTTGAGATTCCTTGAAATTTTGTATCAGATTTCTCGCAGTTCAGAGAGTTGGCCTACACATTCCTATCTTTACTTCTCCAGAGTTTCTGTAAACGAAGCTAAATCACTATGACAGACCCAGTGACCCTCATTACAGTTACTGTATTTTATCTTTTCTCCTTCCATTGCCATTCCGGAAACGAATAA
Organism: Montipora foliosa; assembly: GCF_036669935.1. Classification (NCBI taxonomy): domain Eukaryota; kingdom Metazoa; phylum Cnidaria; class Anthozoa; order Scleractinia; family Acroporidae; genus Montipora; species Montipora foliosa. The sequence continues at coordinate 4,156,345 of NC_090880.1, forward strand.
TAACAAATAAACATAGCCATTTCCGCTAGCGAGAGGCTTGAAACAGTGTTGGGGGTCTTGGGAGGAGGCCTCGTTAGATTTCTTTTAAGTAATGATGTAAAAGCTAAAAAAAAAAAAGGGAAATCTTTTACCCAGGATTCAAATCCAACTGCCTTTGAAAACAATCACGTGGACAGTTTCAGGTGACTAGCATGGAGATATTATTCACCAATTGCCTATTAGACTTGCTACTTTGCTGTCCTTTAAAGCCCGAATTGAAATTCATAGCTTTAATTAAGACATCCCCCGGCCTGTATACAAAACTTTCGGGGAATCCCTGTTTACATTTTTTGCCTCATTAGCACGAGGCTATTGTTTTCTAATCAGCAAGCAATGGTGTAACTAGGGAGGAGTCCTAGGATGCCCGTGACCCCCCCCCCCCCCCCCCCCCCCCTTTATAAGTCTTTTTTAAAGCAAACAACCTCCAATATTCAGGTGGCGAAATCGCCACAATCTGGTGAGTACCCAATGTTTGACACAGTGTGAGCCCCCCTTAATTTGAACAATCCTGGCTACGCCCCTGGCATTGCAAGGCAAAAAGAAAGTACTGAATACTAAAAGTGGATTGCACAATGAGCTGTCTCTAAAAACTTGAACGCGAAGCTCCAGATAATCTCTGGGCAATGATGCTTCGAAAATTAGAAATTTTACAAAGAATGTATGGAATTATTAGTGCTTTAGCAACCAAGAGTTTATTTATTTATTTTTGGGTAATAACTGTGTCCGGCTTCAGTTAACAAAGCTAAAAGGCTTAAAATTGGAGATTTAACTAAGTTTACCAAGTTCTTTTTACCTTTTGAAGTCAATTTGTAAATAGAATAATGATTGTGTGAGCAAACTAGTATGCTAATGTACAATGACGTCACAAAGACTCACACATTAGGGTGGGTTACCCTACCCGCTTGTAAACAGGAACATTTGAAGGAAAATTTATTGTAAACCGATTTAACCAGAGTAGTTGCCGTTGGAGATCCCGCCTGGATTCGAGAAGATACTAGAGAAATGTAGCATTCCGTTTACGCCAAAGGGCTAACATCGGACTCAAAGTATGCGCTTTGTCCAAAATTGTTCGATATTAGATCATTTATTCCTGTTAACTCCAGATTTCTAGCAACTCTTCAAAAGGAGCAAGCAAACTTGGAATAAGAGAACTTTCGAGCTCCTATTGCCGTTTCACGTTTGCCGGCGCTGGACATCACTCTGCCGACGATAAATAGCGGATATTATATAATTACACGGTGGCGAGAAGAATGAAGTTTATGTTTGAGTTGAAAGAACAATATCTCACTCGTTTGTTGCGCTCGCTCGTGAGATATTATAGGGAGCTTAAGCACGCGCGTGTTTAAGACGCGGACAACAACCGGAAGAGAACATTTCGCGTGCCAAGACACTGGTGTCTCCCAGATTTTTATACGAATCGTCTCAACTTGAGAAAAGATACTTGGAAATGTAAATGTGGTTGTGTGAAGACAAGTTAAAATGGAAAACAGCTCACTTCCGGTTGCTACCCGCGTCTCAAAAACGTGCGTGCTTAAGCTCCCTAATGATTGTTCTTGCCACGAGAACATAAAATTCATGTCTTCGAGTTAACGTGTAATTTTCTTTTTATTATATCGCCAACAAAAGGCAGGCTACAGACAAAAAAGGGGAAAAAACAGGCGGGAATCGTGACGTCGTTTCTCAATATGACCAATCGTGTTACATATGAAAAATACGCTACTCGGCTCCGGATGTAGTTAGAGTGGTCGTGTTGATTCTACAAGTTTTAGTTCCCGGTAAAACACTCCCGTCCATATAATAAATTTCTCTATTACGTTACAATCGCTGCCACGAACGGTTACATAGTACATATGCAATCAATCAATCAATCAAAATCTTTATTTAGCTCATTATAACATATTGACCCCTTGCTGGGGTGGCGCAGTGGTGAGAACACTCGCCTTCCACAAAATTATGTGGCTGGGGTTCGATTCCCGATCCCGGTGTCGTATGTGGATTTAGTTTTTTGTTGGTTCTCTCCTTGCTCCGAGAGGTTTTTCTCCGGGTACTCCTGTTTTCCCCTCTCCTCAAAAACCAGCACTGCCAAATTCTAATTCGATTCGGAATGCACGGACACATGTTGAACGAGCTCCTGAGCGCTCTTAACGTGTTTCGTGGGTAAAAAAATGCCATTTCCATTTCCAAAATAAAATAATTACGTTACATCATAGTTTGATTTTTAAGAAAATAATAAAAGTAATTCAATTAATAGTAAAACGCGAACTGGGAAGCTAAGTGAACCCATTGGTTTTCTTGTTAGCTCCCCATAACACATTTGAAGCTTTAATTAGATAGCAGGTGAATAAAAAGAAAAAAAGAAAAAAATAAGGAGGAAGAAATGGAAGAAACCTTTTATACTTAATTGTATATACTTTTGTAGGTGGATTCATTTACTGCTTTGATAGTGAGAAAAAGGCTTGATACATCCCCCCTTTGTTTCTGCATTGTTCATTAGGAAAACCTGAGCGGAAGAGGTCGCCGTTCTCGGCTTTTTGCAATTCACTGAGTCATCTGCCACATTGTCGCTTTGTGGGGGTCTGTCAAAAGGATGACATTAAAATTACCAACAGCTTGCGTCCGAGATTTATTCATGACATTCAGCAAAACGGGAGCTTTATTTTGGTAGAATTACGTATTTGATCTTCTTCAATCTGAAAGATGATGATAACTATTTTAAGGGCACATTCTGAATTATTCCTTCCGACAGCTACAGAGAATCAAAAGTAAGTTCTATGCATTGGAATAGAAAACTCTCTCTCTCGACGTTATATATCAAATGTACACAAAACTGAACATGTACTTAGTTTTATGTCTACAGTTTAGCAGTATGCTGTACGCAAATTACATTCCATTTTAAGAGCTTTTCACTAAAAAATAAATTCATTGCGACACCTGTGAAGAGAGGCCGTATTTGTGTACTAACGGAAGCCGAGGCAAGAACGCCATATTTAAATTACTGGGTTGCCAGTATGGCAATCCCAGTCGGAAAATGGATAGATTTCTCCGTTTTATTTTCCGTGTCGGTAAAAGTCTTGCCTGTCACTCCCCTGGTAAGTGGTGTCTTTGTGCATAGAGTCTTCTGCGCCTATTTTCTTAGGATCGAGAGGGTAGTGGAAATGCGTAGATTTCTATGGTGGACACAGTAGAATCATTAACTTAGCCTGCAATGGCGTCGAAAGTCATGTAACGCGAATGGCGTTTTAGTGGATCCTTAAACAAAATATACCCTTATGGAGCTCAATAATGGAAAGTCAGTTGGATAAACTAGGCAGGCGGTGAAATACAAACATCTGGAATCTTAAAAGCGACGAGTAATGGACTTCGACAACAATCTATCGCCCGTCGAGCCGAAATCAAAATGAGCTGTATTTCTAATATTTTACCAAGTGTGCTGTTATGTAGAACACTGAAACCAAATGGAAAATTCTCTGGTAACTTATGGGTTCAACAAAGACAGAGAACGAATGGAGCACCTTAAGTGGATCTGTGATCAACTCTGCACAGTCTTCAGTAAAAAATTAATTGGAAATGTGACAGCCAAGAATTATTTTTAAGAAAGCTTGTCGTCTATTTTGTGCTGCATTATTCAAGGAAAAGGTCCTTCATGGAAACGGTTTGATCCTGAAATTTTGTTTGTTGTATTATTGCGCATATTTGACACGGTTGAGTTCTTTCTCTTCACGCACGTAATGAAATAGGAAGGGGTTTTTGCCTCTAATACCAAATATGTTGTTTGTTTCAAAAAAGTTATTCGCTGGAAAAGGTGGCCTTTATGTATTCATCATGTTTTATAATATGCGAGCTTAACTGGATAATTTTTATGGCAATAGTAAAGCATTTTCGTGTCAAAATGAGGTTAGCGTCTTTCTATTGTGCTAACTTAATTGACTGTAAATATACATTCTGCCTCGTGAGTTTGTTATTCTCGTTAACCAACAATGGCGTCAAACGTCATTGCAACGCGAATGGCGTTTTAGTCAACAAAATATGCTCTTTGAAAGAAAGCTTGTCGTCTATTTTGTGCTTCATGATTCAAGGAAAAGGTTCTTCATGGAAACGGTTTGATCCTGAAATTTAGTTTTTTGCAATATTGCGCATATTTGACATGATTGAGTTTCTTCTCTTCACCCACGTAATGAAATAGAAGGGGTTTTTGCCTCTAATAGCAAATATGCTGTTTGTTTCAAAAAATTGTTCGCTCGAAAAGGTGGCCTTTATGAATTCATCATGTTTTATTATGCGCATGCATAATTTAGTTCTGCCTAAAAATTAACTTGTTTTTTCGGGTTTATGGTGATTGGGGGAAGGCAGAGACCTGTCCAAAATTGGTCCTGGTTACTGGCTGAAACTAATTTTTGAGCGTAGGTGGTGAGTTTTGCTTTCTAATGCAGCTGACAAACAGTATTATGGTTGTCGTTCCCCTTTGCTTAAAGGAAATTCGGGAGGAGATTTTATGCAAGATGGCGGCGTTGACGTGTCTCTACAAAGCTCTGCACAACTTTCGCTCTACACTCCCAATGCAAGTCCTGTTCCTAGTTCTGTTCAAGAGCCTTTTGCTCCGAACTAACAACGAAGACCTTGGGGTCGTCGATGTACACCTTAGCATAGAATTAGCAACGACAAGGGCTCCAAATTATATTCTGAAACTCCGTTCACTTCGCTCTCATAACAGCAACGATCGTTTTCAACCAAGACTAAAGGCACTTAGGGTAATGAAACTCCTTCAGTACAGCTTTACTGCTATGATATTGATTCTTCTCTCAGGCGATGTCTCCCCTAACCCAGGATGGATTAACTCAAGTTTGCAGAAGCCTGGCTTGAAGATTGGTCATCTGAACATCAGGAGCCTACCTAAACACCTCGACGAACTAAGGATTTTTCTACAGGACAATCCATTCGACGTATTCTGTCTTAATGAAACTTGGTTAAATAGTTCTTGGCACGACGGCGAGCTTTCAATTGTAGGTTATAATCTCGTTCGGAATGATCGCAAGGATGACCAACGTGGCGGCGGTACTGCGATTTACTATAAATCAAAGCTCGTTGCACGACGAAGAACAGCTATAAGCTCGATTGATGTTGAAGCTTTATGGCTTGAATTTACTTTCCCGAACAGGAGTAAAATCCTGGTACCCTCGGTTTATCGACCGCCTAATGTTGAGGTGAAAGATTTTATTGGCAAGTTTGAAAGCCTACTTGACTATTCCTACAGTGAGGGGAAAGAAACAATCATACTCGGCGATCTAAACTGTGACCTAGTGGCTAAGAAAATATCTTCTGACACTAAAGAACTGGGCATGTTATTTAAAGCTTATCAACTTATTCAGCTTATCAAAGAGCCGACGAGGATTGTTGAACGATCGTCCGCACTTATAGATTTAGCCTTCACAACAGACCAAAGGAAGATCTCTGATTCTGGTCTTTTAGAATGCTCCATTAGCGATCATTCCCTTGTTTACATCATTAGGAAAGTTAGATCGTCGAGGGGCGCCATAAAAACCATCAAATGTAGGAGTTACAAAAACTACTCAGTCCCAAATTTCATCAGAGACTTATACTCTGCCTCCTGGAATCTCATTAGCACCTCTCTCACGGTCGATGAGGCGTGGACTTCTTTTAAAGACATTTTTGTCACCATTGCTAATCGACATGCACCAACGCGCACAAGAAGAGCTCGTTCTAACACGCTCCCTTGGCTGACCGATCAAATAAGAGCGCTAATTACTCAACGAAATTTTCATCATAAAAAGGCACAAAAAACTGGATCATCTTATGAATGGCAAGAATATCGATCACTGAGAAACAAGATTACTGTAACCATCAAAGAGGCAAAAAGGGCGTATTATTCTAACCTGATTCAAGAAAATAAGAACCATTCTAGCAAATTATGGAGTGCAATCAAGTCTGCGATTGAAAGTGATGTTAAAGCTGGCCAAAATTGACGGTGAAGTCATCACAGATCCAAAGCTAATCTCAGCTAACTTTGCTTTCTTCTTTAAATCTATAATAGCAAATCTACGGCAGACTCTACCAGTGCCAGCGGTCCCACCCAGTTGCTCTCCTCAATTACTAACAGGTGCACAATTTAGTTTGTCACAAATAACGGTGGATTTTGTTTACAAACAACTGAAATCACTGAACTCCAAGAAATCATCTGGTCTACCCGATATTCCTGTGCGGCTTCTAAATGATGGGGCTGAAGCTCTGGGGAGACCCCTAACCCTACTTATGAACAGAACGATCAATGAAGGAACTATACCGGCTGATTGGAAACATGCTATTGTCACGCCGGTTCATAAAGCTGGATCGAAATCGGATCCATCGAACTTTCGGCCAATCTCAGTACTTCCCGTCTTCTCCAAGATACTTGAACGGGCTGTCCACCGTATGGTCTACAACTATTTACAGGAGCATAGGCTTCTTTCTCCTCTCCAATCTGGCTTCCGCCCACTTCACTCAACATCTACATGCCTCACACACGTGACAAACACTCTGCTTGAAAACATTGACAAAGGACTATTAACTGGCCTTATATTTTTAGACCTAAGTAAGGCCTTTGACACCCTAGATCATAGCATCATGTTAGATAAGTTAGCTTTACTAGGAATGAATCGCTCTGCTGTCCAGTGGTTTAGGTCCTATTTAACCACGCACACTCAAAGTGTTTGCGTAAATGGGCTCTCGTCTGAACCCCAGTCTATACCTTTCGGGGTCCCCTAGGGTAGCGTGCTCGGCCCTTTACTCTTTATTATCTACATAAATGACCTACCCTTGGCGGTTCAAGGTTGTAGTGTCGAGCTTTATGCTGACGATACACTTACCTATTTTGCAAGCAAGTCTGTCAGTTAAATTCAAGCTCAGTTAACTGGTGGCCTAACTGATGTCCTAAGCTGGCTTCATGCTAATTTTCTAATACCTAATCTTGAGAAAACGAAGATTATGCTTATGCTTATGCTATATGCTTATGTTGGTACCCATCAGAGGACCGCAGAGGCTGACGATCTAGTTATAGAAATCACTTACACGCGTTTAGAAAGGGTTAATAAGTTCAAATATCTTGGGGTCCTCCTAGACGACACTCTATCTTGGAAGGACCACATAGAATATATTGGTAGCAAGATCTCGTCAAGATTAGGTGTTCTGCGTCGAGCGCGTAAGGTTCTCCCCAAGCCAACTTGCCTAATGCTCTACAATACTATAGTCTTGCCATTATTCGATTACTGTTCGCCTCTTTGGGACAGTTGTGGGGCTGGGAGCAAAGATTACCCATATAAGCTAAACAGACGTGCCGCATGTATCATTGAAGGTCGATCAATCGGGGCTGAGGAGTTAAAATCAACACTTGGCTGGCCCAACCTACAAGCGCGCAGAAATTATCTCAAATGCCTTCTGGTCCATAAATGTCTTCACGGAATAGCGCCTTCGCACTTACTTTCAGAGTTTAGGCATGCACACTTTTGCCATGGCTATAACACCAGAAGCCGTGATTTGCTGCGCTCTCCCTTCGCAAAAACTGCTAAGTATCAGGGGAGCTTTAGAATAAACGGCGCTCGAAATTAATACACCATTCCGAGAAACATTAGGCAAGTAGAGACGTTAAGCTAATTTAAAATCAAACTAAAGCGCCATCTTAAACAGTAACACCTGCGGCACATACTGCATTTATAACTTAATTTGTTTGTCTAGTTTTTAATGTTTTATGTGTTTGTTTTGTGCTGTGTCAGGGCTCCATTTAAAGTAGCTCTGCTAAATTGGATGCCCCTGGATAAATATTGAATTAAAAAAAAAAATTAAATAAAATAAATTTAAAAAATATGCGAGCTTAACTGGATAGTTTTTATGGCAATGGTACAGCATTTTCTTGTTATTCAAGGAAAAGGTTCTTCAGGAAAGGGTTTGAACCTGAAATACATGGTAATTTGACACGATTGAGTTTCTTGTCTTCACCCACGCAATGAAATAGGAAGATGTCTTCGCCTCTAAGAGCAAATATGTTGCTTGTTTCATTAAATTTTTCGCTGGAAAAGGATTCTGTGGTATTTTATGCCTTTGTGAATTATAATATCATGTTGTGTATTGAATTTTCGAGCTTAAGGTTGAAATGTGATATGGGAGAATTTTTTTAGTATTGCTCTGTAAGCAGGAAGGGTTCACGAAAATAAACAGGTTTGTTGGAAGCGTGCTTGAGTTTCAACAAAATGAGCCCCAAAATCAGTGAAAAATTGTGACGCCGATGAATAATAAAGTAGCTGCTATTTCGAAAATGATGGAATTACCTGGTGATAAATAACGTCGTACGCGTCTTGGAGAGTAAATTTTGACTTTGCATAAACAAATGGTCAACCTCAAGAGTTGGGCGATTGTGATCTTTGTTTTGACTTTGCTCATTTTATTGTCAAACTTTATAACACTTGACAGAAAAAGAAACTTACAAAAACCCGGTATCTTGCTATCATTCGACACAGATGCTTCACTGTTTGGCGAGTAAACGTGCCGCGGTAACTTAATCATGGCACCCGCTGAATTCCGGCCATGTCACTTTCGATTTTGCGATTTATTTTTGCAGCCAAAAGTAGAATAACAAAATTGAACGTAGCAAAAATCTCCCAAATTTTTTGTCGCTGATTGTAACTTTTTATATTCTATATTCACGGTGTCGTGTATGTCACATTTCGTGCCTGTATATCGTGAAGTAGGAGAGGAGCCGTATGGGAGAGAAGAATAAAGAGAGCACATGGTTGACTTGTTGTGCGTTTCTTAGGAACTAGTTTCACTTCTCCAGTCCTCTAATTTATGTACTAAGAGGACACGACACACGGTTCAAAATTAATGTTGTTTTCATATCATAAATATTTTATTCTCGATCGACCGTCCTGGAAACTTCCTTCTACTCTTTCTAAAAACTGTGTATCAATAGTTATTTACTTTTACATCAATATTTGTTTTGGGTAAAGCAAGCTAACAAAATCTGTACCTTGCTGAGTTCGCATTTGTCAGTGTTAATAGTATTTTCGGTCCAGTGCTTCTATTCTGTTTTATGAAGGGGTATATTGTTTAGGTCACCCATCCAGATAGTAAGGTCGCTGGACAGGAATAAAACTTCAGTGAACTTTGGTATTACAAAATTGTCAGATGCTCAGAGGGCACGCTTAAACTTGTGGTGAAAAGAAGTTGTGAGGGAACTTGAAAATTATCAACATGTCAGCCCAGAAGCCAATGTTCCTCGCTTCTCTTTTATTTGTTATTCTTCAGGGACTGGAATGCTGTAGTTCAATACCACACAATTCAGTGCCTTCTGATTTTCTGTAACACGTACCACAGGCAACCCAGTGTATGCTTCACGGAAGCATCTCGTTATTGTTGTTATTATTATCTTTGTGAACTGGATGATCTTTTTTCCGGTTTGCTTCCTAAGGGAGCGGGTCATAGCCCATGACCAAAGGTCTCTTAGAGTTTTCTTCTTATTCTAGAGCTCCAACACCATTATTAGTTATTATTATTATTATTATTATTATTATTATTATTATTACTCTAGAGCTCCAACACCATTATTATTATTATTATTATTATTATTATTATTATTATTATTATTATTATTATTATTTTCATGTTTATGCAATTCCTTCTTCTTCTTCTTCTTCTTCTTCCTCTCAAGCTCTTCTTCTCCTTCTTATAGCATAGACTCGAATTTCAATTTTGGAATTTAAGACCTCGGAATTATAGCTGAAGGTTTCCTGCAGCAACAGCAAATAAGATGGCATTACTAGATAATTTTTAGCTTTTAAGGACGGTGCCCACTATTGTTATTGCGCATACGTTCTGCGCATCTCGAAACATTCGGGTTTCCTAGAGGTTTCCTATGGGAGGTGCTTACTAATACAGGGATATTTTTACGCGGTTGAAAACTATGCGGAGACAGCAGAACTTAGCAAGTGCTTTTGCTTTCCAAAAAGGAAAATGGGGGTAACCATGCATTTTTCAGAGATATTTAAGCTTCAATTTGGAAAAGAAAGTCATACGTTGCTTTGTATTTTAAAGCTTTTTACAAATATTGTTGATTAATTATCTTCGAACAATGCGTGGTTATCCCCAATTTTCTTTGTGGATTTCAATAACACTTGTTAAGATCTGCTTTTCCGCATAGTCAGTAAACCGCGCAAAAATACCTTTGAATTAGTAGGCACCGTCCTTAATTTATTCATTGTGGTATCCTAGTGGGAAGGGAAGGGAAGCTGCTTTAAGTTGCATATCTAACTAAAATGCGGAGGGTGTAGACTGCAGGTTGCTGAAGGTTGCAGGTTAGGGTTGCAGGTCATTGTTTCACCATAGCTGAGACAACACAAACCTTTACCACTGCTAACATTAGGCCTAAAAAGATTAGCATTTTTGGAAAGGTTTGAGTTGTTTCAGTTATGGTAAAACAATGACCTGCAACCTGCACTTTACAACGATCTTTCCAGGTGGCTTTCCAGGTGGTTAGCGTTGGCTATCTTTTCCAGGTGGTTAGCGTTGGATATTTATTTTTATATTTAGCCCAGGTTTTCTCTTAGTGAGTCAGACTTCATGTTCTCAAATGAAACGTCAATTCTGAGGCCCTCCCAGGAAGCGGAAAGGGGGTGCTTGTTCCCTTTAAAAAATCTCCTTGTGATTCCTTGCTCCCGAAATTACTTCCAAACTTGTTCTCAGCTTTTTGATCCCTAAAATGGTTCATGTTCCCTTGTTACCTAAGATATTTTGTCTTTGTTTCCCAGTTCAAATTCGCCATGTCCCCTTGTTCCGCCTCAGGTCTATGGTACATGTAATTTTCTGTGTATTTCAGGTTCCGTTATTTAGTTTATCTGACTGTGCCTTTGTATTTTGGATAGGTTTCCTTGCTGACAAATTCGAGTCATATGAACCAGCATTCTATTTTGCCGGCGCCGCTCTGCTTGTATGCAGTCTCCTTCCATTTCTCTTATTTTGCACCAAAGCAAACAGACCTTTGGACAGTGAACAAGAGATGATACCCGTGACCGACGCAGAGGAGATTCAGCACATTTCTTAAGGATAAGTGCCAGCCTACATGCTATCATACCCGTACTTCATAACGACAGTTATCTTCAATCACTTGCTTTTAAACCATGCGAATAAAAACGTCGTTGCTGTACGTAGAGACACCTTGAACTGAAACCTGGATGTTTGGCACGAAATGCAAAAAAAAAAAACAGATCACTGACGTAACTTCAACTAACCTCATGAAATACTCGATATGAGATGTGGCACAGACTGCCTCCTCAGTTTGAATTTTTATACGCTTAGAGCAGGACCAGGAACTTAACTGGCTAAAAATCTCCGCACCATTGCCGGATTACGAATTCTTGCAAAGACTACAACTTGTCCTAATGTTGCAAAACAAATTCGTCTAAACAAACCTTGTCTTCCACTAACGGACAAACAAAAAGGTCTCGAGCTTCTTTTTCTGATTTATATACGGAAGTTAGAATAAATGAGCCGACGTCCTGTAAGAAATGAAATAATAAAAATTTAAGTATTTTTCGTACTTCACCGTAACGTTTGTCATTCCTTGTTAACCATAATTAGCCTTACCGCTTTCCATTAAAACTGAACACAGAGGCGGCCAATCTCCAGCTGAATTTCTGCCACATCAAGACGACCTTTCTCTGTGTTAAACGTATCTTCGGTTAGATGGATAGGCGATTAAAGAGAATTCGTTTTCCTTTTTTGATGCCTACACGTGCTATGAGAAATGGCTGCGTCTCTTCATTGAACACAATGCAATTATTTTCAGTCGTGCAGTCTTTATTTTATTCAGTGTAGTAATAGACAGTTCACAATCCTCAAAGAATACTCCTTTACTTGTAAGACAAAAAGGAACAATTTTCAGTGGCAGATTGCTGCGCATGGTGGTGTTGTGTACTTCGTCAATAATCACAAGCTGGTGAAAAAGTTTCAACCAATCGGAGACAAAGAAATGAAGTTTTTTTTTGTCGATCTACCATTTAATGTGATTGGTTTGTTGCATTAACTACGGGGAGAAACTACACTACTATTTTTCAAACTAAAAGATGGTATCAAGAACAATGAAAACATCCCTAGGAAAATTCTTTCCACGAGTTGCTTCTTTTATTTCAATAGTGAAGCGCGGTAGATCATATCGCTATAAATTTCATGAATTTCTAGACTTTGCGTACGAGCTGAAGCGCACATAAACACATCGCGCAGTTCTCGCTTGTTACGCGAATTCACTTCCAATGATCTCGGAAGGAAAAAAAAACAAAGGCAATAGCCCCGATAACTCAGAGGCAAACCGAAGAAAGCCGTGTAACACAAGGCTCTAACATAACAGCTACGAAACAGTAGCTACAGCCCAGCATTAAAATTTGTCAATGGCACTTTTTGTACGTTGGGCATAACTAAATATCGTCCTAGTTCAACGTTTCAAGGATGAAACCTTACTTTTTAATCTTTACATGTCTGTAGGTGTTCTTTTTAAATCAATTAAACAATGAAAAACGGTCATTAAAAAAAGAAATATTAACAGCAGAAATACACATCTTTGTCCCTAGGCAGTAAAAAGAATCCTGCCTCGACAGTTGATAAAATAAAACTAATCGTCTGCTAGTAGATTATACCTAATCTCTAAATTGCTTCCCGTCTAAGATAAACCGATCATATACCATATTCGGGTGACTATTTCGTTTGTTATGAGCAGCAAAAGATACGTTATGTTTGCACCACCAGCAGTCTTTTGAGTAACGACCGAGCTGGTAAGGGGCATGGGTCCATTTCTGTTTTTGCGCCACAATTTGTGTGTACCATTCATGTTTTCAAAGACCTATTTTGCATTGCAAAGAAGTCTGTGACTGTAATGAAGTACAGATCCATGCCAATCACAGCTCGGTCGTTGGTCCAAATGGTTGCTAGTTTTTTTTCCAACTGCGACAGTAAAAAGACACGAAAACGGTAAAATATGCATGCTTTAAGTGAAGATTCATTTCAAGAACGGACAAAGCTCGGACAAAGTTTCGGTGCACTATATGTTCACGAACTGTACCTGAAGAGAACCAAGCTTTTAATGAAAGCAACCATATGGAAGACACTGAAAGCACGCAAAAATTCATTTGGATGCAATCGGTCACAACCGTCGATACTTTCACTTTGGTCAAATTAAATTATCTTGAACATTTCAAGTTGTTTAGATTGCTTGCACAATACGCTCAATGCCATCGTAAGCAGCTACTTGCACCGGGAATTTCAACATTGGGAACGAAAATATAAGGTAATCGCCCTCAGAGAAACCAATCGAATAGAACACATCAATTTGTTTGTACCGGGCGACCCCCCCCCCCCCCCCCCAAAAAAAAAAAAAATTATATGTAATTATCATTGCAATCATACTGAAAACGACTTCCAAACGCATTTCCAAATCCGCAACTTTCGGAGATATAAGTCCTTCAAATAAACTGCTAAATTTTTAAACCAAGTTTGTTAAATCGACCAAAAGCACTAGTCGCTGTTTGTTTGATGGGTCGGCAACTCCAGCCTTGTTTGGAGACCACACCATCAGTTCCGATTTTCTCCACAAAAGCTGAAATCGAGCTTTCGGGTTATTGACAAGTAATCCTCAACTTCCTTTTCCCCATAATTTGTTAAAAAATAGGTATGTTTTACTTCTATAAGGTGTTTACATCGACCAGATGGGAAGTTCATTGCACTTCAAATGGACGCAATGTGATTGCCTCCAAAACAAAACCTATTCAAGCATCCGTTGCCATGACTGTTCCCTTGTCACTCAACTGTTGTCATGACTACTTCAAGTGACAGACGTTGTCAATCACTATCGCCGTCGGTATCCTCATCTTCCGGGATGTGTTCAGGAGGTGGTTCCAGTTTGGCCAGTTCTTGTTTCAGTAAAGCCGTGTTCTGCTTCAGTGATTGAACATGGTGTGATATTGCTCGTCCCACGGTTCTGCCTGACAACAGACTCTCCGAGTCTTTGATCCATTGTTCACACTGCGCCAGGATTTCATCCTTCTTGAAGTAAAAGTGAGCTTGGATAACCTGAAAGTAAAATCGAAAAGCAGAAAGACAACACAAATATTTCGAAACCTTTTACGACAGTGGTTCCAAAGCTATATTTGAGTACGGATAACGCTTTGTCTGCTGGATTGCTTACTTCTCTACTCAGACTTTCACTGAGAAGTAACTTCGACTTCACTTGTACACTGCGCATCGTTCATAGCCAACCTGTTGTCTTTCGCCAGTTGACAGTTTTCAGCTTTTGTTTCATTCGAAATATCTTCGCTCACTTCGCTTTTCTTTTGTTCAGCGCCAAGAACACTGACTCTGGCCACAGCCAAAGCAGCAAGTCCGCGAGTTTACGGACTTTCGGCTCTTCTGCGCATTCTCAGAAAGTTGAAACAATAACGGTCGCCAACGGTTACAAAATCATACCACTACCGCGACTGCGCGTATTTTTGGCTGTGGCCACAGTCCCTGTTCTTGGCGCTGACCAAAACAAAATCGGACTCTGGGGACGAGAATGGCGGGATCTTGAGAAAAGACAAAGAAAAACGAAGAAAAACGGGAGGAGGGAACTTTCTTTTTTTTTGTGGGGGGGGGGGGGGGGTGGGGGCGATGGGGAGGTACGACTACATATATAATGCTGCATATTATAGGAGTAACCAAAGATAGCTTTGTATGCTCTGTACGCGCGTTTCACATTTTAATAGATTCATTTGTGGAGGTTCCATTTAACCCATTGACTCCTGGGAGTGAGACTGGGGACTTAACGATCTACGACGCGGTTGTCAATCAGAACGCCACGAAA
>NC_090880.1:4176252-4186252 GCF_036669935.1 Montipora foliosa
AGTTCGCTTTCAATTAAAAACCACATCCAACACTTCTCCTCGACCAAGTCTTCATGCATGGAACGGCTCCCGGGCAATACCCCAGACAGTACTATTGTTCTTTCTTTCCGAGCAAAGCTGTGCTTTCAGTAATCTCTCCTGCCAATTTTTTACTCGTTGTAATAATATTTAATATGTTTTCTCCACTATTTCTACATGCAACAGAACGATGTTACGTTGTATCTTCTCTTTTCTGGGTCCTCTAAATCTGCATGTCACTTTGTCTGTGCCTGGCCTGCAAGCAAGCTCTTCGGTTGAAAATGGCGGGCGGTCGAAATATAGGGGTTTGGTAAACTAGAAACCAAGCCCCTACATTTCGACCGCGCGACATTTTAAACGGAAGAGCCTAGTCTGTGCCTTGAGGTAAAAAAGTCACTTTCTGATCTCTTCCAAACAGTCGTGGAAATGAGGAAATGATAGGACAACTCCAAGGTATTTTCAAAGGCACCCCCTCAGTTGTCAAAACCAGTGTAACGACTACCTCTAGCTACCTCACACGAAAAAGAAAACAAAATTCCAGTTTGACAAAAAAATTAACCCATAAAAATGTGCATTTCACACAACGGTCAAACACGCTTGTACATTTTTCATTTCTGGAGGTAAGCGTCATGTACATGCACATCAATTACCTTCATTACATCCAGCCTCTCTTTATCGCAGCGCACGAACACACTTGAACTGTAAGACAGCGGAAGTGACGTTGCAAGTGACGACACTTCTTGAGCTAATCTTCTGGCTCGCACCATGCCTCCGCTACCACCACTAGTGGCCGCTGACCGCACTGAAGATGCGAAGTGGTAGCCACCAGAATCAAACTCCACTTTTCCACCCTCTTTCTCAAGCACGATCTTATGAGTTCCTGTAGACCAAGGACGAAAGCATGAGAATCTAAAGATCATACAATAGCCCATTTCTGAGTTGCTACATGCCTCAGCTTCAAAGCGAGTCCTGGTGCACAATCATTCAAATGGAAATGAGTTGTGTATTCTTATGCAAATCAAACTCATTTCCCTTACAATAGTTGAGCACCAAGACTCATCTCAAAACCGAGACAAACAGCAACTCGGAAATCGCCCATTGCAGTCAGGCTTAGTACACTGGCACCAGCAAACAGTCAACAGGATCCTAGACATTAGTATCACGCTACTCTGGTAACAAGTAAGATAATTTTTGAATGTAACTTAAGAAGTTACAGTTCACTTCTAAGCTACAATCTAACTTCTCCAAACCAGAATACCATCAAACTATTTCTGATCGTTAATCTGGTTCCAATGTGACTTTCGTGATTTGCAAGGATCGTAAAAATTACTTGTGACTTGTCATTTCAATTGTCTTCATTGAAAGAGGAGATATCACAATAACTGGCTCAAGATAAATTATAGGGATTAATACTCAGCATCAATGAAAAACGCCCATCCGCCATTTTTTCAAACAATAAAACCACGAAAACTTATAAACTTTTAATGCCTCGAAAGAGAAGACAATCTAGAGATCGTGGGTTTCATAAATTAACTACCGGTACGCAAAGAAAATTGTTCCAAGGCTGGAGTTACCCGTAATAAACACACAAACGAACTGAACCACACAAATTTATATTTCGTTAAAAACGCTCACCAAACTGCAAAGGCCTCATTCTGGCCAAGTACTTCTCCTCAGAGGAGAGGGATGTGGGTTGTTCGACAGAATCTTTCTCGGCCCCTTGAACAATCTTATTACAGCTGCTCTGTTGGGCATTGAATTCTTGAACTAACTTTTGCGTCAATTTGGCCGTTTCCTGAATATCAGGTATTAATTGTGCGAGCCCCTCAGCTTCTGGGTCCTTCTTGTCCTCTCCGGTGCCTTGTGACTGAGCTGCTTGTCCGACAGAACTTGGTCCTCCTATGATACTTGGCACTGATGTGGTGCTCTGCTCAGCAGCAGTACTTGGTCCTGCTGTGGCATTTGATGCAGACGAATTACCAGATCCATTTGACCCTTCTTTTTTTCCTTGTGTTGAGCTGGTAAATAAAACAAGAGCGAAATTCGTCTTTCCGCAGTTTCACAATTAGAAATCAAACACTCAACAGTTTTCGTGGTTTTATTTATCACAGCAAAGATAGAAACGAAGGTGATGAGAAATCCAAGAAAAAAGTCATTCAAAGTAACATGGACAAAAAACAGTCTGTTTCTATGTTTACTTTTGCCTTTTTTCGCCTTTCGTATCTACTTGAATTCATCTAGAAAGAGAGAAAGGTCTTCCAAAGAATGAAGGTGTGAAGTTTCTTATTGAAACATTTACAGACCCCGACTGAACTCCTGTAGCTAATTAGGACTCAATGCGCGAGCTAAATCACCATAATGGCCAACAGATCGCAATATGCGACACGTGTCCGTGAAAAAAGGTGTTTAAGTTTGTCAGATGCGTACTTATGATGACTCGTTATCAAACATGTCATTGAACGTTTTTAGAAAAATTGCAAATTGCAATGTCAACATTTGACCAAATAGGTTTTTTAAGAAAATTACAAATCAAATCAACTCAAATGGGATGAGACAAGCACACTAGAGTGCCCAGAAAAATTCGGAGCAGTTTACAAGGAGCCAACAAAACAAGGTTTGTTATAGAGGTTAAGCTTCGCGAGGATTTGCTGTAAATTGCAAACGGCACACTACTGCTTTAGTTATAAAACCAAAAAAGTGCTCTCATTCTGGTTTAGTTCGTTCAGTTCAGTTCTTCCTGAAATAACTTTGGCTAACAGTCAAGAAATGGGCTAACATCAAATAGGCTTCATCGAATTTGGTCAAAGTGCAAATTTCAGACCGAGATTTGTCAGTCCCCATAGAGAGCGAACTTAACCGAAAAGTGAAGCCGCATTCGAGAATCGAACCAGCTACACACTACATAATAGTGGATGACTTGTGTACTACACCAATTATGCATCCTAAAAGATCGGTTATGAACCCACTGATATATCTACTCCAGTAAGGCTTACAATATTCACAAAGCTCTTTATTTTTACAAAAGTTGCCAAAGAGTCCCAACTCAAAAAACTTACCGTAACGTTTTGGAGTAAGTGTCAACACAATGTTTCATCTTCTCAAGAAGGCTCACTATGCAAGGTGTATCTGACGAAGATCCGTCATTGCGAGACAAACCATTTGATTGAGGAAGTAACAGAGGCAAGAGCACCGGGCACAAGGCCACTGCACGAAGCACCTCTAATACAGCTTGGTACAGAGGAACATGGCGGGCCATATCCAAAACTGTTAGAGAAATCAAATGATCGAAGTGTTACCAAAGCCATTAGTGCCAAGAAAATGCGTGCAAGTGTGACATTTTCGATTTCAAGGCCGCATCTTCTTTTCACAATAGTCCATTGCCACATTCTTTTGATGGTTGTAGTGTTTCTCTCACTCGACCAGCAGTCACGATGCTTGATTTAAACAAAGGAAAAATTTGCATGAAAAGTAACGTTCAATGGTTTACTCTTCAAAATGAAATGGCCGCTGGGAAGGCAAGAGAACCTTTTTTCAAATGAAATAGCTTGAAAGAGAGGTTCTGAGGACAAAGACAAAGGAAAGTGGATGATATGCAAATATTTTTCACATTCATTCCAACGAGTTATTATAATTTTTGTCCTCACTGCCTCACTATCAAGCTGAATATTTGATATTTCGAAAACGGCCTGTTAAACAAATTTTCTTACTTCACACTTCCAGTCACTCCCAAAGAGACTGTGTGCACTCTCTCAAAACCTAATTTATAGACCTCTTACAAACCTCCTTTACTCGCCCTATTGTAAGGAACGATCAACGTTTTTTGCCAGTTCAATTCGTGGCACGAGAAAAATTGAACCCGAAAAGAGGCGGTGAAAATGAAAGTTTGCAAGATATTCACTACATCTCAAGACTGAATCAAGTTTTGTTTCATCGGCCCGTGCTGAACAAAAAACAAAGTAGGGCACTTGATTCAAAATTGCACGCAAACGATAAGTGTTGCTTTCCTTCAGAAGCCGAGAAAAACTGTGTTAAGTAAAGTAGAAATAAGAGATACAGACCAGAATCATTCCTTAGGTAGGAGGAGAGAGCAGGAATGAGGCATGACTCTTCGAGTAAACCCAGCAGCTGTTCAGGAACACTGAAGATTCGTTCACTGCTTGATTGGGAAGATTCGGTTTCTTGGTTCCTGCTGTCTTTTCTGAAGGGTCTGATGTAGCTTGCAAGGACCTAAAAAAATAATGACACAGTGACCAAACAGTGGCTTCGGCTGAGAGATCACTGGTAAGGTTCAATATACTCTGATCTTCTTTGAATGCATTCTTCTGGAAGAATACCGTTCATCCTGGTCCGGACTATAGGATGATGAGAAACAGTGGAATGAACATTTTCAATGCGATTTTCGCAGGTTAAGTGTTGTACTGTATGAACTGCCAGGAGATGGTTGCTATTTGGCCAATACGATTGTTATTTATTATTATAAGTAATAGTTGCGGCGGTGGTAGCGGCAGCGTCAACAGCAGCAGTAGTAGCAGTAGCAGTAGTACTGGTAATAGCAGTAGCATCATCATTATAAATATCATCATCATCATCATCACCAGTGGAAGGTAGGGACACGAAGACCATTAACACTTCATAATCGTAGTCCAGCTGGCCTAGCAACTAGCACACAGAACAGTCTAGAACTGCCCTTAGCGTGACATTTCTGCAGGCCGCGGACTCTTAAGGTGGTGCAAACCAGTTTCAACACTTGAAAAAAACGTTCTTATTAGAAGGATTGACACTACAACACTTCATCACTTAACAGGAATGTTATGGTACCATATCAAACACCAAT
The DNA here is from genome assembly GCF_036669935.1 of Montipora foliosa. NCBI lineage: Eukaryota > Metazoa > Cnidaria > Anthozoa > Scleractinia > Acroporidae > Montipora > Montipora foliosa. The sequence continues at coordinate 4,181,105 of NC_090880.1, forward strand.
TATTGCTGAAAAGGATTCGGTCATTTTTGTGACGTTAAAGTTACCGGGGCAACGGGAAAGCCTTGCAAAAACATACCATATTTTGGCTTTAGCTGCTCACATCTCAAAAACGAACTCGGTGATCCCCATTTTTTATCTCTGAATCGAAATGTAATCAGCATGCCAGAATGAAACTTTCTGCAAAGTTTAAAAACATTCTGTGGAGCGGATTCAGAGCCACCTTAAATAATCTAAAATTTAAGGTAGCTCTGAATCTGCTCCACAGAATTTTTTTAAATTTTGCAGAGACTTTATCTTGGCCTTCTGATCTCTTTTGTGCAATAAAAAAATTGGGGCCACCGAGTTCGTTTTTCAGATACGAGCAACTGAAGCCAAATATAGGCTGTCTTTGCAAGGCTTTCCTGTTGCCGTGGTAACTTGTTACGTCCCAAAAATGACTGTATCTTGTTCAGCAATAATTGACGTTTCACATGATACCATAAAACTGCTGTTACGTGATAGAGTGTTGTATTGTCAATCCTCCTAATGACAAGGTCTCTTGAAAGTGCTGATACTGGTTTGAGCCACCTTAATTCCGTTCATTCGGATCGGAAGCAAAATAAAAAGAATGCTGGTGTGTGTGTTCAAACCGAAAACGGAAGAGGCTCCCAAAAACACAACTACCAGATTTTCTGCACATTTATTGTCCCAAATAGTCTCAAGAGAATAGCCCATTTCCGAGTTGCTGATTGCCTCGGTTTCAAAGCGTGTCCTGGTGCATAACGATTCAAATGGAAATAAGTGGTGTATTTTCATGCAAATTGAAACTCGTTATCATTAGCATGGTTTAGCACCAAGACTCGATTTGAGCCAGAGGCAAACAACAACTCGGAAATGGCGTAACCACTCCAATAATAACTAAGAATGAGCCCAACAAATTGACCTGCTCCCAACTGTGTGGCTTCATAGCTCAGTTGGTAGAGCATCGCACCGGCATCGCAGAGGTCATGGCTTTCAATCCAGTTGAAGTCAACTGACTTTGGCAGGTGTCTACAAGAGACAATAAATGCCAAAATTGTGCAGATACTTGAAGTGCGAGGATCACTGCTATCTTTCGTCAGGAACCCATGACCCGGAGCCTACAACTCTACTGTGTCCGTGTAACGGCGTTTTCACAGCCCAAGTTATTTTTAGATTGAATTTCCCGCGAAGGAGACTCCCACAGGATCCCGATGACCAATTACAAGAAATTAAGCTGACGTCATAGGGTCACCGAACCGGAACTGCCTTTGTTTTTTGACCTAATTCGTGGGAAGGGCTAGTCTAAAAATAAACCTACTTGTGAAAACGCCGTTTCACAGACGCTGTATGGAAGTTGCACGTTCCAGATGGGCTCCTGCTTTCGTCTATAACTCACACCTCAAATATAATGTTAACCTAATCGAAAGGTGAAGCTATATCTCGCAGATCACGAACCAAATGAAGAACGAACACTTCCTCCTAACGAGGAACCATTTCATGCACGCCAAGAGAGCGCCAATTGTTTTATCATCTCCCAACCATCACGCGTAAAATTTTTGCCATGTACAAGTTGTCGGTACATTACCTGCAGTAGACACGTGACATGTTCTTCTTCAGCTTTTTGTTTCAACATGGCTTGTTCCACATCCCAGCCCGATGATGTTGGTCCCGTGCCAAACCCCGTTCCTTTGGCCCAGTAACTTCTCTCATTTCCTGATACTAAGTCGCTGTCTCGGCACACACTGAATAACAAACACACACATTTTGGGTTTGGGTTAAGAGCCCGGGTGCCCGTATCCTGAAAGTCCCAAAAATCTTCGGGCAAAATCCCGAAACGAAAGTTGGAAAGATTACCGCAGTTAGTTGCAAAGGAAGCCCGAAAAAACCCAGGCTTGAACGGGATATCGATCATACGGTCGTACGGGATAAACTTGAACTCGCTATTGACCAGCACCAAGCTAAGTTGGTAGAGCAAGTGTAGCGCAAAATGCGTGGTTATGGGTTCGAATCTCCGTTGGGCCTGGCGTTTTTCAGCCTTGCTTGCAAAGGTCGCTGATTTAACTGCATGTGACAATCTTTTCATTACAACAATTCTTCTTTTTGTTCGGATTTCAAAACTATGTTAACTAAACGCTAAGTGACTGCCTTTTTAAACAGGTATTTTCCTATTTAATGGTTTAACATTTGTAACTTTAAAAACTTGAGAGAGTGGATCGAGGAGAAAATGACGTCAAAGACTCACTAGTTTAAAACTCGTCTGAATTAATATGCAGCAAGGGAGTTTCGGACTTTCAGACTTTTAAACTCGTGTTTTGCATCTATGATAAGCTGCATTTACAAGGTGAAACTTTAAGCTGGTGAGTAAATAATGTAAACCCTCTGAGGTCCAATCGGTCAGATCTGAACGAGAGTAATGGAGGACCGCGAAATACAAAAAGTACACTCACAGGCTTTGGATAAAAATCAAAGCTCAAATTTTTTCCAGAATGTTTTTAAACAAACACACTTTCAAAATCTGAAGAAAAAAGGAAGTGATATTTTTTATAATAGTAACACTTTGGGGTGGCTTCAAAATCGAATTTTTAATTATCCCACAGGAGCCAATGAACTAATAAATGAATGACAGAGAAAACAATGGAATTTTTTTTTAAAGAATCCCAATGGGTCAGAGGCAAACCAGTTGACTATTTACAAGCGCAGCTGACAAGTTGAACCAGGGATCATAGCTTGTGGTCAAAACAGTTCTTGAACTGGGATCTTGGGATCTCAAGGACGGCGACTTAATCCTTTACTGATAAAGTTATCGTTACATCACAAACAAGATGATTCTGAGGAAAAATTACCTTCATCCAAGCCACTTGCCATGCACTTGAAAAACGTTGGGCCGACTTTTTTTAAGATTACCCAAATGCAATCTGTTCAACGTTGTTCATTTGTGTCCATCCATGCTTCTCTTTCCCTTTGCCTATTTCTTTTAGGTTGTTGAACAGTTTTGAGTGGTTATTGCAATGGTTCATTCTGTTTTGGGCATTTTGAGTGTCACGAAATTACATTGTTTTGCGTGACATTGCCTCTTTAACCACTCAGCCAAACGAACGTGACAGTGAAGGTGTTTTTAGTTAACAAGCTAGTTTACAGGCGTACAAATTTCATGATCGTTTATTTACCTTCCAGTCAGAGCCGACAAAGCTTGTAACGCCAGCTTGTGTGAGTGGTTTGTGGCACGGGGCTTGTGGTGACTAAGAACGGCCAGACACAGTAACACCATCTGGATAGCGCCCACCTCAATGGCTGCTCTCTGCACGGACATGCATTCCTGCGGAGACACAGCGCTGGTTTGGAAAAGAATGCACAACACTTGGAAAGGTAGTGTGGCTAAACTGCTTGCGACGGGAGATGACAAAATGGCTTCTGGAAAGAATAAATTGTTTTAAAAAAAGTTAATGTTAAAAACACAACTGTAAAAGTCTGAAATAGGTGGGGAAGAAAACCTTCACTTATCGGGGAATACACGTAGCATTTTTGATTATGACACTGCGGGTTACACTGCGGGTTACGCCCTAGGGCGCGACAAGAGGGCAATAAATCACATAACCCATACCACCAGGCAAATAAAACTTACATCAGCATAATTAACAATTAGATTATGAGCTCGAGATTTCTATTAACCAGGAATAACAGCCTATACAATAATTTCACCTTGCGAACAACAAACATTCATTCGCTTTTACTAGGGCATATTTTAAAGACAAATTTGCAAGAGCAGGTAATGGGAGATATTTCTGTCCTAAGGAAAACAAGGGAAGGAACTCAGTGAATCATAAGGGGATATAGTGGATAACGTTTGGCTTGTTTGCTCATGCGATTTTGATTTTTAAATCATGATTAAGTTCGAAACCCTGCAATATTCGCATAAAAATAGCGGTAACAACGCACCTTATTTGAGGGCTATAAAAGAATCCAGCGACGTGATGAAAGAGTCAGAAACCATAACATTAACCGGAACCATAAAAGTAATACATGATGATTTTAGGCTTAAGGGCACAGATTGTGACGCGTACGCAAAGTACCATGATCGAGTCGTTTGGGAGGTTTTCACGTGACGTCATCGCCGCCATGTTGGTGGACGAAAACAAAAGATTTCTCACTAGCTTCTTTTTGCTCGTCCACCAGCAACTGTACATTACACTAGTGTTATCTGTCTCTAGAGATTGGTCGAAAGCCATCCATTGGACATGTGTGCCTTATTTGAGAGAACAATTTTTAATTGCAACTTCACAGCCACAAAAATTGCATAAAGATGCTTCAATAAAAATCACAAGCATTAATGGGCATCTCACCTCCATTCCCATCCTGCTTTGCACCCAGCAACAGTCTGAGAAGATACCGGGCTCTGAGACGATCTTGAAGCAGTGCCTTGTCGTAACCCGGAAGGCGAATGAACAGCCCAAATGCCACAAGGGAATGAGCTGGCACGGTGCTTAAGACCGATGCTGGAAGCGATACCAAAGGCAGCGGAAGTCGGGTAGGGTACGGAGGCACGCGATGTGGCCGACCGATCTCACTACAACTCAGTTCGTCACTTAACGAATCGACAGTTGAAGGCATGATGGTATGGCAAGGCAAGTGCATTGATATCTTTGCCAGTCCGTCGTGTTTCGCAAAGATGTCCAATGAGGTCAGCAACGGGGAAACAGTCGAAGGTGAGTCGTCGCAATTCTTTCCTTCCAGCGTCCTACAGCTGAGTTTAAGAACGGAACTGCCAAAAGCAAATCCTCTGTTTAATAGATTACGCAGTAACTGTGCAAGTGTCCATGATTGTGGCAAAGGCATCTCACCGAATTCTTCATGATAAAATGAACAGGAAAGCTTGTTCGTTTGATTTTGATTAGCAACCGACGCAGGATTGCTTTCCCTGGAAGCCTGCGCTTCACTTTTTTCAGTTCTCTTGCTTTTTACATTCAGCCCTGCGACAAGACTAACCGATTCCAGAAATTCAAATCCCTCGTAGAGTCCAAATTCATTTGGGTCCGCTATGCCTTCAACACTTACTGGTTTTGAAGTTTTTTCCTCTGGAATTGGTTCATTTGGTTTGTCCAATTTAGGCAAAAGGATTTGCTGGGCTAATTCTTTAAGGCTCCACGACAA
>NC_090880.1:4191252-4208752 GCF_036669935.1 Montipora foliosa
GTTTTGAGCTGTTTTCAAACAAAGGCAAAGTATTTACGACAATCGAGGCAATAAGATTTAGAGATCGATAAAAATAAAATAAACGTTTCATCTTTCGCCTCCTTTTACGTGACCGAGGATTACAATTATTAAGTAAAATGAATAGGCCCTGATTTCTCTCACCTTACTGCTTGACCCTTTAAGTTGACCTCTTGGGTCCCTAAATTCTGAGAGCCCCGCAGGGACATCCCTAAAACCTTGATCTGTGATAATCCCAGTAAGTGAGAGTCCCTTGGGCAGTGACAGTGAATATGGACATGCTAAGGAAAGCGCAAAAACATTAGATTAACCACACAAAAAAGAAACAAATGAGAGGAATGGGGTAATGTAAGTCTACTTAGAGACCAGAGGAAGACGACTACCTTCTGTTTTATTCCACACCTTGAAGGAAAGATAAGCAGTTTGAGATTTATTTTGTTGTATGACAGTGTGATTAAGCCTGGTTTGCACTAGCGACGCAAGCACAAAGCGCAAGCATAAGTAACTTAAGTTTAGTGAAAACGAACGTCGACATAAGCATCAAAATAGACTGCAAAAACAGTCGTTTTCTTCCCTTTTCGGAAGGCGCAAAGCGCCGTAAGCGTGATCCTCGCGTGTGAAGCGCGCGAGCCTCACCCGTTCAAATGCTTAGACGCGGGGAATATGGAACGGGTGCTTTAATTGGCCAGATTTAGCCAATTTCCTTGTGCGTATGCTGTGTTTCGTTTTCACGGAACGCAATCATAAGCGAAAGCCCAAGCCCAAGCACAAGGAAAAGCAAAAATCTTTATCCTTGTGATTGTGCTTGCATCAACGCCGTTTTAATTTCACTCTCATGCTCGCGCCTGTGCTTGCGTCGCTAGTAAAAACCAGGCTTTAGAGTTTCGAAAGCAAATGCAAAAATTGAATTACTCTGGTGAGTCAAAACAGAGACAAAGATAATCAAATGAACGAACCAGAACGTAACGCAGAATACTTATAACCGACGCTTAGCGCGGCACAATAACGAACCTACAATCCTGGAAAAATCGTTGGGACAATGAGGTCAGTAAGATGCCAGCAATTTCAACTTCAACCTTCTCATCCCACCCCTCCGCTCGTACAAAGTTGATATGAATCCGGAAACAAACAAAAAAGCTGCAGTTGGTTTCAATATTCCTTGCGGGGTGGTGAAGGGCAGTTGAGAGGCCGCTATGAGGGGATTTATTATAAAATATACGGTAATTTAATTGAAGCGATTTTTGTGCTTATTACTGAAGGTGAACTACTTGCAGAATGAGACATCACGTCTCGAGTATCACGTTCGACGAACGTATAGAAAGTGTAAAAATAAAATAACAATGTTTAAGAATCTTGAAATATATTTCGCTCTTCGAGCCTCATCAGTCAAAAAGGTGTCCCAAGAAATTTTCTGTCTCACCTGAGCAACTTTTGGCTGATGAAGTTTCAGTTTCACGACTGTTATGCCAGCAGTGAGAACTGGTTCGCAAACAGGCACTAGGACTTGAGTATCATTACTGATGTCCAGAGATACGTGTGAGGGACAAGCTAAAATCAAGTGAATAATGCATGAATGTCATTAAAACAACACAACAATCAAGGAAAAGCTTCGTTACAAGTTAGCTCTTCCGCTTTTGTTCGGAAAACTCACGCTTGTTCCAGTCACATTGTGAGAAAGGAAAGGAAAGGAAAGGAACTTTATTTAAGTGTCTAATCTTCTAGCGCCGTAGAGCACTAATCGGGGACACTGTAAATTGAAATTAACAAGTTAGCGCAAATGAAATCAAATTTTGGTTTTTGAGGAGAGGGGAAACCGCAGTACCCGGAGAAAAACCTCTCGGTGCTGAGTAGAGAACCAATAAACTCAACCCACAAATGACGCCGATTCTGACAATCGAACCGGGCCACATTGGTGGGGGGCGAGTGCTCTCACCACTGCGCCATCCCTGCACCCGAAAATCGCCTATTGGGTGGATGAAGCAGCATTGACTAAGGCCCCCCGGCAATGGCAGCAAATTTCGTTTTTCAAATGTGAACAGAACTTAATAAACCTACTTGAAAGTCCTGTAGTGTGTGGCTGGATGTGCACTTCGTGTAACAGGATGGCTGTAGGAAGACTGACAGTCAAGTCACACCATTCTTCATTCAGAGGAAAGCGGTAAGACCATGCCGCAGACCGAGCACGGCGATGCTGAGTTGCAGCTTTCAACAAGGCATCGGGAGGATGCCTCGGAGATGAAGGACAGCTTATAGTCCCTAGGAAAACAAGACCAGTCTCATCAACTCAAGTATTATATCGACAAACACCCTTTCCCCACGATGAAGGTGATAAGGCCGGCAATATAATTATATATTTAGACAAGCCTAAAAGCAGCGCTCCTCAGATATTTTTGTAACCAGTCTGCTTACCACACGACCCGTCCGGCCTGCTCATTGCTAAAAATGTCCATTTTCCCCGTGCTCTTTCTTGCTCTTTTCTCCGTTTTTCATCGCCATTATTTCAGCCTGTTTTCTCGTGCTTGCCCTTTCTTCCGCTCCTCTTTACGCCTCTCGTTGTTTGTCACTGATATTTCCCGTTTTCTCTTGCTCTCAGTCGCTCTCTTTCACATTGAAAATCGCTCACTCGTCGTCTGCTTACTAGTTTTTTTCTCTCTCTCTTTCCCTTCTTTCCTCGTTGTACGACATTTTAAAACAATACTTAGCTTGTTTTGGTTGTCTTCAAAACTTTTGCTTGTTTACTGAAACGCAGTGTCAAATGCAGTACACTGGCCATGCAACTTCCCGTCAAAAAAGCTGGTTGCCGTGTTGGTTCCCGCTCATACAACTTCCCGCCAGAAAAATAATGCGGGTTCCAGCAGAGCGACATTTCGCGTACTGGCTTACATGAAAAGTTGAAGGTTCGGACGGATGGTCGGACGGTGACGTCATAACCCCAAACAAAATTTCTCGCATCGACGTGTACCATGTTTTCTTAACCCCGCGGAGCTCCGCCATAAGAATAGTACCCCGCGCGCACGGGGAGCTCCGCTAATAAACCTACGATCAACTTCACCTGAAAAGATTGTTAAAGGCCCACCTTCAAACGACAGGCTTTTCGACCGTTTGTTTTTGTTTGAATTTCAGCTATTGGCGAGATGTTCATATATGAAAATTGTTCCAAGGCACCCAATGCCTGTCGGTTGAAGATGGGCCTTTAAAGTGCTACTATGAACAAAACATCAATTTTTATTTTTATTTTTGATTTCAAAACTATGCTAACTAAACACTAAGTGACCCAAGTTTTAAGTATTGATTTAAAAAGGACACTACTTTCAATAAAGATCAGAAAAAACCCGAACTTGTCAATGATGCCTGTCGCGAAAACAAAAGAAAGTAACACGGACAAAAATTTGTAAGGGTCCAAAGCAGGACAGCGGCTCCTTTGGTAAATTTGATAAGTGAAAGAAATACAACTGCACAGTTCAGCCCTGAAGATCGGAAATGCCCCGAAAAGTTTCCAATTAAGCTTTTTTTAAAGGCGTGCCAGGCCAGACTCCTTTCCAGGGTCTCTTCTTGCCCAGCACTTAAAGTGCGGCAGGCCAAGAGCGCGGCTAATCCCAGGTCTGCTTTCGCTGTTAGTGTTTGCAAAACTATACAGTCGACGTATGGCGAAAATGCCACCTTTTTTTCTTATCAACACAAAACTAAAAGAGCGGAAATACCTTAACACTTACCATAAGGAGCAAAGTTAACAATCCTTCTGGCACAATCAGTGTCCGCTGCTGTCGTAGTTAAACCCTTTCGAGTCTCTTTCCTGTTCGTCTTGCGGGATAATTCGTGCATGACGGATAAAAGACCACTAGGGGAGCTGTCTAAACAAGATGTCTGACCAGATACAATAGACTTACAGACTATGTTGAGACCACCTGAAAAAGATCAGAATTGAGAAGAATACGAAGATGGAAAAGGGTATTTTAATAAGCAGTGAATGTTTGTGCTTCTTCAGTGAAAAAGTCATTTTTTCTCAAGAAAAGAGATTTCTGTTTAGGGTGGGGGCTAAGAACCCGAGTTCGAGTCTTGAAAATTTCGGACTCTTTTTTTCCTCCAGTTTTTCTTTTATAAATGTTTTTTTTCCCTTTTTTGTATTAATTTTTGTAAATATTTTTTCTTAGTTTGTTTCTTTTAATTTTCTTTGAAGTGAAGTGTGTAGTCGACCGTTATAAATGGCATCGACCGTTTCAACTGGCAACGACCGTTCTGAAAAATGGCAACGACCGTTTACGAAAGGGAAATGTGCTGCGGCACCCTGCGAGCAGAGTCTCTCTAAACAGTGTTCGACACTTGCTTTTTTACTAATTTGCCCTTTGGGCAACCAGTTTTGATTTTTTGGTTGCCCATGGTTCTTTTCGGTTGCCCACCTTCTAAAGACCTGTTGCCCATTAAAACGCAAAGGAGGCTTGTAAAAATGTCAATTTTGTGTAACATGTGTGTGAAGTGGGTTTGACAGATCAACGCGACTCCTGCTCTGTGTCCATTGTGTTGTAGTAGCCTTAACAGTTTTGCTTTGACAAGCATATCTTTAAGCGCTTTTCCTTTGTGTAAGAGATCAAGGGAGATTCCTTGAATTTCTCTTTGAGATTAAGCTGGTTTTGAATTTAAATGCCATTTGTCCAATGGAATTTTCTTTAAGCCTTTCAAAGCTGGTTGAGATTACGTGACAAAAGGTACAATTTTCTTGTGCGCTTGTTCGATATCAAAGTATCGTAACGCATTTGGCCGTGCGAAAAGTGGGTTCCATTGTTATTTTCGAAGATGTTCCTCCTTCCAATCTGTTTTGGGGTTTGTACCAATAATTAATTTATATCTTTTTTCAATCGCGTTTGCAGTGACTACGTCATACTACTAGCCACTTTCTTCGTTGCCAATCAACTCGTTTCACAAAATATAAGTCGAACAAAAATTCTGATTGCCCGATCGGGCAAGTCTTAGAGTTGTTTTACTTGCCCACGGATATATTTCGCTTGCCCCGGGCAATCAGGCAAGTGTTAGTGTCGAACACTGCTAAAGCCCCGGCCACCAGAGGGCGAGCAAGCGAGGCCTGCAGAAATCGTGTCAAGTCTTTTAAGTCACCGGAGCCCAAGTTCCTGGGCTAGTCACTCCGGTCAAACCAGTTTTGGCAGCGCACGCATCATAGCCTTCAGTACGAAAATCAATATGGCGTATAGAAGTGCGACCAATACTTGGCCTGGGTTTGAAAATGTCTCCAAGCAACAACTTGCGCATACTCAACAAAGACATTACACGATTTCTGCAGAGTCCTTTCTTTCTCGTCGAGTTAAGAAGGCTCTGCTGGCAAGGTGGTAGTGAGGTTACGAAAAAAAAGGCTTACCTTTTTCACAGAACTTAGTTACTTCTTGAGACGACTCCAAAACTTTGAATATAATCCACAAAAGAGGATCTGAAAGATGTTTTGCTGCTTCAAACTTTGACCCTTCTTTGTCAAGCTTGGATGCTTGAAGATAAGCGAGGATTCCATCCAAGAGAACCTCTCGCTTGCTGACATTGCTCTGCAGAACACTCAAAAGTTGCAACACTCCTTCTTCGACAGATGTTGGCCGGACAGAGAGCTTCACATCACAGGATAACTTTTCCGGAGTGGAGTTAAACATGCCCAGCTTGTCTAGAGAAAAATGGTTGAGGCATTCCAACAAACACACAAGAACATCCTTAGTGGCAACCAATTTATCAGCGAGATTGCGACGAGAGTTCCTAGTGCAATCATCACGACTTCCTGGAAATGCAGTCGAGTCTTGATGTGTTTCTCCACTGGATTCGGTTAGTGGTTCAGTCCCATGGTTTTCATTTGGTTTTGACTTTTGCAATATTTGAATTATCAACCCGAGAAGCTGAAAGAGCCAGGAACTGTTATCCAGTTTGTCGACACCTGGTCCAGTTGCAGATTGTAAGAGTATGTCGGCAGAAGGGAGGAGACTTACGCTCTGTTTGTGCGCGAGGTACTCCAAGCAAAGTTCTACCGAGGCGCTTATCAGACTTGCTATTATGTCGAGATTCGCTTGATGCCACGTAACCTTTGAATCTGCCATTAAAATGTCAATGACTGGATGTAACTGAAGGACTGCAACTCGGTTGGATAGCCTGCAAGGTGTTTGTTAAAAAAACAAAACAATGATTAAAGAACTGTTCCTGACTCATATTTGTTTTGACGCTACTACATCTGTTAATCGAGAGAGCGAAGTTAAACGATATATCTTGGGGCTGTAATTTTTCAATGAAATAAAGAACCTGGAATCTTTACAAACGTTTGAAGAACTAATTTGGTTTAGGTTATTTGGGAATGCTGTTGAAAGTGCGAAAGCAGAAAAAAGAACAACACGAAGACATGATATTTTGTAGTGGTGACGCGGAGATACTCGGAAAAAACCCGAATGGTCGTTTGCAGGAGTCGAACCTGCGACCCTTCCATTAATAGTCCGCATTCTCTACCACTGAGCTATTGGTAAAGCATCCGAACTAGTGATCGGAAGGTCGTAAGTTCGACTCCCGTAAACGAGCACGTACACAGATTTCTCCGAATATCCCTGCATGAGTCAACATTGAGAAAAAGATATCTCTTCATCGACCTGGGTTAACAATTTCCATCTTCGTCTTTCATTTCAACAGCAAAGAAAAACAAGAATATGTTAATTTTGGAACAAAACGTCAACATGGATTTTCCAAGAACAACATACCACACCTTTTTGTGCAAAGTTGAAGAACTGTTTTGAGCAAAAGTTCCCGAAATTGCAGGGAAACTTTAACGTCAACATCAGCAACTGACTGTAAACACACTAAAAATGATTTGACGGGTTTTGGACTTGGTGAAATGTAGTGCGATCCATCTGGTGGTATTTGGCACAACAGCTTCACCAAAAATTTCAAAAGATCTTCATTGCTGAGAAATGCTAACAATTCCGCATCGGCTGTATTTTTCAATTGTTGTCCAGATATCACCGTGAGAACTTGTAAACAAAGTCGCTGCGCTTGAGCAGATGACGTTCCTTGATTAGACAAATGGGACAGCATATTCTTTAGAGAGATCGTGTCAAGTTTTAAACCATTGCAACAAAGTTGAATTTTAAGCCACAGATCCAACAATGCCACAATGTCAACCTCGGGACTGCCACAGGACTTGAATATATTGCAAAACGCGGACTGCAGAGCCTTTTCAGCCACAAAGGTATTTCCTTTTCGCTCCACTGGCTTCCTTGCTCGCTCGTTGGTCCCTCTTGGAAGTGAAGCTGCAGGACTAAGAGCCCTTGCTATGGCATCGGCTTGTAGATATTCTAACATCTTAAGATCTTGTTCTGCTTCCATCTCTAGTCCCAGGTCTAAGCGCATATCAATCGCAGACGAGAGTTTGATGGGAGGAGGGCAAACCTTCGCTTCCCATGCAGGTGGCATCGCTGGTTTCTCGTGGACTGGTGTTGGTTGTGGCATGTCGCTGCCATTGGTCATGTCTATGTACTCTCCGATCCACCCTGGAGCATGAAGTTCCCCCTCAGAGGGCAATTCATATTCTTCGTAGAAATCACTTGTCTCTATGTCTAAAAGGTAGGTCTTTTCTTTGGGTTCTAAGGTGCTTGCCATTAAAGAACCCTCAGGGACATTTTCCCGAATTTCAGGACCTTGGCCAACTGAAGGCTTTGGAGTATCGATCGTTTTGTTGCCAGCACCACCTTGAAAAAAAAGTTTAATCAGCTATGAGGGCGACAACGAACAAATAAGGAGGCAATTAGGTCTCACAGTGTACATCATGTCTAGGGCTAAATTTGCATATATTAATCAAGAACGTAGGAAATAAAGGGTTCCATTGTCAAACTGTTCAAATCAAAACGAATCATCCAAACCTTACAACTTGATTGACAGACAGATGAGTGTCATGTGATAAGTCGTTTCATATACATAAGCATTTCAAGATGATTTCGCTCTGTTTACAAGAACATTCTAACTTATCAATGTTTAGTGCCGAGAGTCACAGGCTTGGGTATTTTCAGTATGTGTTCAGTGAACATTTCTTTGTAAGTGTCTTTGTTCCATTCTTTTACACCACTTTATCCCTAAGTTCTGTATGACAGTACCAGACAGTCTGTCCCGTGTAGATTAACGATTCCTACGAGCGGGCCAGTCAACTTCTTTTCCTGGTTATTTTTAACCAAGGTTCGGTTTATTGATAGTTTCAAGCACCAAAAACAATTAGCATACAGCAACAAAATACACGCAGTCAAGTCCAGTAAGCGAGTGATGTGTGGAAATTTACATACATGCATACACACACAAACACGCTTACTGACCTACCCCAACAAGGGCTTTTCAGGGCCAATGATACTACAGAACAAGACTTTTAAAAAAAATCTCAACTAGGCAGGACAGGGCAGAGGCAAACCAGTTGGTTATTTACAAGTGAGGCAAACCGTTCGGCAATTATAAAATTTCAATAGTGCTTTAAGCGGAGCACGAACCTTGCAGGAGGTCTTGCAACAGAGATGTGAGAGCATGAGTCGCCCAGGGACCTCCCCAATGAGATGACAGGGATCCATTTGGCATCACACACATTCGCAAGAGCTGTTCCAGCTGATCATCCGTCACCACATCAACGAGACAAACACGAGGTTCACTTACACATGACAAGTGGGCAACAACCTGCAAAATGATAACATGTGTGTCGGTTCAGTTCAGTTTCTTTTTTGCCATTTTTTTGCTGTATTACATCACGGTGGGTTCTGGTCGACCTCAATCTGGCTCGAGGGTTTATCTCCGGGTATTCTGTTGTTCCTCCCTCATCAAAATCGACTCATGGCTAATTACATCTTGCTGCGGTGCTGTGCGCCGACATCAGACATGGGCCATAGAGCCAGAGGCCCTTATGAATGCTTACGGCTTTCTTGTATTCTGACATAAACCAACTTGAAAAAATTAGGAGCCACTATAGGCCGGATGGAATTCCCTGCAGTCCCTAGCTCTTATACTCAACTGACCATGGAAACCTGCTGTTATTAGAAAAGTGGCCGGGGTTGATCGAAGCACAGCGCTAACCAGCATGAAATGTCATGGAAACCTATAGGTTTTGATATCTCTTAGCCAGCTGTTAGCGCTAACTAGGCTTCGAGCAACCGGTCCCTGAAGGTTCACAATGCCACCAAGACATTCATACTTAAATGACCCCCCCCCCCACCCAAGGGGCTTTTCAGGACCAATCAAAAATCAACGAAAAGACAGAACGGAATAACAACTGTTAAGAATCCCAACCGGCCGGTGGCAAACAAGCTGGCTGTTTAAAAGAGCAGCCGAGAAGCTGAACTAGGGACTACCAGGATCAAATTCAACGAGTGGTCAGAATGGGTCTTGGAACGCGGGATCTCCGAGTCTCAAGGCAAGCGTCCAAACCAGTGGGCTGCATCGCTTCCAGAGACGGTATCTATCACTAGTGTATTACTAGGCAGGCAAGAAAAAACGAAAACTAACCAAAATGCTCAATGTAAAATGCACTTATTAGAAAATAATTTTAAACCAGAGTGCACGGGATCTGATCTGGTTATTTCTGATACCCTCTACTTTGTTGAATCAAATCTTGATGATGTGTTAAAACAGTTTTCCACCCCAGCGATCAACATCATTCAATAGTGTTCAACAAAAGCGAACGGATGCTAAACCCGTTTGCCCACGCCTGTATTAACATACCTTGCACGCAGTCAAAAACAGTTCCACACTGCACGCAGAATTCATACTAAGCATGAAGCTGATCATCTTTCTAATCACAGGAACTGTGGTATTGGCAGGAAGAGGTGTGGTTGTTAAGAACACACTTGGTGGAGCTGCGGATTTTTCTGGTTGTGTTTTGCCTTCATCTCCATGTCGCCGCAATTTGGACCAGTCCTTCATGTGCTGATATAGAAATGTATATTATCAAGAGCTGAACTATACTTCCATTTTAGAAGCCTTATTGGACTTATCTCTTCTTGGAAGAACTTGTTCTTTTTCTAAATATCTTCAAGTCATAATTGATATATACATCTCTTTACAGATCTATGTAAATAACCAAGGGGAGATGCACGGACAAAAACAACATTAAACAACCACCACTCTCTCCGTTCTAAACATGCAAACTGTTTACATTTTAAAGCTAATTATACCAGGTTGGGTGAACAGTCATGTGGTGAGTCTTACCCAGGCTACATCTATGTCTACAACTCCGAGCACTGGACAAGTCCCCTTTGACTTATAACAGCTTTGATTACGTGGCCTCCTACACCATAAGCATTTTTGAGACATCACTGCCAAGTTTTGCTTGAGAATTTAGGCTAGAAAACAAAACTGCAAACTCCGTGCCCTGCTCTTAAAATAGTGTGTTGGATCTTTAACGTCTCACAGAGTTTATGAACAAGGGCTGCGAGACGGGACCTACGATTTATAGTCCTTACACGACAAGACGTGAAAGTGTAATTACAAAGGCAGTACTTTCTCCTTTGTTATTTGAAGACCCAGCTGAGTGTTGGTTCTTGTGGGAAATGAACTCACGACCTCCCGCACGCGAGTCCGATGCTCGGCCAACTGAGCGAATCAGTCGGCTGTGGACAAGCACGTAAGGAAAGAACAAAGAAAAGTGTTTCTTGGCTACAGAAGCCACTGAAGAAAAAATCCAATCACGGAAATAAGAATCACCTTATATGCTTGTTTTCCATTCCCTTTAAGCTTGCTCATTTTGATATGCCTTTGGAGACCATAGACACCGCTGTCACTTGCAGATCCTGCTGGCTGAGTCGCCGGCATCGGTAGCATGAAGTCCCACCGACTCCGTTTGGATGACTTGCTCCCCTTTGGCGGTTTGGATGACTTACTTTTGCTGGAAGAGGTAGATCCGCCACTTTTGCCATTACTTGCCTTGGAATTGTCTCCATTCTCTATTAGCGAATAACATTACAAGGAGATTAAAATCTGTCTTCTTAATTCCCCAGAAATGAGTACAAGGAATGTGCATAGTGATCAAAACGTTCCTCAATTCTATTTAAAAGAACACAAACTTGTTAGTGAAAACATCCCGACAGGTAAGGTGTTTCATAAAACTATTTTAAAGTTGTTACAAATTTAAGGTTAATGGCTAACTTTTTTGTTTTATTCTCACACCAAAGTCTGTCGTCCTTAATTTCTTGTTAAAAACGAAAGCAAATGTACCTGGAACAAAAAAAGATATTGCATACTTACTTATTATCAGAATACGGAGCTTATGCAGTGGCTATTCGTACGGGACCCAAAGACCGACCTATATTTGCTATTACAGGTTCTGCCCCTAACCTTGAACGACACAGCCACGCAGTTATTGAAAGCTAACCGTTTTAAAAATGGGTGCCTAGAGTTAAATGCGAGGAACACAAGGCAGGTCAGATGGCCGGTGACATCGAAACGAAGGAGGTATTTCGTGAAATTAAACAGGTATCAATGCCGTTGTTTGATAGCTGAACTGTACATAAAAGAATTAAAGACGAGGTGAGACTTATCGAGTGTTATTGAACCTGTAATAATCATTCTAAGAACACTCTCGTAAGAATAGGTTGATGTACGGGTCCCGTACTAACAGCCACTTTGTAACCTCATGTGATCATGTCACGTCGTTGTCAGGACGAGAACGGCAAAGAAATGTACCAAAACGTAAAACGCACGTGTGGAGCGTGCAGAAGTATTGTTTTTGCTCATGAAACCTATTGTTATGTGGCTTTCTCGCAGCCGTCATCGCCTTACTTGCTTAAGCTCACAAAGAGTGGAAAGTGGATGGAGAGAAGAGCAGAGGGAAAATCTGCTAAAATGCTTACTTTTTCCACCTCCATAATACTGACATGTATCAACCAACTGCACCCAAATGGAATTTTGATGCTCATGCAGATATAGTCAAACTGCTGAAGGCCAAAGGCATCCGGCAATCTTATAAGTAAATGCAATAGAGCACTTTTGAAAATACCACAATACTCTTTGTTTCTCCCTCCAAATTTTGCATAAGCATTGTTTCCAGTTTCTCTTGGGAATGACAGTGGTCCCAAGAGACAAAAAAAAAACAATGCTTATGCAAAATTTGGAGGGACAAACACAGAGTATTACTGTATTTTCGAAAGTGGCTCACTACCGGTAAAGACTCGTTTCCATATCACTGGAATCGGCCAGTGTAAAATGCAGACTGAGGTTACAATGTAACTGTTGAAAAAGCCCAAACTTCTTAGAAATGCTAACCTTACGCCTAATTAGGCCTAAAACAATATTTAGGCTTAACTGTTAGCATTTCGACTCCAGTGATTTAATTTCATTCTCAGGCACCTCACGTCCAAGGGCACTTTGAGATATGGAAACAAGTCTTTACCCTCACTACCGGATGTATTCATCATCAAGCGCATGCGTTTGGATACCCATTGACAATGGTATCTACCATTTGTTAAAAACGTGCACATGCATCATTCCATTCAACATAACTGGAACACTGCATAATTTAGTATCGTACATGTATCAATCAGAAGTCACATAACAGCCAATATCTTGTGCTTCATTGGATTATCCAGACAACTCGAAATAACAAAAGAACGCGGGCTATGGCCTCACGCTTTCTTCCGTTTCTCACAGTCAGTAACTCCAATAAAGCACTCATATTCTTTTTCGACTTTCCAAAACTCACATGTGTCGAGAAATGCTCGTCCAATTTTAAGATCCAACATGAAGTGTCCCTTTAATTCTAAAGCCCTGTTCACATTTGGCCTCGATTATGATCGAACTATAATCCAATTAAGTTTCGAATGGGTTCACATCAACTAATTACAGTACGTGATTAATAATTGGATTATAATTACTTCAAACAACCTCAAGGGGGTTGTATGAAGTAAGTGAAGTGCGTAATTGAACAGAATGGCGAACACGTGGTGGTATAAGCGGACGAAATTATATTTTATTGTATGACTAGCTCCGTGAGCGGGCAAGATGAACCAAATCGAGGGCAGTGATTGGCTACCCGAGCGGGCAAGATGGAGCGATACTGCCGGCTCGGGATTTCTCGTTTGGCCCCGCAAGATCAAAGATCATTTTTTGTCGTTTTAAGTCATATAATAAACCCGTTATTGACCAAGCTTGTTCGGTCAAGATGGCTGGATAATGGCCTCGTTCTTTTTCTGCATGTTTATCCAGCCATCTTGACCTCACGCTTGGTCAATAACCCATATATATTCTATTTTCGGAAGCTATCCTTGGTTCTCTTCAAGCCTCAAGCATGGTGATGATAATCGTGGGAGCAACGCGATACGGCGCCATTTTGTCTCACACTTTCGAGGTTACCTTGCCTTTCGCAGTTGTGAACAGAAACATAAATGAAGATAATTGAATGGAGTATGATAGCCTGAATTATACTTCAGTTGGTCATAATCAACGTCAAGTATGAACACGGCTTAAGCTTTGGCTACCAATTTCCAACAATAAGGTAAGGGTAAAGGTTCGCATTATTTTTAGCTTAAGGTAAAAGCAGCTCTTTATCCTTACTTGCAGAGCAGCATTTGGGAGACACTGTCATGTTAATTGCCTGTATTTCGAGACACTTAATAGTGATGTTGAAGTTGTGATACTTATTGACATCCACGTGCATCTAATTAGGGTAAATTCTGGACATAGATCGAGTTTCAATCGAGTGTCGTAAAACCAAAACCAAAGTAATTACTTTGGCCAATCAAAAAGGACGGAAACAATCCGGTAAACCAATCAAAACAAGAAGTAATTATACGTAGCCGACACAAAGCGCGGGAATATGTTCACGCGCGAACCACGATTGGTTTTGGTTTCACTTCTGATTGGTTGAAAAAGTGGCTCGAGAACTTTGAACCAATCACTGAGTGAAGTAATCATAAACCAAAGCAATTCGCTGATTACTTTTGATACTCAATTGAAAACCGCTCTATCGGCCAAAACTGAATTACTCGTTGGAAAGGAAATACAATGGCTAACCTTTTACAGGTTTCGGCGGCTTGCTCTGAACAATGCAGTTGTCTAGGACATGAGCCAGAAGGAGTAAAAGCCAGCCAACCAATGTCATGTCTAAGGACTCGATGTCAACTTTGAGGTCTTTCAGAAGAAGCAGTTCATCCAAGAGATTCAGAAAACTAGTAAGCACCACTTCAATTGATGGTGACTGCTGGCTTAAACTTACGAGCACTGCGAACAACCTTTGAAGCAAAATTCTGATTAAGTTACAAAGGATAATGTCATCACAAAGTAATACTTAAACACCTTAAAATGTTTTCCTGCACAGGAAAGAACATGGATATTTGATGATGACGACTACTGCATGTACACATGCAGTAAAATTGGGTCATGACTATAAAAGTGACAGCTAAGCTTTCCTCGGTGTAATGCAATAATATTGGTACTTCCATGGCTCATCCAAGATGGCTAGGAAAAGGCCCCCAAAAATGCTTTTTAACACAACATGAATATTCTTGATATATTTCAATTTATTTGCTTTTTAATTCGGGTATACTGAAAAATAAAAAAGTACCAACACTGAAGAAATACAAACGTGCTATAATATTGATTTCAATATCACACAGTCACATGTTCGTTAACGTGGACGGTTGTGTCTGGACTGCCCAGTGGAAAGGTCCTTTTAGAGTCAGATTCCTTGTTTAAGCTCACTGTTTTGATGTCACAATCCTTCCCATGTACTTCTCAAACACAGGTGTCCTTTCTCCTTATCCCACTTAGATAAACTCCTCACAGTTTATGAGCACTGTGGAGGAGTTTCTTCTTACTACAGTAAAGAGCCACATGTAAACACAATATTGGAATTACCACACAAGAATTTATACTATCCTTGCTACACTGCAGCATTAAAAAAATATATATATAGAAATGCAACCATGAAACTACAGTACATCGACCAAACGGAGGAGCAAAATCAATGTCTGAAACTAAGTCATCAGTTTTGCGGGAATGGAGTGGAGTGGCGGGAATGTGAAAGTGCTTTAAGTTAGTGTTCATACATCCGTGCTGTTTTTTAAAAACACTTTCGTCATTAAATGCATACCTTTCATGTGGAAAAATTCCCTTCTGGTTAGATGAAAAGAATTCTTTCAAGACACCGGATAAGAATTCTCCCCACCAAGGTCTGTTACCACAAGCATTTAAAAGTAGAGCACCTACTCTCTCGCGCTTCTGTGGTGAACCATGCACACAGAGATTCCTGAAAAGATTTTCACACATGACAGGCGTTACTTGACTCAAACAGGATTGCCAATCGATCGATAACTTTGGCTTAGCGAGATAGCCATCCAGAGAGGGACCAACACCCATAAGTGCCACCAGGGTGTCAACCAGACAATTACAAATGACCTGCAATTGATCATATTTGATGTTGTCAAGGGAGTCCACATCATTGATACATTCAGTGTTGGAAGTCAGCCTCGAAATGCACCGTTCCACAAGATTAAGTTGGTGCTGGAGGCTCATACATTCAGTGTATGCCTTGTGGACCTTCTTCTCTTCTTCAGTAGCACAAGTGCCCTTTCTTGGTTCATCCGTGATTGCGCTTTTTGGCTCAGCAGACTGTAACAAGTTTCGAAGCTGGGTGCAAGTCAAATTGTAATGACAGTGAATGTCTTCCAGCAAGTTGTGAAGTACTGGTAAACATTGGTGGTCGTGGTAACCAGCATCCAAGAGCTGAGTTTTTGCGTCGATTGAAAACTGACCACACCATGGGTGACCATAGAATTCTCCAATCCTGACTCGGGCTTTTGCGTTGTTCTTGGGTCTCCCCACCACTGTTAACTAAAGCAAATGGAATAACAGTAGTCTCAGTCAAGTGAACGACCAGGCAAAGGTACATTTTTGTTATACCAGTGAAAAACCACTTATGTCCAGAAATGCAAATTAGATGCACGCCCAATTTGGATATCCAACACGAAGTGTCACTGTAAGGCCAAGCATTCCCTACCTCTCTCTAACGATGAGGTTAGAGTGTACTGTAGCAGTACACTCCTGATTCACGATCATATCTAGAAAAGAGCCTCTCTACGATAATTTTAAAAAATAACTATTCTGCTCCACTTTTAAACTCGCAACCGACAGTTGTAAACTCAATACAATCATTGAATCACATGCTTTCTTAATCGATTTTCCGTTGTCAATTATACTTTTTACCACAATTGCTTGTAATCTCGCAATCTGATTGGCTAATTTTCTGTTGTCGATAAGAGTCTAGACAATGCTGTACGCATCACGCTCGCGTCAATTTGAATTCCATTCGTCAATCAAACATTCAACTCAGAATTGAATGTTGGATAAACGAATTAAATGTTTCAATTGCCGAATTGAATGTTTAAATGACCAATTGAACCTTTCAGTTGCCGAATTGAATGTTTGAATTTAATAACTGCGAGTGTAAATTACAAGATAGAATGCTTGAATTGAAGGTTTGAATTTTCTGTTTGTGTAATGCCTATTTTCCTTAAAAAAAAAACCACACATTTCAAAACTAAGGAAGACATCACTTTCCACTAACCTTGACAAATCGACACACAGGAGGAGGTAAAAGGTCTTTAAGTACACAAGCAGAAAGGTTAATATCTGACAATACTGCTAATCTCTGTGCATCTGGGTCATCTTGTACCAACCAAACGTCAATGGAGAGAGACATTATGTCAGCGCATTGAGGAATCAAAACATCAGTCAACTGGACAACACAGCCAAAGTCTATAACCACGTGATGCCGAGCACCAGCATGAAGACGGTCAATCACCAACATCTGCGAATGAGGAAGCTGATGAAAGAAGAATAAAGAAAGTCTAGTGATGCACAGGAAAACAACTTCTGTCATGACTTTAAATTACATCTTTGGCTCTTTGGCAAACCACAGCTGATTTCTCCCGTATCAAGAGGAGGAAAGAAGAATAAAGAAAGTGAAGTGATGCACAGGAAAACAACTTCTGTCATGACCTTAAATTATATCTTTGGCTCTTCGGCAAACCACAGCTGATTTCTCCCGTATCAAGAGCACAAAAAGAACCAAGCAATTTTTTGATAAAAAAAGAACCTTTAATATACCTTTTTCGCTTGTACGTTTTGTTTTCCCAATACAGATCATGTGATCATACGCAGGAGGTTTGGTCCTTTGTTTTGTTCATTAAAAAGAGCGCATACAACCATGAGTATGTCTGCATGCACTCTTTTTAATAAACAAAACCAAGGACCAACCCTCCTGAGTATCATCACATGACCTGTATTGGGAAAACAAAATGTACAAGCGAAAAAGGTCTATAATAATAATTAGTATAAATACACAGGTGATTATACAAAATCGCGCGCTCTCATTGGCTCGCTATCTCGGATTATCAGCCGATAATCATCTCGACGGACAAAATGGCTGCCAGTAATCGTTTTGCCACTGTAAGTGAAGATGATTTCGCGTTGAAATGTTTTTTTTTTCTCTTTT
>NC_090880.1:4213752-4216252 GCF_036669935.1 Montipora foliosa
TCCAACCACACAATGTTGACCCTCACTTTTCACAGGTTTCACTGCACTATGGGTGGTCGTGTGAAGTCACAAACCAATATCACATGACCTTTTGGCCACACACTCAAGTAACACTGCCGATTTTGAATGAAAGAATAGCACTTTCAAGAACATACATGTACGTGCATTTCCAAAGATTCTTCTGGGTGGATCTGTTTACTATGCAGGGCACGAAATTGCATCCGATACAGTCACCAATGCGCCTATGTTTACCGTCCTGGAAACCAAGACTCAAAAGGTAGTTGCCATGTTGGCAACCAGAACTCTTTGGGTTCCATACATCCTACCTTTATAAACTATGCAATAATTATTATATAAAAGCTTTAAGCTAGATGAATGGGTGCAAAATTGCGGCAAACACCTCATCTTACGACATCTTTGATTTTTTTAAAAGCTGCGTTGTACATTGTGAAGTTAAGTGTCCATTTTGCTGAGAATGCACTTTTTGATGCATTTTTCCTATAGCTCTTTTTTTGTTTCTGAGAAAAAAATGGCTACTAACTTTATGGACTTGGCGACCACCTTAGAAAATTTAGGAGCCAAATGTCTCCTTGAGAAAAAAAGCTGATTTTGTGCCCTGTTATGCATATAAACTACCAAAAACGAAATAAAAATCTTCATGTCCTGAAAACTTTAACCCCTTCCCTATCAAGATGCACACTTGTATATTTTACTCTGTCTAAAGGCACCTGCAAGTGAGGAAACTTTGTTGCGGAAGCAAATATTTCCCCGTCTGCAGCCCCAGAAACATTTGTTGCAGAGGCAAAATTTACTTTCTCTGCAAATGCTTCCTCGTTTGTGGGCCGAAGAAACATTTCGGCAAACAATGTTTCCGCATTAATGTTTCCTCGCTTGCAGGTGCCTTAACAGGTCAATGGGGGCAACTTTGGGAGTGATAGCATCAATAATAATTGTGGTGAGAATAAGTGAGAAAAAGATCTTCAAAACAGGTTCATCAGCATACCTTGCGCACATCATAAGCATACGGGTACATTTGTGAGCAATACTTCGACCACAGGAAAGATAGCATGTGTGAATCAACTTAGGTAGATAAGATTCTACCTCAAGAACCATGACATTGTCTGTAGTATCCCTAGAAAACAAATGATAAGATAGCAGAAAAAGAAAACATCTTTTTTTCCTGTACTTAAGCATGTAAAAGAGAATGTCAAGGTAAAGTCACTTTATTTAACATCGGTAGTTGCTTCAGCTACAAGGCTGGTACTGTATCACTGGAAGCCAACGGTGCGCACCCCCCCCCCCCTTCCCCCCCGCACCCTTCCCTGTCAGCCCTGTCAGTGCTGCATTTTATGGGTATTTAAAGCTATAGCCACATGGATCACAAGAAATTCAAAACAGACGTTGAAGTCACCAAGATCAAACTGGCGACTTCTTGCTCCAAAAGCTGTGTACTAACCAACTGAGCTATGCCTGCTCCTGCAAGGTACTTTATGACAGCTGGTCTTACCAGAAAAAGGAAATGCTTTTAATTTTTCAAGAGGATTTGTAAAACTACCTGGTATTACAGTTGAGCCAAACACCAGCCATCCAACACAGAAGCTCAAGGGCCAGTTTCCTGCCATCATTGACTCTAATGGCACCTTGCACTGGCTTTGAACTCACAACGATATCAAGTAGTTGAGTAACGCTACCCTCCAGTAAACTGCTCCTCAATTTATGACAGTCTGGTGGTGAATTGTTTTTGAATCTTGTCACAGTTATGGATACTTCAGAGAGGTCTTCACTGGTTCCACAACTGTCAAACACAATTAGCAGAATTCTGCTACTAGATTTGATCAGGTGCGGACTTGCCAACGACACACGGCCATGCCGTCCAGTGCTGTCAAGTCCTAACTTCAAATTCACAGGGCCACATATGATGGTGTCTTGCTGTTGTGCAGAAGACAAGATTACTTTCTTCTGGTTTTCAGCTAATGATGGAGCAAAGGCCTTGTTGTTGGATTTGAATGAGCTTGGGTAAGTAGGCTTCAGGAGATAAACGTTGGTCGTTGGTTGTGTTGTCATGGGACTCAAGGAAAACCTGATATCAACATGACCTACATGGCAATATCTTGGGAGCACAAGCTCCACAACTTTTTCCTTAGCCAGATAGCTGCAAAAAGAAAGAGAAATTGATGTAATGTAATAACAAAGGAAGGATAAAGAAGGGAAAACACTAAACTAAGGTTACTAAGATGAGAAACATAAGGCCGCTTAGAGTCGCTTTCAGGACTTAATTTATTACGTGTATGTGTGAATGTGTAAGTGAGTATGTACATACTGTACTATGTAAAGTTTTGTGCAAGATAGTATGAAAATAATGAGAAAGTTCCTTTTATCATTTTTTGTCAGTTATCATACTAAGAGCAATGTACACGTACATAATTTAAAAAAAACTAGTGTGAAGGTATGGTATACTAGTATTTTGTAAGGGTTATGTGATGTAAGATTGTCCCTATGT
>NC_090880.1:4218752-4236252 GCF_036669935.1 Montipora foliosa
GCTGACCAGTCCCTGGCTTTTTGGCTTTTAGTAGTAGTAGTAGTAGCTTTTATTAGGAGTAGTTCCATTATTATTAGAGACCTTTAGCAACAATTTTTTCAAGGAGAATACCACGAACCCGCAAACTTCGGGAAATCACATGATATTGTCCTTGCCGTCACGTTTGCAGTCTGCAGTTCAAGTTTCAACTTCAAGGCACCATTCTTGCAGTAAGTGATTTACGACAGCGTTTTATAGCGAGAGATCAATCAGACATCCCGTTTGACCATATCAGTCATGTTGTTTCATCTGTTTGCTATCTATTGGGAACAATTTTGAAGATCAAAATAATATATGTTTTGGGAGAATTTGAGCTGTTTGATTTGAGAGCAGTTGTAGCAATGGAAAGTTCCAGATGGCAGCGCCGATGTAAATAACAGGAACAGCTTGCTAAAGTTCAAAATCCAGCTAACCTCTAACAACAAACGACTAACCCCAAACCACGGTTTGCGGTTTGCTGCACGAAAACCCCAGTGCTAAAGGTCTCTATTGCTTGATCAAACAGGTGGAGTGCCTTCAGAATACCTGACCACTATTGAGTGGTTTCAATAAGTATCAACACCTAACGAAAAGGGTGCCAAGCTACCCAGTACTTCACTCAGACAAGTCGGTACTTTTTTCCCTAAATAGACCTTAGTCGGCTTAAGATTCCTTGTGTATTGTATTTGCATGATAATTTGTCCATT
This sequence comes from Montipora foliosa, assembly GCF_036669935.1. Lineage (NCBI taxonomy): Eukaryota > Metazoa > Cnidaria > Anthozoa > Scleractinia > Acroporidae > Montipora > Montipora foliosa. Next base: position 4,219,478 of record NC_090880.1, read on the forward strand.
CATATTTAAATGATATGGAAATACCTGGAACAAAACGTTTTATTCCCAAAGGGTTTGAATTGGATACAACATTGATTAGGTCTAATATAGTTACTGTAATTAACAACAGATTCTTTGTAAGATTAAGAATTGGTTATTCTTGTTTCCAAATTTACACATATCATTACTGTGGCTCTTTTTTCACTATACAAAAGCTCCTTTTGGCAGAACAATAGTAACGTTTCTTGTGATGTCACCCATTGTTTAATTTATATAATTATGCCAACCAGAACCTAATTGGCTGTTGAAACAATGATTTCTTTTGCTCCGTGGTTGGCAAGTTTGAAGGTCTACAGAAATGTGACGTCAATGTTTGTAAACAAGAAATATCACTATGGGGTAACCCAAACATGTCACAGTAATTATGTATTCTTCATGGCAACTATAGGAAAATTTTTCATTTTTCTCTAATTTTTTCTTTTTAAAGCATAAAACAATTTTCATTGCAGAACTTCTTTCCTCTGGTTTAAAGATAAAGTTTGGTAACTTACACATACCAACATGACAGTCCCTACTTTTTTCTAATACTAACACTCTATTTGAAAACGTTTCAAAGTAATTTGATTGCACGACTTACACATACTTCCTCTGGTTTAAAGTTATTCTTTTGTAGGAAAAGAAGTTCCATTTAAGGGGGTGACTACAGTGTATTAATTAATTAATTAATGACAGATTATCCAAAGAGTATCCAAGTAGGATTGGTGGGGAGCCCAGCATGACACTTGACTGTACCTGGTTGTGACGCAGTCCCCCCTGGGGATATCTCTGAAACGTCATTTGTCCAATCACACTCCACAGCACCTAAATCTGTTTCAGTAGGAAGCTGGTTTCTTAATCCAAGAAAATGCATCTTGCCATCTCTTGTACATGCACAAAAGCAATCCATTCCTGGACAGTTCAAAACATGCAATATCTCATTCCCAGCTGTAAACTTACAAAGAACATCCAGAGAGTTTGCATGCATCACAATAACGTTGCAATTTGCAGCACCAACGAAAAGTTGACTGGCTGAAGAGAGTTCAGCTTCTTGCTCTTCTGAGTCAATTAAAAGAGGATGTGTTTCCACAGGTAGAACAACCAAATTGCTTAGTATACCATCGGATACAGAAAACTGTTTTGTTCGAAGTGGTTGACATGACAGCGTTCGTTCTCCATTACAACAAACAATTCTGTACACTGCCAGTTTGGTTTGATTCAAACTGTGATTACACAAAAACGTTTTTTGATTTCCACTTCCTGCCAGTAAAATTTCTTCTTTTTGATGATTTAAAGAAGCTTGCTCAGCAATTTTTGCTTCATTGCAAGTTACATCAGTTGAAGCAATATCTGTTTTATTATCACTGGAACCAGAACAAACAAGATTCACCAAGAGATTCTGACCATTGCCAAATGGAACAATCTCTGAAACCTTGCAATGTTGACCCTTGCAAATTTCTGATAAATCTAAACATTGAACAAGTTTTGTTGCTTTATGTGATTCTTCCTTTGATTTCTTATTTTTGTTTTTGCCACTATTCTCCTCACCAGACATGGCTTCAGCAAACTTTTGCAGTACGGAAGAATGAAGTGTGTCTGACAAAGCTGGTGTTATTTGTTCATACATCCAGTCATCTTCGCTGCTAGACGGTGTGTACGGATCTTGCAGCATCATTTCCTTCTCAAGCTCAATACTGTTGTCCACATTAAAAACAGGCTTTGTGTAAGTCTCACTTTGTGCAGTTAGTACATCATAAACCATAAGATAAGTACAACTTTGAGTTTCTGTTCTCAAACAAACCTCATCCTTGACATCAGTTTGAGCAGCAGTCGACAACGATGACGAAGTAATGGACAGTGCTAATATAAGTGTTGCTGTGTGTCTGAATGATTGGCATTTTTGCCCTGCAGTGATTGTAGGATCCTTACCACAAGAACAAACTATGGAGATTGTGCACACAACTAGGTTTTCTTTATTGTTGTGCTGTGCTGGATGTTTCGCATCTTTTGTGCAATCACTCTTTCCTGCAAAAACAAGAATAGAAGATTTTGTTTGCATTGTAAAAGATTGTTTCAAGATTGAAGTAAACATACATGTTTGGTCTTTGATCTAAATTAAAACACTCTCAGACTGAATAAGGTGCTGTCCAACTGGCCCCAGTTGTTTGAAGGCTAGATAGCATTATCCACTGGATGAATCACTATCCACTGGGTAACTCGATTGGTTTTGCTAGTGTTTATCTGTTGGATAGCGCTATCCACCTTTTGAACAACTGAGGCCAGAAGTCTCGAGGACCTGATGAGCAGCATCCAGACCACACAAGTTATCAACACCAGAACAGTGAATTTGGATGATGATGATGATAACAAATCTATTATTTATTATGCTCCGACAATAATTATTGGGGAGGCAACAAACCAATTTACAAAATCAAATCAAATCAAATAAATTTTAATAAATTGATCTCTTATTAGAGGGGAAACCCTGCAGATGATCACCCAGCGACAACCCTTCTGAAGCAGAGCAAAGAATCCATAAACTCAACTTAAGTATCAAAAAAAAGTCTTCAAGTCCCCACAGCGACTCCAGGCCACTTAGTAGGGAGGCAAGTGCTCTCACCGCTGTTCCCATCCTGCATCTCTAATATCTACATGCATTTATACAAAATTTGGTCATAACTTAGCAACAATGACAAAAAGCCTTTTTGTGGATATCTAGTGATAACACTTTTGGATCCAGTGATGTTTTGTTCACTACCAAGCCCGGGGTTGCTGGAGGCCTGCTTAGCGCTAACCAGAACTAAATACCATGGAAACCTAGAGGTTTAGATACTTCTTAACTAATGATTAGTGCTAAGCAGGCTTAAAGCAACTGGCCCCTGGTGTCATTCCATTTATTCTCCTGGCCTGGGTGGCTTGAAGCAAGGTTTGCGCTAACCAGCATTAAATACCATGGAAACCTATAGGTTTTGATACCTCTTAACCAATGGTTAGCGCAAACCAGGCTTCGACCAACCGGCCACTGGACTATTTCATTGTTCAAGGAGTAAAATCAGCAATCATTCTAAGGAAAAAACTAATAGGCCATTTCCGAGTTCACGTCTGCCTTCTCTTCAAAGCGAGTCTAAGTGCGAAGTTTTTGTGATGGTAATTAGTTCTACTTTACATATGAATAAAAACTAATTTTCATAACAAAAACTTCGCACTTAGACTCGCCTTGAAGAGGAGGCAGGTATGAACTCGGAAATGGCCTATTACAAACTAACTGCAAACCTTGGCTAGAGTGGTTTTCATCGGTAGAATAATCGGGTTTTATTGTCCCTGTTTCGTGGATGTCACTAAAATCACTTCCGATCTCCACAGGCTCATTTTGACTTTTCAAATTACTTTCCTGCTCTTTTGAAACAGTGTTAAGCTCTTCATTCTCTGGTTCTGCCCATGCAACAAAGCTTGTTGGGGGGCCCGAGTTGATTGATGAATTACCATCTTGGTTTCCAACTGCTTCAGCTGGAAGCTTCACTTGAAACTCCGAGTGGATCTAAAGTTGAGAGAGAGAGAGACGTACAAGGAATAAATGGGACAAAGAAACAGATTGTTTCTTTAATTCCCTAGACTTACACTTTAGTTAGTTACTCATTCACCCCTGAACTCCCCCATAATTATGGATGTGTAAAAATAATCTATACGCATCGCTCTTAGAGGGGCCTAACTAGCCATTTTTACTTTGAGTTCCGAATTGCTGCGACGGGGAACTTTAGTTCCCAATTAAGCAGATTTGGGTTCCTAAGAACAAATTTCAAGGAGGAGCAAAAGACAGTTCCATTTAGTGCTCAGTCCACTTGTTTCCACGTTGATTACAGGAACAAAAGCAAAAAATTAATGTGTGAAACACTTGCTTTTTATAAAAAGGATCATAACTCCATTTGAAGGCATTGAAAATCATGCGAGCAAAGTAAGTTCATTTACATGCTAGATTCAAGATGCCTACAACAAGATATCGGGCAAATATGAGTTTATGTCGAAGTTCTCATGGGTATTTATATTTAAGACACTCTAAAATGACAAAACACACAAGACAACGTTGGGGTAAAAGGGGGGAACACAGCTCCACGATTGGCGTGGCAGACGACTTCCGTAGCGTGACTAAAGGCCTGAACTTATCTCCCCGGCGCACAAGGCAAACCGCGCCATTCGGACAAGTTGTAGGCTGGTAAAAGCCAAATAATGATATACAAGCTTTACTCTCCACGGCACTACGAGCTAAACCTCCGGCCAGCATCGTGCAAAAATGGAAAGACTGTAGGCAGTAAAAATAGCTCAAGCCTACTTATCTCCCCTGCACTATGGGCCGACTCCGCCGGCATGTGCTGGAACGATCAAGAACAAAGGCAGATAGAGAGCGTAAAAAGGTATAGCATGAAAAAACACAGAAGCGTGTACCGAGGTGAATCCAAAATTTATTAAACTTAACCTCCGAAGGGAGGGAGGGTGGGAAGAAAATTCATAAATGGTAAAGGTGCTCCTTTACTCCTAACTAAAGAGCTCACAGAGTGATAGTTTGAACTTTACTAGACCTTTTATACTGAGACTAATGTCTGGGACTAAACCAATGGTGACTAAAGTACCATCTAATAATTATAACTGTAAGCAGACAGTATTAATTAAGACAAGGATAAAGGAAGTCCGTTCGAATTGTTAGAATATAGGAGTCCATTCATGTCTTATTTGCGTTGTGTAATGTTTATGAAAAAACGTGACAATAATTATATAGAGGATAGCTCTAACGAGTCACGCTCCATTAACTATGTTTTACAACACTGTTGTAACTAGCTTTATTATATCAGGCCAAATTTTTAGATTTCATTAATCTTGGGAAACGTAGATGACAGTGTCAATGATGATGGTAGTGACAGTGGTGGTGATGGTGGTGATGATGATGATGGTGACGATGACGATGACGATGACGATGACGACGACGATGACGATGACGATGACGACGACGACGACGACGACGACGGTGATGAAGATGACGATGACGATGACGATGACGATGACGACGATGATGACGGTGATGATGACGATGACGATGACGACGACGACGACAATGATGACAGTGATGATGATGATGACGATGACAATGATGATGATGATGATGATAGGGGTGGTGGTGGTGGTGGTGGTGGTGTTAGTGATGATGATGACAATAATAATAATAAAGAAAATTAATCAACAAAAATACTCTGTTCATGTAGTAACAGACCAAGTGTAACAGAAAGTCATTTGCAACTGGCCACTGTTTCATTTCCAAACCTTAAGCTCTTCTTGAATGTCCCAGATAATAACTTGTCCTCCTTCACTGCATGCAGCAATATAATGAGAACAAGAGCTGTCACTGATGAGCTATAATAAAATAAAAAGATCAAGAAAAAAAAGGCCTACAGTACAATTAAGTCTACATATCAAGTATCTTACATTAGAACTCCTGAAATGGACATTGCCTCTACTAAGCAGAAGTATTCACTTTAAAAAAAAAATCACGACAACAAGAGAATCTTCACTGCACTAATTACCGAAAGATAATGGCGCATGGAAAATGCATAATTCTGACTGTACATCAAAAATATTATTATAACCAGCTGCTGTTGACTTGAAAGTCAAAACCTACAAACACAGTTGGTAAGTCGGCAAAGGAAGTCAGTTTAAGTCTCAGCTAATAACGAAATGACACATGCAATTTGACTAACACTGAAAACAAAAAAGATTGCTTTGGAATCAAGTTGGCAATACAGAAATGCTTACTTTGATTTGGGTTCCTTCGTGGCCATAGGCAAGAGCTGTGGCCAGTGATACTGAAAATGAAACAAAGAAAATAACCATTTACAACAACAAATTTTTTTTTTTTGGTATTTATGAGGTTACCTGGAGGGTTTACAATGGACCTTACATCAGCTCTTGCTACCTCTTCTGCAGAAAGTCTCTGTGGTGGAAAGTTTACTTCCCTATCAAATAAATGCCATTGCATGATAGGCTATCACCCTCTCAAAGCCAGCCCACCCTTGGGCACCCTCCGGTCTAGTAGATTACTGACTGGTAGATCTTGTATAATGCCCTGCTACAATCTTGGACAAAACTCTTGGGAAAAATTCTAGCTTAAGCATTACTTGGCATGCACTCACAAAATATATTGGTCCTTCCCCCCTTCCCCCCATACCAATGTTGATAATGTGATGCAAAATACTGTGCAAGCCTTTGGTCGCTTTTTAAAACAACATTGGTATTGGGGGAGGGGGGAAAGTAGGAAGAATTTACTTTTTATCGCACAGGCAAATTAGAGCGTCACATTTTTCCCAACGAGTTTTGTCCAAGATTGTAGGTCCTTTCCACATGTACATTTTTAAATGCATGATTCATCACGAGATATGTTTGCTTACCAGACATAGGGACATTCTTGGTGTGGTCACCCCTCACAAATGAACACTCCGGACAGTGGCGTTCGTGTTCTGACCTATAGTGAAAAGTAAAACATACAACAAACAAAATCTTAGCTTCCACCATTTTTTATTGTAAGGTCAAGGAGGCAGTGGATTCCCAGTGCTAAAGGAGATTCAAAACCCATTCTGACCACTCATTGAATTTTGATCCAACTTCCTGACTGTGTGTCTTGTGTGCAGGCAAAACATCTTCTAGGGTGTAGGCAAATCAACTTCAATATAGCCGAAATGACGAACATCTCCAACAACTATTTTAAAAATGAGATATCAGTTTTCAAGAAGTACAGGCCAATGTTTCCAAAGGCCACCAGTAGTCTCTCATTACATCTGTCCCTGACAGTGGTTTATTTTTTAAAACCTGGCTAGGAACCTTAGAAATTATTCAGCAACATCCATGCATCTATTGCTCACCATGGTTCATCTGTTGGCTCCCAGCAAACTAAACACACATTACAAGTGAAACAAAGAGCTCTGTCATCTCCACGGTTGGTGGGCTAAAGGAAAACAATAAAATAATAAATACTTTCTCTGTGCCCAAAGGACTTACCATTACTGGTATCTGGAGACTGGTCAATAGTATACAGTCATGTACATACATATTGAAATCAAGTTGGTGGGGACTGGAAAAGAGTGAGTTGCCATGGGAACATTGTATGAATAAAGCACTTTCCTAACCCTTCTTCTACTTTCTGCTCTTTATCAAATGTGACAAATGGTGACTCTTATTCCAAAAACTGACCTGGTGATAAAAACCAGCCTTTGCCATTGCTTCAGGATATGCCCATCTTAAAGGAAGAAAAAAAATTAGAAAGATTAAAATACGATTCAAGAAATAAAATTTAAAATTTATTTGCAATCAATCAGTGCATAGTAGTTCAAAGGTATTTTGCGCGGTCTATGAATATGCAGAAAATAAAGATCTTAACAAGACTGTTACTGAAATCCAAAAAGAAAATTGAAGTAATCAAGCACAAAGATAATCAACAATATTTGTAAAAAGGTTTTATAATACAAAGCAATGTATGATGTTCTTTCCAAATTTAAGATTAATAATAATTATTATCTCTGAAAAATGCATGGTCACCCCCAATTTTCTTTTTGGACACCAAAACCACTTGCTAAGTTCTGCTTTCTCCGCATGGTTTTTGTAGTATTTTGGGCCTTTCTTGTTCAATTGCCATATTTGGGCATGCCCATATATGGAGAGGCTCGTGTAAAAGTTTGTGTGTGTTCGGATATTAAAAAGCTGTGAGTTGTTGTGTTTAAGTTGTGTGTCTCTGTTTTTTCGAGTGTATTAGCTACAAAATATTATAGTTTTAAACAGCTCAAAAATAGCCCTGTATTAGTAAGCAACACCCATAGAAAACCCGAGTATCTCCAGATGTGGAGAACATAATTATGCTCAGCACCGATATGAAGGCACCATTGTTATGCCATTTATTTTATTTTTAAGCAATAGAGGATTTTTTTCTGTGTTTACATAGCCTCATCTAAACCCGAGGGGTAGTTGGGAGAATTTGAGACAGTTATGCAAACCCGAGACACAGTTGAGGATTTGCATACAGTACATTGTACGTGTACATGTAATTCTGTTGAGAATTCTCCCAAGACCCTGAGTGTTAAGCTTAGGCTACGTAAACACAGAAAAAAGTCCTCTATTGCTTTTATAAAATATCCCTCAAAAATAATTAGACAAATGAAGGAATATTCTGTTTTGTTTACTTCTTGATTGAAACAGATTTTCTTGATACATGTTCTGATTTCCTACCAGCCAATCAAAACGAGCATCCGACAAAACAGTCATAACCAATCCAAATTCATGTGATGTCACAGCTGTGTTTACATACTCTCATCTAAACACAGCTATTGACCAATGGGGATGCGCTTACTATCCTAATTATTTTGTAATAACCCTTTCAGTCCTGAGTGTGGGATTTATAGATTTTACTACAGTTCAAACACCATACAGTTTTACTCATAAACGGAGCTGTTTCATGCATAAATAGGTTAAATTCATTTTCACACATTCCATACAACAAGTATAACACATATGTAGACTTGTTTCAAATATTATTGTACATCTTCTTGGTTCAAAAGGTGGTACTTGCTTAACTGCTGATAATGATGATTGTAACTCACTCACTTAGATCGGTTATAAAACTCACAGATTAAACTACATAAACAACAGAATGATCCAATGAACAAAACAATACTTAACAATTATTCGCCGAAGGCGAAGTGATTATCGGTGAATATTCACCGAGACGAAGTCGAGCTGAATATTCACCTATAATCACTGAGCCTGAGGCGAATAATTGTTTTAGTAAGAAGATATAACTCATCAGACAGTATTTCGGTCTGATGAGTGCGTGAGCACGAAACTCGGAGTAACAGAGAATTTTGTCTCTTCGTTATATCTTCTTATTCAAAGCTCTACACTTAAAAGTGTATTGAGCACTGTTTAACAGCATTAGCCACTTTATTACACATATAATTGTTTTAGTATAAATGCACAGGTGATTGTTTCAAAAAAGAGAAAAAAAAAAACATTTCAATGCGAAATCATCTTCACTTACAGTGGCAAAACGATTACTGGCAGCCATTTTGTCCGTCAAGGTGATTATCGGCTGATAATCCAAGATAGCGAGCCAATGAGAGTGCGCGATTTTGTATAATCACCTGTGTATTTATACTAAATGAAATTAATCATATATTGAACCGTGGATATGAAATCAAGTGAAGCTATGATCCTCGCAGTTATGATTGCAATTTTAGCAATTGCATAGCCGGAAAAATTCAGGACTTCAACAGGGTTTGAACCTGTGACCTCGCAATGCCACCCAACTGAGCTATGAAGCCACTGATGTTGGGTTCTGGTCATTTGTGGGTTCACATGTTTCTGTGATGAATGAATCAATGAACGAAATGATAAATGAAATGAATCATATATTGAACTGTGGATATGTAATCAAGTGAAGCTATGGTCCTTGCAGTTAGGAATGGTCGGTTCAACAAACCTGTATTCTTTGTGTGGCCAAGACACAAATGTCTTTCTTCGCTCTGCTTCTAAAAACAAATGGGACTTCTGTCCTCCACCAAGAAGATACTTTGTCCTTGAACTTACAGCCGATGCCACAGGAAGGGCAGCGTGATTTTTGTGACTTTGTTCCAGGTGTTCAATCAAGTCAATGAATGCAGCATCCAAATCACTGCATGGATACTTCAGCTGACAAGTGCACCACTTTAATAAATGAGATGAAAATAAAAGAAATAATAACAAAATTTAAAGTCTTGAAACAAAATGTAGTAGCAGACAAGTAAAGAATTTTAAGAAAACCATGAAACCTTTGAGTTTATAAAATTGTTTCGACAGAAACTTCTGTCATCCGAATACAAAGCGATGATGGAAAAAGTTTCTCTCAAAACATGTTTTATAAACTCAAAGGTTTCATCGTTTTATTAAAATAATAACAACCTTTTGTTTTTATGTCTAACCTAGCAATGACATTTATTGTTTATACTGTCTTTCCTTGAGTTACAAATGTACCAGTAGCAACTTGAACCAACTAGATTTACAGGCATTACTAAACCACAGCGAAACAGCGAAACACTGAAACACCAAAACACCATGTATGACCTCACAATACATTGAATACTAACCGACAAAGGTTGGATTTGAGATTAAATATCGTTGTAGGCCTAATTAGGCCTAAAACTTTATTGCTCCTAATTCATTGAGATTAAGATTAGGATTCAGATTAATGGGGACATAGTTTTTGAGTGAACCTAGCTGTTGTTAACCCTTTCACTCCTGTGGGGTTCCCCATTGACGAGTAAAATCGTCTGGCGTTAGACAGAGTAAAATCTATAAGTCTCATTGGCCCTTAAAGGAGTGAAAGGGTTAAGACTGAGATTAGGAGCAATAACTTTTTAGGCCTAATTAGGCCTAAAACGATGTTTAATCTCAAATCCAACCTTTGTCAGTTAGTATTCAATGTATTGGGGGATCATACATGGTGTTTTGGTCCTTTCTTTCGCCGTTTCGGTGTTTCGGTGTTTCGGTGTTTTGTGGTTTAGTAATCCCCGTGATTTACAGCTGTATCTCCAAACTTTTCCTGAAACTATGGTAGCCCCTGTATGTACAGCCCTTTTATTCTTATGACCACCACTTCCTCTCAAAGGACAAGCTTTACCAAACCCAAATGACATTTAAGAAATAGAAAACATGTACCGTGTTTCTATCAAGTTATAGAAACAAGAGGGAAAGTTTGGGAGAACAAGAAATGCAGTGGGGACACAAGCCGCAGGCGAGTGTTTCCACAGCTTTTTCGAGTTCTCCCAAACTTTTCATGAGTGTTTCTATAACTCAGTAGAAACACGGAGTACATGTTTTCTATTTCTTTTAGAAAACAACTCGACAAGAAAAAGGAAAACAACTTGTTAACTCTAATTATCAAAATGTAACATCTCTTTGCTCGCACCATCACTACGTCAACAGCTCGTACTAGTTATGTGTCTCCATCGAGTTATAGAAACATGATTTTCAACCAATCAGTGTGTGTATTTTCTTAGGACTGTTTTCTAAACTGTAATGATGGTTCAATAATAGAAATTCTCTCACATCATCCAAAACAAAAAGAATTTTGAGAAATGTCCATCACTACAAAAATTGTACCTTGACTGCCTTATCATGGCTGGAATTCAAAAGCAACTGCGCCTTGTCTGCTTCCTCTTTCAGTGAAGACTGTAATTTCTCGATACATTCCACAGTTAGGCGGTCTTCGCTCTCGGATACGTATAAATCCATGGCCGATATTAACTGAAGAGCCTGACAATAAATAACAAATACTCCTACATTCACACATAATCCTTGAGTTATTCTTATGTTTTAAGGCCACATGCCCATGAATAGTTCTCTTATCCCAAATTGGTTGAATACATATTATGTTTGTATTGTAATCCTTAATAGAACTGCATATGACAATGGTTTATTTAGTATAATCAATGATTCCTCTAAGTTTAAACATATTATGTTTAATTGTTACTGTAGTTTCTTGATCACACTATTGACTCAAGCAACATTGATTTGGTGACTGACGATGACTGGCAACATTAGAATGTAATTTTGAATGCTATGAGATGTCCCAGCTAACGTTTCCTGTTACTTGTCTACTGACTGGATGCGCAAGTGACTGACTGAGTGGATGAGTGAGCAAGCGAGTGAGGAGTGAGCTTGCAAACAAATGAATGAATGAACAAACACAAATGCACGATGACCAAAGAAATGAGCAGAATGAGGGGTGGTGCTGTTGGCTGGGTTTAAGATAGTGGATTTCTATTTGGATAGATCAAGTTCAAGTTCAAGTCCAACCACCAAAATGGATTTCTCTACTGTTTGCAAATGTGAACTGGTTTTACGTGTATCTGTCCCATTGGATTACTCAAGGTTCATAGCTTATGATGACTATGACGATGAAGATGACGATCATGATGCAATGATAATGACAACCAAGTATCCCTCAATTGAAGGATTATTCTTAAATGTCCATTGCTCCAAGTGAAGTATTATTGTTCATTTGGGACACTGAAAGCTTGATAGGGATCACAGGAAATGAACATGTTTTTTTCTAAGCCCAACCCAAATATCTGGACTCGCAGAACTAGAACCTGGAAACATTTGATGAATAACCCCCTCCCTTAACCACTAGACTACCACATCACTAACGGCGAGGATGTCTTTTTTTTTTTCATGTCAATATTTTTTTCTTCCAAATGCTGCTGTAATCATGTATTAACACATGATAAGAAGCAAGCTTACATAGTGAAAAATGTCGGTTACCAAACTTCAAGAGAAAGGATGAAGGGGTAGTTTCTAAAGAAACTGTGGTGCTGCGTCGGTGGGGAAGTAGTATACGAAGGGCTAACGCTCGAAACATCAGCTTTTAGAATCTCTGTACGGTGGTCAATTTACATTATCAACTCCGTTGATAAACCAAATTTTTGTATATTGGATTCGCTCTGACGAAGGGCTAACGCTCGAAACGTCAGCTTTTAGAATCTCTGTACGGTGGTCAATTTACATTATCAACTCCGTTGATAAACCAAATTTTCAAGAGAAAGGGATTGGTTTCTAACGACACTGGTGCCACATCAGTGGGGAATGAGACATGAAAATTTCAAATTATCAAACAAGTTGATAAAGGTTATTGCACCACCGTGATAACAATGTAAAAGCTGAAGTTTTAAGCACTAGACCTTTGTATTGAGGAATGGTGGGTTTTTAGCAGTTTGCAGTGGAACTATTTATACCACCAGAGTTCCACCAGTGGCAAAGCTGCTCCTGGACCATCTCCCATATAAAACACTTAACAACTCGCAATTCCTAAATTTGCTCTGATGAAGAGTCTCACGCTACTTACATGTAATAGCCCTTATCAGAGTTATCAGCGGTTTTGCCACATAAACGAGGCTAAGGAGTCATTTTGTATCAAATTGATCATTAAGCCCCTTTTGCATGTCGTTTTCTACAGGCTCAACTCCAATAAGGTCTATTTACCTTCATTAAAACAAAACAAAACAACGAGGAGCAGCCGAGCGAGTCCACAACAAATTTTGACCACTGTGATGACGAATATCGTTGTCGATAAGAGTACAGACAACGCTGAACCACTTTCGATTTGTTTTTTTACCACAATATTCAAGGCCAAAGAAAGTTTTTATTTCAGAGCGTGACCAAAATCATGACTCAAAGAAAGAGCAAGCGTTGTTTATAACCTTCTCGCAATATGATTGGTTTATTTCCCAAAATGAGCGTTCCTGATTGGCTATTACACTGCGTGGCAAAATGACGTGAGCATGACGCATACAGCGTTGTCTAGACTCTCATCGACAACGGCAAATTAGCCAATCAGATTGTGAGATTACAAGCAATTGTGGTAAAAAATAATTTTGACTGACTAATGGTCTCAATGACAGAAAGTCAGTGTTGGACATAGTTGCACGGAGCCACTTGAAAAGAGACTGTTAGATCAGAATGACTACATGTATGTGACCGGTTCTCATTGAATGAGGGACTCATTGAATCACAGACAGATAAACAGATATGACAGAGACAACAGAAAGATAAAAATTGACTTACATCTGACAGAGTGACTTCTAGTACCACTTCTTCGGAGGAAGCCCCTTCAAGAGGAGGTTGTAAAATGCTGTCCAGCAGCAGGATGCCATTGAGATCCTTTCTCAGTCCAGAAACTGATCCATTTGTTAAGAAAAGCTTTTCCACTTCAGGACAAAATCTACACTGTAGTGGTCCATTGCTTACTATGAACAAAAGACAGAGATCAGCTACAACAGCATTCCCAATAGCTCTCACATTGTGCATATACATGTACCTGTAATGGGGGACTTAAGCACGCCATAATTTTGAGATGCGGGCAGCAACTGGAAGTGAACCGTTCACATGCTAGGAAATTGGTGTCTCCCAGATTTTTCAAGTAATCATCTTTAATGATGAAGAGATACTTAGCTATATAAATGTGGTTTGAAGACAATTTAAAAGGGGAAATATCTCACTTAAGATTGCTGTCCATGTCTCTAAAACCGTCATGTGCTAAACTCCCTAATGACAATCCCAGTACCCAATCGGAGACATTTTTGAAAAAAGAAGACCTTTCTGACAGTCCCATCCACATAATATCATGAAAAAATTAATGATCTGTTTGTCACCCCTCCAACTCTGTATCACACTTGCCAATCCTCTTATCATCACATCCAGTTTGGCTGTTTTCGAATTAAAACTATAGTACAAGTTTGAAAATCCCAATATGCTAGCAGTGTTAAAACAAATTATCTAAGCGATGATGATCATCACAGTGAATGTAGTAACTTGAAAAGCTACAAAGATGCCTGAAAATCTCCAGGTATGAACTAGATTTGAACCGATGACCATGTAATTGCACTGTACTTGCATCTACCAACTGATCTATTGAGCCATCTGGGAGGTGGTCACTTACAAAATTTTATTATACCTGTTGGGATTCAAATTTTTTTCTTGATTTAATATTTTTCAAACCAGTTTTATATTGATTTTTCTCTGTCTAATATTCATTATCATGATCTGAAAATCAAAATTAAACTGGTTTCAAAAGATTTTGAACCAGGAAAAATTTTGAATCACAACATATCCATCCTGTACTACATGAAGGTCAATGCATTGCAGAAAAATTATGACATTTCATACATATGAATGGCAGTTGTGTCATTTTAAGTGAAGGTGACCAGCTGTCAGACAGCTTGAAGGCCTAAATGGTAGACCCCTTACTCACAATAACAAAATCATTTAAGGCAAGGCTACCATATGTTCTTATTTATTTCAATCTTCACTACTTCATCGCAGAGCACAGAGGTTCCTTTTTGATCGTCTATAATGGAATTTATCCAAAAATTCATGCAGTTGGTTTAAGTTTACTCCAACAAGACAATTTTACACAAATTGTCAGATAAACAATCAAAATTATATTATTAGGATACCCACATTTTTAATAAAAGGGCCAGATTAAAAATTAAGAGCCCCTGTTGTAGCAAATGTCACATTACATTAAAACTTGTCTTTCATTATTCTTTTACTTTATTTTTTTCATGCAAATTTTTCAATTATGTTTGCTGACCATATGCGATTTAAGCCTCCGGCTTTGGCTGTTCTCATGTATTCCTCAGAGTTTGATGTGTAACAATAAACAATAAACAATAATAATGAAGAGCATTTAGTTCAGTGAATAGCCCCACAGCTCAAACTTTATCTTTTAATGGCCAACAATAAACAAAAATTGTCACAATCAAAATG
Source organism: Montipora foliosa (assembly GCF_036669935.1). Lineage (NCBI taxonomy): Eukaryota > Metazoa > Cnidaria > Anthozoa > Scleractinia > Acroporidae > Montipora > Montipora foliosa. The sequence goes on from NC_090880.1 coordinate 4,234,826, forward strand.
ACTAACAATGCGCGACCCATGTGCGACCCTTGCAAAAAAATCCATGAAGCACTATGTATACTACCAATGTACTGGACATAAGCTCAAACAACAATTGACATTTTTTAACCTTTACACGAAAAATCAATTTCAGCCATTCAGCTAGATCATATGTGAATCGATCTAAAAGTAACTGGTTTCTGGATGTATTACGATCAATGGTTTTCCACACAAAGATGGACTTTCAGGAAATGATGAAATACAAATTTCCCAAGAATCTAATTGAACCTATATAAGAGCATGGAGGTCGATTTCTAGCGAAGTGAACATCGTTTTCCCTGAAAGGTAATAACTAAAAGTAAATTTAAGCACTCCTATATATTAAACTGACCACGAATTTGAAAAGCCCACCCCAAGCTTTGAGATTACAGCTGCGAACACCCACAAAATACCGCATTCTTACTTAACACAACTAACCTGCCTGTGTTGTCCGTTTCAATTGTAGATTGGATCGTGCATCCACGACTTCAACTGTTCCATCTTCAAGCGTGCAGATGAAGCAGTTTGACGGAGGTGAAAAAGTGACTGAGATTGGCCGGCCACTGAATTTAAGGCACCCTTCTTCCTCAATATACCACTCCTCGGGGGCCGCCATATTTGTGCTTCGACATGGTTTTGCAATTAATCGGTTCCAGGCCTCCGACATAGCATCCAAGCCTGAAATAGGTCCTGTCTTCGTGCAAAAGCGATGCTCTTACCAAGTCTAGTCAGGAGCGCATGAGTAGGAGCTTGCGAGCTTGCCTCTCCCATACAAGCCCTATGAGTCAACCTTTGCTCGTATCTTTCTATTTTTAGAACGCCACGAGTTCTTCGGCTCTGCGCACACTGTTTAGAATGGCCAATCAGAACAAAGGTTTTTGACTTGGGCCATTTTAGTTTCAATAGGAATAAAACGCAAACAGCGGTTACAAACATTTGCTTGAACTGCATAACTTTCATAAACTCAACGTTTCGTATGTTACAACATACATCATCAGAAGTGATTATTATTCAGTTTGCGTTTTATTCCTACAGAATAAAGTTATTGTGGAACAAAGACAAAAATAGCAACAAAACAATGTATGCAAATTGTGCAAATTGATGTAAATTGTTGTAAATGTGAGTCTCCTGCTGAAGGATTAGTTCTAAAAATAGAAAGATAAGCGCAAAGGTTGACTCAAGGATATAATGCATTGTGAGGCTCCTAGTCATGGGCTCCTGGTCTCGTAAAATGCTGGCGCAATTTGCAACTCAAAGTCGAAGGAGTTAACGTGAGCCGGTCCAAAAAAAGTCGTCAGAACTAGCTTGTTGGTAGCTTGGTAGCAACAATTTTCTTCCTTGCTGTTTTTTCGTTGTTTAATTAAATTGTAGCAGCAAGGACCAACGTAACAAAAAAAGAAGCACCGGAT
>NC_090880.1:4241252-4256252 GCF_036669935.1 Montipora foliosa
TTCTCAAGGACGTCAGCACGTGAGGATAAATTTTCATTGTCTCCCCTAAATTAAGCGCCGTTCCGACCAGTGTCATTCTTGCGGAACTACCACACCCTTGTCCTATCAAAAAGGTTGAAATAGTCACAAAGAGATTACAATAGCGCGAATTTATATTTTGAGATGACGTTCTCGTTGCCGTCGCCGTCGTCTATTGATTTCGCTGAAACTTGTACGCCTTTTTCGGCGTAGTCGCCATATTTAAGAAGTTTTTATTTAATATTTTGAAAAGCGCGCCAAGAAGGGCTTGCCGCGTCCCATTTGTTCCCGCCATATGGGCCGGAAGTAAAATGTAATGCGTAAATTTGTTCTGCGCATACAATTTGAATCAGCCAATGAAAATACTTGAATTTTTAGGTGCGACGGAAAGCGTGAAAGTTTTCATGGCATGTTCCTTGACATCACTGTCGTAGATCTTACGTTTTCCATTGTTCTGTAGGCGACAGACAGAAAACGAGAGTGAAGGATGATATGTATACGTAATCGCATGGGCCCGAGGGCAATTAAAGATTAATTTCACTCGTCTTTTCAAAGTTCACAAAATTTGGAAAACTTTGAAAAGACAAGTGAAATTAATCCTCAATTGCACGAGGGCACATTGCGATTTTTACCACATACATGTAAAGGGTAAATTAACCAGGGAAGCCCGTTCAATGCCGCAACAAATGACAATCAACTTAACACGCTCACATTCAAGTCTCAGCCAATCAGCATTCAGTAATTTTGTTGCGTATGTGATAATTGTTGAAATCAACCCTTTTGTTTCGTTTCCGATGTCATCGTCGCTACCTATCATATTGTAAGGGTTTCGAAAAAGATTACGGTGGATCTATCTATATATACAAGTAATTGTGGTAGATACCGTTATTGGTGACTGGAGGAGCCGCTGTATTCTGTTCTTTTCCTTCTTGTGATTCTCCAACAGGATTTTGTCTCGAATCCTCAGCTGGTAACTCTTCTGACTCTTCTTTGACAGGTAAATCACTTTTTGGATGCTTCAGACTTTGTTCAGGAACTTTATCTTCCGATTGCTTAGCTTCATTAAATTTCTGCATTGCAGCTGAGAGAACAAGAGATTTCCAACGTTTTTCGCAAAAAGGATTCAAATAATATGATAATACTGAACTTTATTTGAGTGTCAAGTGTATTTGGAGCGGTTTGCAATTAACTGTCGTAAAACAAAGACCAAAGTAATTACCTCGATCAATCACAGCTGGTGCAAACAGCGCGATGAAGCAATCAAAATTCGAAGCAATCCCATGTAACTTGCTCAAAGCGCGGGAAAAATCGCGCGTGCAAGTCGCGATTGGTTTTGGTTTTCCTTTTCATTGGTCGATAGAGCGGTTTGTAATTGTGTCGAAAGTAAATTAGCGAATTACTTTGGTTTTGTATTACTTCACTAAGCGATTGGTTCAAAGTTCTCGCGTCATTTTTTCAATCAATCAGAAGTGAAACCAAAACCAACTGTGGCTCGCGCTTTGTGTCGGCTACGTGTAATTACTTCGAGTTTTGATTGGTTTACTGAATTGTCACCGTCCTTTTTGATTGGCCAAAGTAATTACTTTGTTTTTGGTTTTACGAAGGGTTTCACGACACTCGATTGAAACTCTCTCTAAACTGGCGCGAGATTTTTAAACAAATCACCAAGCGTAGCAATTGCAATCACGTAATTTCTTTCGACATCGTAACCACGAGGAGACATGAAATTTTAAACGACTTCTGTCGAAAAGAAAGAGGGTTATCCACGGGGCAGTGCGGGTAATTCAAACTGAAATGAAATCTACATTAATTTACATAGCACCATTTCCTCTATAGCTGTTTCTTGGGGCAAGCGAATGCAGTACATTTCACAGAGTCTCACACAGTGGTTTTCACAGCAGCTGTGCTTCTGGTAATCAATTCGTTGCGTTGTGGCTTAAGGGGCCTTACATGCTGAAAGTTCAGCCGTCTCCTCCCTAACCCTAGGGGGTGCGGGAAAGAGATCTCTCTCCCTCCTGGGTTAGGGAGAAGAGGGCTGAAATTTCAGACTCGGGCCTTAGAACAGAGAGCTAAAGTATTTCAGTACCCCGCCCCTGAAAGCCTACTTCACAGCCATTTTTTTGGGATGTCACGCAACGTTCCCAGCAAAGGAGCGGCTGTGTAAGCCCCAAACCACATTCCTTTTCATTCCATCCATCCAAGTCCATCCACTCATTTCGTTCCTCTTGGGGGAGCATCGCGTGATATTTCAAAAAGGCTACAAAGGAGACTGCCCACCCCCCCACCCCACCAAAAAAATATTTAAAACACTGGCAATAATATAATAATAATAATAATAATAATAATAATAAGAAGAAGAAGAAGAAGAAGAAGAAGAAGAAGAAGAAGAAGAAGAAAAAACATCTACAGCAACAACACAGCATAAAACAAAAACAGAACCGCAAAGCCAAACAAGTATATTCATACCCGAATATTGCTCTTTGCCCATCTCGGCATAAATGACGGTGAACAAGTCCAGGGTACGCTTTGTGATGGCATGTTGCTCGCCATAAATGGACTGCCGCAACTTCACGGCCTGGAAATATTTTATGATGAACTGAATATCACTATTTAAGCCTAAGCCCACCCTAACCTCAAATTCACCATGCATTTCAAACAGCCAACAGGTTGTCTGTTGCCACTTAGGGTTTTCCAGCGTGTTTTGAATGAAATATATCTTCCACTGTTCATTGTTGTAAAGCACACTTGAGCACATCCATACTTTTTTTTAAAATTTAATGCACTGCATAAATACACGTTGTTGTTATTATTATTATTATTATTATTATTATTATTATTGTTATCATTATTATTATTATTATTGTTATCATTATTATTATTATTATTATTATTATTATTATTATTATTATTATTACTACTACTATTATCCTTATAAGAATACCCAGCCACGAAAATCTGGAACTACAAAAACCTGCTCCTGCAGTCCTGCAATCATCTATTGTTCTGATTTCACCACTTTTTATTACCTGATTCTTCCGCTTATATGACTGTTTGCACCCAAGCAAACACAACCCCTTATAACAAACACAGCGCAGAAGACGGTAACACTCGATTATTACTCCTTCTAAAATAGTTGTGCCCGCATGAACACAGGGACAGCAGGAACAACAGTTATACACTCCATGAATTCCACTTAGCTTTCAACTATGGGAGTAAGGAAAATTTTAGTTTCTAAAGAAACTGTGGTGCTGCGTCGGTGGGAGATTGAAACAGAAATTTATTTTATCAAATGAGTTGATAAAGGTCGAATAACCACCGTGAAAGATTTGGAAAGCTGACGTTTCGAGCGTTAGCCCTTCATCGGAGCAGAAAGCCGTAAAAATCTCAAGCAAAAATTTATTTTCCAACCAGGGCACACTCTATTCACACGGAATCAATGAACGCCTCTCATTCCATTAATCTATTCACAAATTCACGTCACCCTATTTCTACCAATAGCAAAGCTCCTCCACATACATATAAACCTACAACGACCACAATTCCTTTATTCGCTCCGACAAAGGGCTAATGCTCGAAACGTCAGCTTTCCAAATCTTTCACGGTGGTTATTCAACCTTTATAAACTCATTTGATAAAATAAATTTCTATGGGAGTAAGGGACAAACGTCCTGAGCAATAGTTATACACTCGCTTAATACCACTTAGTTCATGACTGTGGGACTGTGGGAGCACTGGCTATACACCTACTGTATTCCTTTTAGCTTTTGACTATGGGAGTGCAGGACTGCGGGAGCAATAGTTACTGGTATACACTTGCTGAATTCCACTTAGTTCATGACTGTGGGACTGTGTGGGGCCAACAGATTTATGCCATGAAAAAAATGGCCGCATATTCTAGAAAATTCACTCCTATTATTATTATTATTATCATCATCATTAATTTATCATGAGCATTATTATTATTATTCTAAGAATTAGTAATAATTATCATAATAATTATTATTAACCCATTAATTCCTGGGAGCAAAACTTAACAGATTTTACTTTGTCTAATGCCAGATGATTTTACTTGTCAACTGGCCTGGGGTTTCCTGGACTGCTTGAGGAATGAATGGGTTAAAATAATAATTATTATTAACACTAATATTGCAAATAAATCAACGATCTCAGGACTAGATTCCATCACATCATGAGTGCAATAACAAGTCTTACCTTCCCACAATATTCTAATGCAAGTTGGGCACTGAAAAGAAAGAATAAAGGGTGACATCAACTGTCGTGGTCAACACTCAATTTGATTTTAACCCAAACTTCATTCAAAGCTCTAGCCACCTCTCGTGTACAGGACTGCAAGTAAAGGGACGTACAAAGGGTGGAGTTAGGGAGTGACTTTGTGATGCTTGTTGTCTGTATTTCAAGACTAGAGTGATGTTAAAGTTGAAATTTCATATATGTGAACTGTAGAACGGACATGGCAGGGGCATAGCGATGATTTTTCAAAGGGGGGTGGGTCACACTGTGTCAAACAGAGGGTACTTACCCCCGTTGGGTTAAGAAAGGTTGAGAGCTCTCACCAGTCATGAAGACTATTCTCACCAACCAGTACAAATAGCTTCACCCACCCCTGAAGCAAAAAGGTGGGTGCAGCCAGACAAAGGAAAATCTTTCTACAAACAAGTGGACTAGAGAACATCCTTAACGGGACATTTTGTGGACTGGGGTGAAGCAGAGTGTTCAAGGATGTTTTCAACTTACTTTTTCTGCTTCAAGCACATGTGTGCTAGTTTTTCATATTCATTTGCAGATCGAGCTTCTGTCGAATTCCCCTGGGGATCATCTTTGCCCTTAGGCTAAATTTAAGGAGAAAAGAGGTTAAAGGTTAGCTTAAAATATTTACCAGTGAGAGCATTCCTTCATATTACTGGATTACTACCTTTTAATAATATGGTACAAAATTAAAGCTACTTGGTGACAAGTGTTAAACTTGTTAATCATAGAATACTTAATGAGTGGGGTGCCTGTGAAGCAACTTAATAGCTACATCGTGTAAGTTTCAAATCCTCATACACGATCCCATGATTGAGAAAAAAATGGGAATGGAACTTATGATCAATCAAGCAGAGAGAATAAAATCTTGACAAATGATCATTTATATCATTTGAGGTGCAATTGGCCGTATGGAAACATGGTAGCCACTTAATCACAGATAACATACCGGTAAATCATATTATCATAATCTTTAGCTAATCCATCCTACCTGAGTTGCTTCATTTTCTGTTGAAGTAAAATTTCCTGACGAGCTACCACTGCCATCTTTAAAACCTGACTCAATAAATCATATCAACACAAATTTGCAAATTAAAAATACGGTAATCAGTGTGTTCCACTCCTGGAGGTCGTGGCTTCTAATCCCATTGAAGCACATTATTGTCGAGGTAAATGCCAGGGGGATCCCTTCATTTGATAGTTCACTCAGAGACAAATTAGCTTTGTATTTTTTCTTGGAATGTGTAGTGTGACAAGCATTCCAAGTTGACTAAAGAAAAGTGTCAACTCTGATTTCAGTAAACATCAGTTTACTCCCACAACTAATGGTATTTCTTGAATGTTGCTTACCAAGTTCACCTTCCTCCTGCTGTGCTTCATTGCCAACGCTAATAAGTGATGTTTCATAAAACAATTTTTCTGCTTGAGCAAATGAAATGGCATTTTCATCTGGGAAACATGTTAGGGAAATGACTGGGAATTACACAAGAAATGACAACAAAATTTTTAATGTCTTTAACACTAGCCATGGTTAAATTATAAAAAAATATATGATTTTTTTTGGAATCATGCTAACTAATTTGAGAGGGAGTGACAATGTGCTGGAGGGAAAGGCCTAATTCCCTAAGATTGGTACCAGTAAGGCATGACCAACAAGAAATTGCCATTTTCTGTCTGTTCACAGACGTAAAGTCTGATGGAGTGTGCTATTCTGGCAAGTTCAGTGCATGGTTTGACAACTGGGAATACCCTGTGTGTGACTTCAGCCTGTGTAGTCAGCAGATATCTGTATACTATGTAACCTAACCTGCCATCATGATCGAAGGTGTACTTTCGAGGAAGTACATTTCACTCCTTTTCTAAGGGCCTGATTACCTGGAGAATTTCAGCCCGGCTAACCAGGCTAAGATTTCAGCCCGGGTTCTGAAAGAAATACTCTTGAAATGAAAGTGGCGATTACATGGAAAAAGTTTCAACCCGGGCTGAAAATCCTAGCCCGGTTTCTGAAAGCAGCCAAATGGGCTAAAAAATACGCAAAAAGTCCATGTAATCGAAATGAAATTTCAGCCCGGGCTGAAAAAGGAACGTTAGCATGCGCATCAATTTTGTTTTTGCATCTCAGTGAATTTTCTCACGCAAATTTGTGTTTTGCAAAATTTCAGCCCGTGCTGAAACTCGCCATGTAATCGGGCCCTAAAGAAAGTACGCCTAATCGCAGGTTACAGGTATCCGGGCCATTGCATTGTAGCTTCCCACCATTTTGGTAGTCTAAATACAACCGTGGAAAAGAGTTCTCAGTATGTTCGAGCTTCGTCATGTAGAAGTCTGGTTTTTGGATGTAAAACGTGGGTTATTGTGCTGCATAAACAATTGTTATCTCAGAACACCTGAGGAGTTCAGAACACTTCGCTTCGACCCAGGGGGTTAAGAATAAGGAAGTCTGAAGTTTACTTAAAGCTGCACACACACAACTTGGATTTAAATGTCAGAACTCAGTCTTTGAATAAACAATGTTTGGATGCAACTAGCCCTTGTGTAAGGTGCATGAGGCCAATCACACTGCTTGGGTTTAGGTTGCAATGGTTTTTTTTCCACTTTCTTCCATCACCATAAGACAATTTGGTGATTTAGTGGTTCATGCACAGAATCCATACCCAAGTGTCCATGGTTTGGAGGCCTAGCTAGCCCTTTCATTGTGTTGTTTCGTCCCAGAAAAAAACTCTGAACATTACTATCTCTCTTTACCCAATGGGCACCAGTGACAAAATATACTGCTGGGGGTAGCCCTGCAATGGACCTGTATCCTGTTCAGGGGTAGTAGCAATACTCTTATCCAATTCATGACAATGGAAACCACAATTATTAATGCTCTGGCTGAGGAAGCCACAAGGGAACAATATAAGCAACAACGACAGCAATGGCAATGAAAACATCACCTCACAATACAAATTGACGTTATTTTAATCACTTTGTGACTATTTCAATCAAGGTTGTGGTACATGCAGTTCCTCTGGAGAAAAGACACTGGTCAGAACAGTGCATAATTTAGGGAAGGAAAGTGTATCCCCAAGTGCTGACATTCTTCATAAAACCTAAAATTTGCCTATTTCAGGTTGTTGTTTGCATGGTGTGCAAGGCTATTGTTTTTGTCCACTAAATATAACATATGCAAATTTACAAGGTTTTTGTTGCCGTTCTTGTTCTTAAGTTCCCTTCAGTGGTTTGGTGTAACTTTGCTTTTGCCTTTCTTCCCTCACTAAAAACTGGTATCATAATGGTGTTTATAATCCACTGGAGAGGACCATATGGAGAATACACAAAGCTGTTTCCACCTGTGAAGGCCATATGGGATAATACAAACAAACTTAATCATTCTAAGTACATTAAAAAAGATACAGTCTTCAAGCTGGCTGTAGATTTCTGCAATCTGCCAAAAGAGACAATAACCTCTTACTTTAAACCAAGTGCAAGGAACTAAGGAATATTGGCCCGACATCGTAGCCAATCACAGTGCTCCATCTAGTCTGAGAATTGCTTGCCATATAATAAAATTAATTATTTAATTAAATTTTGTATCAATTATGAAATCTGGGGAAAAAAAACACTCAAATGAATGACCTTGTATAGCCTGGTATCACAGGGTAATCAGCTCTCATTTCTCTTCAGTTGCTGCTTCTTTCTTTATCATAGAGTTGTTTTTAAACGCAAGTCTTAATTGCTGAATCTTAGGCCTATTTTTGCAGTTACATCTGATTCAGTTTCAGAGCAGTAATTTAACCAAAGCAAAATAACAACTGAAGTGTATTTCGGCAAACAACAAATATTAGAAATATTAGACCCAGACAATCTTGAATGAAAATAATTCATTTACAATCAGCATAATTAGAATAATTGCATTATCGACTGGGATTCTGTGTACAAATCCAATCTTTGTTCTCTTGTATAGTTTATAATTAAATTAAATTGTTGAATAGATAGGCTCTCAGACCAAACTTTAAATAAACTAAAATTTATGGTCATCTGAGTAATGAAATTGGGTAAATTTACCATTGTTATGAACACACACTACTACCACCAAGGCTTACTGATTCATTTTGTTTTGAGCAATGTGGTCCTGATCGCAAGGAGTGGCGAATGGTACCTCCAAAATCTTGGCGCTCGCAATCTCTTCATTTGATCTTGAAATCTTGACAGCCTTTGCAAAGAGTCTCTATTAATATTAGTCTCGTTTATATTGCATTTATTTCGGTGTGATGTCTTGCATGTTTTGGTCTCCGTTTCGGATTCACAAACAATGATCTCAGTGTCTCGGCGAGTCTCGGATTTTACCACTCGTCACCCCTATTGCAATGTGAACCTAATAATTCACAAAGATTATTGGCTTTTGTTTTTCCTTTGGTTGGTGGAGAATTTCAAGCAAATTTAACCCATTGACCTCTGGGAGTGAGACTTAACAGACTTTACTCTGTCTAACACCAGACCATTTTACTCGATTCGACTGTGGCGATAAAGCCAATTAAACTACAATTAGCAAGGCAAAACAGTGATAAAAACAGTGGTCCGAAAATGGGTGAAATGCTGTGTATTCACAAGATACTTACATTATGAAGACACTCTGGAAGCTGTGGAAAGTCTGATCCTTCCCTCAAACCTCGCACACAAGCCAATAGACAATACAGAGCATGCTGATAATTACCTTTCTTCTGCAAAAACAATAATAATTTTTTTTTTGCCCCTGTTAAAATACCTCAAGTGGTTTGCTGTTTTCAGAGCTGACCAATGAAATAATTTTCTTTACCTTGAACCTGAAAAAGACAAGAAACAACATCACAACTCTTATCCACTACATTTAAAAAAAAAAAATTAAAACAAAAGTGTCCTAGAGTGGGACTACTTCCATTAATGCCACCATGTTAATGTATTAAATTGTTGACTCAATATTAATGTAAGAGTCACTCCTTCACTGTATCTAACATTTTTTTTTTAGAGTCCTTTATTGTGATATAGTTGTGAGCATGGAGAAGATACATCCAACAAAAATTATTATTAGAGAGCAAATAAACCCCTTTATTCAAACAGGTTGTAAGTTGAGGGTATTGGTAGGCACATTGATCAGTAACAACATTTAAAAGGTCAAAGGTTTCCTCAGGGATTAAAAAGTAAAAAAATTCAATTATTTTTACTCTAACTTAATTGCTCTACTTCTTTTGTTTTAACCACTGAGATAGCCATATTGCATGATGACATTACACAGTCATTGCTACCTATAGCTCTATAGATTTTAGGTTATGGGGTTGCAAAACCAAGATAAGTATAGGAAATTATTTCAACATGACTGTATTTTATGATTTATAAGCACAAATTAAAATTTGAGAAGTTTCAAAATATCATGAGTGACCATGAATAAAAAAAGGCACGAGCAAGTTCATACATTTTTTTAATTTATTATACTCAACAAAATTACTCAATAATAAAATTAATGATGTGTTTCGATAGCAACTTCCATATTGCACTCTGTAACCTCTAATGCATTGACACATAACTTATTTATATGCATTCATCATTGACCAATCAGAAACAAATTATACTCCTTCTACTATTTATACAAACATGTTATACTCTGGTGGTTTAATGCACTAGTCAACAAAAAACCACTAATCTCAACCTCAAGACCATGTCAGGATGCCGGAGATTATGGACACAATGGCCGTGTTTTGACGAGCGGTTTTTCAGGTCACTTAGCCAGTAGAGTGGTAAAACTGCCGTTGGAAATTTGAATCCGAAGAGGTTCGATTCTTAACACGTGATCTTAAACAAATTGTCATATTGTCCGAAAAATAATGTCACATGATCCAAAAAAGTGTTTTTTGTTGAATGCCATTACCGCCAATGCGCTTTACACGAACCACGTGACAACTTTTTTTATGTCACATGACGACTTCTTTTGCGGATCACGTGATAAGTTTTTTGGAGCCCGCATTTAAAAGTTCTAACGGCAGATTTACTCCTCTAGTGATTCTGATAGTAAAAACTTCAGAAAACCTCGCAGTTTTGATTTTAGAATTTTACATGATGTCCAGTGAAAACACTTTGTAGGAGACTTCACTGTTTATAAATAATTCTTCTGTTTTGTTAATTTTGCTAACCCTAAAACAAAAGAACCTTTGTTTCGACAGCCAATAGATCTCTGGTTGGCACATCAATGACAATAGGTGACGTAACAGTGAGTACCACCAAAACTGGGCATAATGTCCCGACATGGTATGGAACATGGTATTAAGTTGAATTGTTTACAAAGGAGTACATCCTAACAAAATTAATCAAAGCTGAATTTATAATGAATGCGCTTTTTGTGGAAGACTTGATGTTAAGAAGGTTAACTTGAAGCATTGGCGGTCAAGTCTTACTTAATTCCTTTCTCGTAAAGTAACTGACGCTCTTGGTCTGTCAGTGGTTCATCATGAAGCTTGCCTAATTCGGCTGTTATCTGTTGATCTCCTTCATCATCTTCAGCTGGATTCAAAGAATCGGGATTACTTTCGGCTCTCTCTGCCTCAACCTGCTCGTCTGGGGACTCCAACACACCAGTTTGCATCTTCAAATGCTGTAAGATGGAGCTAAATTATTTGTTGTGTGCAAGGCATAATCGATCAAACGTTCTGTTCTGTTCACCATGCAACGTTCTGATCTGATCACTATACAAACAACAAGCTTTTCATGTCGTGTAAGATAACATGAAAGTCGACCCTCGGCTTCCCACCACTAATTTTAAAAAAGCTTACGAATTTTTCAAGACTGTAAAGTCTAAAACTTAAACAAGGCAAAAAACTGAATTATCAATCTGTAGATTTGTCGGGACCTCGAGAAATTTCACAAAAAGAATCTCTTAGAAACGCACCAATCAGCAACGGTCAGCTGGTTGTACAATATCAAACATTCGCAACGATCCCATCAAGCGTTGCAAACGCGTTTCAATCGAAAAACAGCAGCGATGGAAGAACGACCACTTGTCAGTCTAACATCGATAGATGTTCAGGAAGCCGAAGCAAAAGTCTTCGACAATCACGAAGCCTTCATTTCACTTCTCTCTGAACACGATGTGCAAACATCTCGGGGAAAACTTCGCGTCAGTCGTCAGGGAAAAGACAAAAAGCCAGCTATCGTCACCTTTCACGATATTGGACAGAACCATACCTCAGCATTTCTTGGCTTTTTTAACTTCACCGAAAATCGACCCCTTCTCGATAATTTCTGCATTTATCACATTGATGCTCCTGGTCAGGAAGAAAACAGCGATGACCTGGGAGAAGAATATCAGTATCCAACGATGGACGAGTTATCCGACATGGTCGGGGAAGTTGTTGATTTCTTCGACATCAAGCGTTTTATTGGGTTTGGGGTTGGTGCGGGAGCTAATATCCTCAGTCGATATGCGCTTTGGCACCCGACAAGAGTAGAGGGGTTAGTGCTGCTGGAATTAGTTGCTTCTAATGGCGGCTGGATCGAGTGGGGATATCAGAAGGTAACGCCTACGCTGCTTGTCAAATTTAGCTACAATTGTACGTAGCTTGCATGCATGACAGTGTGTAAAGCATGTTTACTTTAGAAACATAGTGAATAATTTATTTTTCAGATTACTGCTTGTTGAAAAGCACGTATTAGTTGTCGAATAAAATCAAATAAATGCATTTACAACTGCATTCCTATTACAAAAAAAAACCGAAAGATTATTGCAAAAAATAAATTTAAGTCTTTGAAGGTGATAATTTTATATATAGACGTTCATCGTTCTGGGCTTTGTACTAATTAAAAAGCTTACAATTTTACAGTGTTATTTGTCAAATATCATTGCAACTATGCCACCGTTATTTTGTACGTAGTGAAGGCTTTTTCACATTAGAGACTTAAAGGTTGACAGGAAAGAGTGTATGCAGGTTTGGTTTTTTTGCGCAGTGCACATCTTCAGCTTGTAGTTGTTCTAGTTTCATGAATATGATTAAACCAAGCTGAAACACAATTCTGAAACCAAGCAGAGACAATGTGCATGTACATCTTCTTTGCCTGCATTGCTTTTATAATACATGTCATAGTGCTTACATTTGCACCAGTTTTGTTTTAACAAGAATACCCAGGCTATCTTGGTGGGCAGCTTCAGTAATGTGCAAGGGATGGGTGGGTGATTCATTCCCTATACAACTTTGCAGCTTGCTCACGCACCCACACACTGGAAGAACCGCCAGCTATGCAGACTAGAATGAGTGTTAAATGTATAAAACTCTCTGTTTTGTTTTCAGTTGTGTGTCAGGCAGTTGAAAAATAAAGGGCTGACGACTTTTGTGGAAGACTATCTCCTCTGGCATCACTTTGGTAAAAAGACCAAAGAAGAAAACATGGACCTTGTCCATGCCTTCAAGCAGAGCATCCAGTCAGTTTTAAATCCTCGAAATCTTTCATTGTTCATTAACTCGTACCTACATCGCACAGATCTTCAAATACATCGGCCTGACAAGACAAGCGCAAAGAAGGTTCAGGCTTTGAAGTGTCCAGCCTTGTTGATAACAGGAGCCACCTCGCCACACCAAGATGACGTAGTAAATACCAACTCCAGATTGGATCCTGAAGTATCTACTTACTTCAGTGTGTCAGAAAGTGGAGGTATGCCGTTGGAAGAGCAACCGCATAAAGTGGCAACATCTTTGATTCTGTTTCTTCAAGGCCTGGGATATTGTAAGTACAGGTTCTTGATGAAAGATACAGTGATCCTTGCACGTATGTGGACAATTTCTTTTACGCAATCTGGTGTCTGTAAGAGACAATTTATGATTGTCCAGATAAGTGCATAGATCACTGCTATCTTTCATATATAACTCGAAATGTGAAATAACATTTGAGACTGAATGATTGAAAACTCATCTCATCTATATAAATAATTATTTATGAAAAATTGACCACTTTTAAATATGGTGACCGACCAGTTTACTTTTCTTATTTTAAGCTGTGCTCCTAACATTTTATGCTGTGCGCCTAAAATTTTAGCAGTGTGCCTAGAAATATACAACTTGGTAGCACAAGGGCTCCCAAAGCCAAAAATAAACTTTGATCCCTGTAGCTGTGTTTAGATGAGAGTATGTAAACACAGCTGTGACATCACACAAATTTTTATTGGTTATGTGTGGTCAGACGCACGTTAAAAAAACCCAGCATTTTCCTTCATTTGTCGCAGTATTTTTGAGAAGTATTTTATAAAAGCAATAGAGGACTTTTTCTGTATTTACATAGCCTCATCTCACTTGGGTAGTTGGAAGAATTCTTGACAGTTATGCAAACCCTTGACCCATAACTGTCTTGAATTCTCTAAACTTCCCCTTGTGTTTAGATGAAGCTATGTAAACGTGGAAAAAGTCCTCTATTGCTCAATTACATAACAGAGTTAACAATCTAATCGTGTGGGGGGCAGACCGGTTGGCTGTGATAGCAGCAAATGAGAAAATGAACCAAACAATACACTGAACACCTCCAGTTAAAGTAGTCTGTGTGGGACAAGTTACTGTTTCTGACTGACTTGGTCCAGTCACCCAGAGCCCTGCCATAGAAACAAAGAAAATGAAGGGTTTGTTTTTCGGACCGTGGGTGGTAGCTAATGGAGCCTAGTAATAGAAACATCAGAGTCAAAGTTTGACACTCCAACTGCTCAGTCATGTTTCCTCTGTCTTTGGTGTTGAAAGCAAAATCTAATCAGAAGATATTTTGTCTTTGTAGTGACTCGTCTCCACACTCAACCACCAAAGGTCACTCCTCAGGCCACCCAAGAACCAACGGTTTGTTAAATAAATGGGAAAGAAAGTCATGCCACAGCCAGGAAATAAATTATCATGTTAACCATGCTCTGTCATCAATTCTGAAGTTGATGAAATATAACTATGCTAAAAACACCCACTATACTCTAGTATCAGCTTGAGTAGTTGGTACTTGGTGATCCTTTGTTTTGAATTAAATAAGCAAATACACAAAGAACATAGATGTTCATGGCATAAGAACTATTCATCCAAAGTGGGAAATATAAAAAATTGTTATTAAACCTGTGCAACAAATACATTGTGGTGGTAAACCCCTCTTTGTAAAAATTGACGTACAGTTAAGTATCAACAAAATGAATGACTTGAGTTGTTAGTCCAGGCGCAGCAAATAGTGGTGGGAAAGTAATTATTATTGGCATCTTGCTATTGTATTTACACTGTTGTTTCTGATCAGTGTACACTTTTTGCTGTGTATTAATTGATGCACAAAAAAAAAGACTCAAAACATACCAAAAAAACAAACAAACAGGCAAAAGTAAACTGTCTACCTTAGGACAAAATTGATATGGGACATAAGCCTAGAAAATTATTTTTTGTTGTTCTGCAGAAATTTTTGTGAGTGTGGGGAGCTTGGTAAGTTACCTCAACTTCCAGCTCCTTCAACGTGAAAGTCTAGTTAAGGCCTTGGAAATGCTTTCAATTTTTTTGGTTTTCATGACTAGTCAGTTTTAAATGTCCTTCTGTACCTGTATATGGATTTGCTATAATAAACTACATTTGAATCTAGAACATTGTATTGTAAGCTCATATTTAGAAATGTGGGTTCAAGAGAGATGAAAAATAATTTTGGGATATTCACCATGGGTCATAAGTGAAAAACAGAGAAGGAAAGAGGCCCTCCTCGACTCGTCCATTTTGG
>NC_090880.1:4263752-4266252 GCF_036669935.1 Montipora foliosa
TTCGCGCCACTTTTTCAACCAATCGTGGCTCGCCCGTGCACATTTTCCCGCGCTTTGTGTCGGCTACGTGTAATTACTTCGAATTCTGATTGGTTTACTGGATTGTCTCCGTCCTTTTTGATTGGTCAAAGTAATTACTTTGGTTTTGGTTTTACGACACTCGATTGAAACTCGCTCTTGCATACAGCAAAGTTCCTCGTATAGTCGACAAAACGCGCACATGATGGAATAAGCGCTAAATACTTACGATAGCGCTAAGTTACATTTCGGAGTAACGTAACCGTTGTCCTTGCTTATCAACTTAACTCTCAATTGTTGGCTCTTACATGTTCCGTTCGTTTGCTCATCCTGTAGCATCTTGTTGCGAATGGTCCTTAAGCGTGATGACGTCTGAATAGCTAATTTCATCACCAAGCCTCGTTTGGACACGTTATTTGGACATGCAATACTTTTCGCACTTGGGTTTTCTTTTTGAATTTTTCTCCTTTGGGATTTAGCTCATGCTAAAATTTACAAGTTTGATTTTCGAACTCGAGGCTTGGTGGTGAAATAAGCTAGTAACACATCATCACGCATCAGGCTATTGTTGCAAAGATTTGGTTTTATCAACGGAGTTGATAATGTAAATTGGCCACCGTACAGAGATTCTAAAAGCTGACGTTTCGAGCGTTAGCCCTTCGTCAGAGCGAATACGAATACTGTTTCGCTCTGACGAAGGGCTAACGCTCGAAACGTCAGCTTTTAGAATCTCTGTACGGTGGCCAATTTACATTATCAACTCCGTTGAAAAAACCAAATTTTTGTATACTACTTCCCCACCGACGCAGCACCACAGTTTCTTTAGAAAATACCCCCTTCATTCTATTGTTGCAAAGAATTTGAAACTGGTCAAACTCTTTGAGCCAACAACTCCCAACATCTTTCATTTTGCGATCGCCAAAGTCTAGCACAACAATGCTGGATACCGGGGAACCTCCACTGCAATATAACTATAAAGCAAAGGATATAGTGCCTACAATTAAATTTGTTTGCCTTTGTATCCGAAATAAATTAATTTTATAAGCGTTCAAGAAATCGGTGACTAACATAGGAAGCAGTGTTGTAACACAAATGCTCCCCAGTTTGACTGCGCCGGAAACACTATGGACGCAAGCTGTTTGTACCGACGCAAGAACATTTATAGTAGAATGCTGAAGCAGACTTCACGAGCAAGATCTGAAATTCCTCCATGTCACGAACAAAGGAATCTTCATTTGGCCAAGTTTGTTTCCGGAATATTACATTTACTTTTCGGAATGGCTTCATTCCACTTTTCCCTCTTTTCCCCGCAGCACTTTGTGGCAGATGCTCTTCGTCAGTTCAAATTCGAACTACCGTCTTTGTTCCAAAAGCCACGAAACCGCAGTACCACAGATTTGTCCAGGACAGTGTGATTTCTTCAGGCATGATGACGAAAAACTCCATAGAGAGCTTGTATTTTGTACTGAAGTCGACAAATCGGCTTCGAGACTGGTGATACCGAATTTTTCAAACACTGCAAATTGCACCGCAACGGTTTGTGGCATTAGCCGATGGAAATGTTCCTACAAGTGCAAACTATCAAAACGAGGCTGACGCCAGTTCAAATGGCCTTCCTCAAAAGGCCAATTTGCACGATGTTCAAAATACTTAACTTCAATTAAAACAACCTAAAGTTATTAACATCTTTGCTTTGATCACGGCAATAAAAAAGTTCTTCCGCTGTGATGAAATCCGTGAAAAGCAGCCACTTCTGGGAAGTTGTAACCGGCCAAACCTCCAGACTTCATTTTGTCATTTCATGTCGCCTGTGTTCCCAATTACGCATTTTGACACTCACCATAAATTGTTGGGCTGTGAGCAAAAACTAATCTTCGGCACAAAGTACTGAAAAAAAAAAACAATGAGTTTAGAAAAATACACATATCTGGGTCCGGTTGTTCGTAAGCCGATTAACTTAATCCAGGATTAGCGTTAACTTTTGTTTCATGTTCTCGACGTTTTGGTGAAAGTTTCTTTTGATTATTTTTGTTCTTCAAGATTGACTTCTTCTAATGCAAAGTTTTGCCGAAAATCAGCGTTGAACAGCATTTGGGCGTAGAGTAACAAACTCCTTGGTTATTTTTTAATCTTGGATTAGCGTTGGCTTCTGAACAGCCTCGTGAACATTTTGAATCACAGCTATAGACATGCATTTCATTCAACCAAAGCCGGCCGTATCAAAGGAATTCACCAAAACGATTGCACGGAGAATTTTGTGCTCCTTTGCCCAGATGTCCTTTTAATGTTTGGGTCTTAAAAGTATCGCTCAAGGGTCGTACTCAAGACCTCAATGATTGTGTCTGGCGTCCATCTCGTTATCTAACTTCCTCTCGCCATCCCATTCACTCTTCTCTCGGTACCATTCTCTGTTCCTGTTCAACTCCACCCTTTCTTTCCCGAAAGCCCGTTTCCCGAAACTTTTCGGGCCTTTGTCGGGTGT
>NC_090880.1:4271252-4278752 GCF_036669935.1 Montipora foliosa
AAAATCGTCTGGCGTTAGACAGAGTAAAATCTGTGGAAGGTACAAAGCACAGGTCACAGGTCATTGATTTACCAATACAGAAAGTATCCTAAACATTCATAAAAGCTAACCTTAGGCCTAAACAAAAGTTTTTAGGCCTAAGGTTAGCTTTTACAAATGTTTAGGATACTTTCTGTAGGGTTAGGGTTAGCTAAGAACATCATTAGCCAACCTTTCTAAATAAATCACTTTGAACATGGAATTTATCCAACTACCGGTAAGTTGAAACTTGCTAAAAGAATTCCAGTATTTAACAAATAAAGAAGCCTCGACTGTGATCTGTTCTGTTGTATTTAGCATTCAGGAAGCAGATAGAGCACAAAAGAAGTGTAGGGGAAACACGAGACGTAGTCGCGTGTTTTCCCTACTTCTTGAGTGCTCTGTCCACTTCCTAAGTGCTTTACAACAGAACAAGTCACAGTCAAGGCTTCTTTATTTGTTTTAAAATAAAAACGATTTCTGAATTTCCGCATGCATTCAGTTAAAACTTCTGAAAACCTTATTTTCCAATTCCTACGAGTGGCTTCAGCTGTACATCTGTAAAGGACGCTGTTTTTTAAACCATTCAGAGTGCACATAATAAATTATTGAAACTTTATTATAAATAAAAATGATGATCCATATGATCCTTTCACTTCTTTCTGTATTTAACTGCATAATCTTTCAAAAAAATGATGTATCATTGGCTTAAATTTAATAATTTCTTGAGAAAAATAATATACTTGGTGATTCACAATATGGACAGAAGGATGTATTCATGTGGCATATTTCTTGATTTAAACAAAGCTTTTGAAACTGTAGATCACGTAATATTATTGCAAAAATTGGATCACTATGGCGTATGCAGGTAACAAATTATTGGTTTGCTGAGTCGACAACAAACAATGCAAATTGGTGTTAAAAACATATCAATAAAGGAAGTAATATTATCAGGAGTTCTACAGGGATTGCTGCTAGGACTGGACCATCATACTGTGACCTCCTTTTGGGATATAATATCCACTCACCACCTGATAAGTACAGCTGTATAATATTAGTTGTTTAAGAATCCTACCTGACGCAGCCTGGCACTCATCAAAACTTGACACCCGACTGTTTGGTTTTCCTCTGAATACAAGAAAAATTTCATCTTCATTCTCACTGTCAGAATCAGTACTAGGCGAGAGAGGATCAGGAGATTTTGATAACACAACATCCCCTGCAAGTCCATTTGAATTTTTAGTGTTCCATTGTTGTGATGTTGAATTTGTTCTAAAGTTTTCCGCAAATTTGTGAAAGTCAAAAGTTCTTGTTGAGGCAAATAGCGTGTCTTCTTTGAGCGTCCAAGAAGGAGGTTGATTCTGTAGAGAAATAAATTAAAGTGGTACTATGATCAAAAAATCATTACCTTTTTTTCTTCAGATTTTGAAAGCGTGTTTGCTTACCACCTAACTGGCAAAATTTTGAGCTTTGAGTTTTATCCAAAGGCTGTTTATTTTGAGTGTAAGTTTTGGATTTCACGGTCCGCCATTACTCACATTCATAAGTGGCCGATTGGACCTCAGAGGGTTGGATCTAGAGAAAATGACGTCATTTACTCACTAGCTTAAAATTTCAGCATGTAAACGCAATTTATTACATATGCAAAACACGGGTTTAAAAGTCTGAAAGCCCGAAACTCCCGTGCTGCATATTAATTTGGCCGCGTACACACGCATTGCATTCTTAAACTAGTCAGTCTTTGACGTCATTTTCTCCTCGACCCAGCTCTCTCAAGATTTTAAAGTTAGTAATGGCGGACCAATAAATAAGAAAATTCCAGTTAAAATAAACAGGTGTCTTTTTAAAATCAGAACTTAAAACTTGGGTCAGTTAGTGTTTAGTTAACATAGTTTTGAAATCCAAAGAAAAAAAAGAATTTTTTTTTGGTCGTAGTACCACTTTAAACTCATCTGACATAATTAATATGTTACTGTGCTACATACATTGTACCAGTGGCAAGAGAAAAATAATAATAATAATGGTCGATAGGATTTCCTAATGAAAAACTCACAGGACCTTTGACGATCTTTTGAAATCTTCAAAAGTCTGTTAAAGGCCATGAGAGCTCTTTTCATTTACCAAGGCCTAGTCAATCAAAAGCTAATTAATACTAATCCATGATTAAAACTTGTACGAACCCAGGTTTGACCTTTTTCATGTAAGCAAAAAAACCTTTACCCTGTAATAGACCATTTTACAGTTCTGTGCTTAGTTACCAGGCCTTTGAATAAAAGCGAGGCTGGAGTTAACCTTATTTTGATACAAACCTCACTGCTTTTCTTGTGTAAATACATGTAGAAACTCGTTAGTATAGGTAATCACACGATTTCAAAAGCAATTTGGAATAATGAGCATGAGGACATTTTTTCAAAGACAACCATTCAAGTGCAATTTGTAGTCTTTGAAAACATTTACAAGTGCTTATTTATTCGCAATTGCATGAGAAAAATCATGCAATTACTTATTAATAATATACATGTAAAAATTTGAGATGGTTCAGTAGAAATAACGCAAACATATCACGCAATCAGGGAAAAATGGCACCATAAATTGGGCAATCAAGGGTGCGCACTTGATTTGAAAACAAAAGATTGATTGGTTCTGACCAAACCCTATTGTTCATTAGCTTATCATAATCCAGAATTTTGATGTGTAATTTGCACTCAGTCTGGTATTAACACTTTTTTGCACTGGTGTAACACCTGAACTGCACTGCTCTTAGCCAATCAGAATCGAGTAATTTTTTCATGCATATTATTAGCATTACAACAACATGATTTACATAAGAAAAGCAACGAAGTTTGTATCAAAGAAAGGTCAACTCCAGCCTTGCCTTAATTCAAATGTCTGGTGACTGAACACATAACTGTAAAATGGTCTATTCTTCACTGAAAGAAAGCAAACATCTTAGTCAAAATTGAAGACTAACAATCTTGTGAAAACGTTTTTGATCAGAAAATGAACTGCACTTTATGTTTCCAGTAATCCAGGATTAGTTTTAATGGGCTTTGAACAAGAGGGCCCAGGTCTTCAATTTCTATAGCTGCTTAACTTAAGTACCAATACTTGCTAGGCTCTTCGGGAAACATTAATTTTTATCAATCATGTGAAATTTGTTTAACTTTTTTTTAACCTGCATATTTAAGCACTTTATTCAAAAGGCATTGGTAGCAACTGCAAGACAACATCCACCATAACCAAAGAGGAAAAGTCTAGTCATGATTATCTTTGAAATGTGCAGAATTTATACAAGGAATGTTTAGGTAAGTAGAGTATTGGGAAACCTCAACTGCCTCAAACTAAATCAATCACAGCATATTTTATTTGATCTGGATATAATATAACCTTCACTGGTTAGATTCTAGCATAACTTTTGACTTATTTGCTGTATATGAATGGCTTGTGCTAATCTATAATAATAATAATAATAATAATGATAATAATAATAATAATAATAATAATAACAATAATAATAATAATAATAATAATGATAATGATAATAATAATAATAACAATAATAGCAATAAACAAAGGTTCTGTAATACACAAGCACAAAAAAATTAACTATGAAAGTGAACGACGTTTCGGAGTCCTCACTACAGTATTTTCAAGTTCAAAATGATGAGAATAAAACTGTCAGAAACGGTTAACATTAATTAATAATTAAGAAGTGTCACATAAATGGTTTGGAGCAGATTGAATCTGACTGGACATGGAAGGATGGTTTTCCATCCTTAAGAAGTGCCACAATAAGGTCGACTGTTTAACTAGTAAATGAAATGTTATTAGATACTTGTCACCAATTCTCAACGTCTAATTGCATTCAATCCATGACAAACCATTTGAGTGGCACTGCTTAATTAATTATGAAAGATGTTAACCATTATCATTTTGAACTTGCAAATGGTGTCATGAGAATGCCGAAATGTAGTTTTCTTTTATCCTCAAATTCTTAACAATAATACTAATAACAATGAAAATAATAAGGATACCAGCTACCTGCCAGGTGAACCTATGTTACGAATAAGTGCTGCAAAAGGCCTATCTTAAAAGATAATATTATAAAAGCGACGAGAGCACTTCTTTAACCCAAGAGTCTACTTTTCACAAAATGGTGAGCTCTTGGCCAGTTAAGGCAAGTTTACTTGCACTGCAAGAAGCAAGTCAGACCAGAGTTTCTCTCCCACTACTACAAAACATACAGTATAATGATTACTGTTCTTCAAATATTCCCTGCTAGCAGAGATCTCTTTTCTTTTGCATTCGCTGCAGTGATGAGTACAGGAAGAGAGACCTGCCATGGGTCGACACTCACTTTAACCCAACCGCTGTCCACAACCCTGGATGGCACTTTTCAAACCGCATACCCCATGATATTTTTGCCGACTGTAAATTGAGCCCACTGGGTCTCGTGCATTCCTTTCGAGCGGTTTTCAATTGAGTGTCAAAAGTAATTAGTGGATTACTTTGGTTTTGTATTACTTCACTCAGTGATTGGTTCAAAGTTCTCGCGCCATTTTTTCAACCAATCAGAAGTGAGACCAAAACCAATCGGGCTCGCACGTGCACGTTTTCCCGCGCTTTGTGTCGGCTACGTGTAATTACTTCGAACTTTGATTGGTTTACTGGATTGTCTCTGTCCTTTTTGATTGGCCAAAGTAATTACTTTGGTTTTGGTTTTACGACAATCATTTGAAAACCGCTCGACAGTAATTCCGCTGTTGTTAAGTGAGCCCACACAACATGAAGTATTACATGAGGATGCTGTCACTAAGTAACCACTGCACACGCTCAACAAAGTGAGTTTCAACCCATGGCAGAGGCCTCTTTTCCCGTATTCATCAGCCCAGCAAACGCAAAGAGAAAAGAGATCTCTGCTCTTCTGGGTGGGGATGTGCCGCTGGGACCCTGGAACCCTTAGCCTATACCAGAGCTAGTTCAGCTGAACTTTGCTACCCTATACTAGAGTAAACTCCCACCGATTTCCGTCTAAATATCGATACTTGACAGGTAATAATATCCAGAAGTGTTTCATGATAGCCATTTATTGACACTGTTGAGGCTGAGTTACGTAAACTTAAACTTTGCCGACTCGATTTTTTTTTTTAGCGAGAATTTCTAAATCTTCAAGCGACTGGTTAGTTTCATGAAAAATGATACCCTATTCTAGACCCAAACGCTCTGATTTATATACCCTATGCTAGAGAAAACCGCTTCAAAACCATACCCTTCACAGCGGCACATACCTATATAGCCCATATATGGCAGTACCCCCTACAAGAAAAGTAGAGTCATCTAGCAGCTCTCATAACCTATTGTGTGATTGGTTACATACCCAAACCAAAAATAAAAGACTAAACAATAACACTAGTGTTATTTAGTCTAAGTCATTGTTTCAACTATCAAAAGAATGACTTAGACTAAAAAACAAATAGAAACTGCTTACAGAACCAAACTATGGCAGGCTACCAGAGCTGCTACATTGCTGGAAAACCGAGGTCACTCTCTTATCTGCAACTTCAACAAAAAGTGTGAATTTTGTTTGCTTAATAGAATCGCTGCTTTAATTTACTGTACTGCCTTGTCCTGACATCAGGAAATGGAAAGTCATTAAATTTTCATTTCCTTATTCTCTGGACAAGGCAGCACAAACATGGCACTAAAAAATGAAAATCTTATGAATTGAAAATCTCAAAGTATTGTGAGTTGAGGATAATAATTAATTCAGCTCAGGCTCCAAGCCATGACCATTTACTGAACGAGTGTACATAAAGCGTAGGTCTGGGAAAAAGTGGACATTTGTGGAACGGACGTGACAATCCGTTAAACTTACTTACTTGACAATCATATGGTGATAATCTTAACGCAGAGAAATATTTCTCTTCTGATTTTGAACCTCGCCAGAACAGAGGATCGCCATAAATTTCTAGGGAGGGATCCACACGGTCTAAAATTCTGTTAACGAAGGCAAAGAGAAAATCAAAGTATTTGAATTCTGGGCTTTATTTATCATTAACAAGTTTTGATTTTACACTGGAATCAATGGAAGTGACATTTCTTACCTGTTGTCTGCGACAGACTTGCTCGACTCCTCATCTAGACTTCTGTCGGAAAGAGTTGAGTTTGATTGTTGAGGAAAACATGCGATTAAAGTAGTGATCACAGAAATAGGATCAAGAGATCTCAGGCCAGAAGACAAGCTGTCGAAAGTATCTGATTTTGAACTATTGCAGCTGAAATCCGTCCATTCATTGTCCTCATCCGGCGGGTTTCTGTCCTCGCTACCCGCCATATTGTGTTTTCAAATTCCAGCCGTGTGTGACTGGGTCGTATGCCTTGAGGTGTGCATTGCGTGCATAGGTCATGAAGATTTAATGGCTGCCTGTTTCTTGTCATAAACGCAGGAAAATCCCCTTATCTGACTCGTCTCTCTCTGTTTGATTTTGGCAAAACGCAAGTTTCACTCTAAATTTGTTGTTTGCCTCAAACGCAGCGCCCAATCTCTTTCTTTAAGATTTTCTTAATCTTTTTGAACTCCTCCGGATTCAATGACAACGCGTACCTATTTATTTGTTTGATACAGCCAATTATGTCTGGAACCACTGGTGAACAAGCGGGAGATGCCCACAAGGATCCACATTAGAAACACTCCTGTGAAATGATCTGACTTATATCATCAGTCACTTCACCGTATAAAGAGTGCGTTCGATTGACCCTATTCCGGGATAAGAATACTTGGAGTGATGATTTAAAACGTCATGCCTGGCGTTTTGAAGCAACAAGGATAATAAAGATACGTTAGCAGGTCTTTGACAATTTTAATGTGAATCTCTGTAAAACGAAGGATTTCTAACTTCTATTACTTGTATTCCTATTACGGAATACAGTCAATCGAAAGCACCCATAATAATTAATTTACACAATGATGACAACTTACCTTGGGTGCCAGGGGAATTTTTTTCAAAGGTCCGAGAGGGTGCTACGCGAGTTGGAGGCTATGACCTGGGACTGAAAGAAGATACCTCTAGTGGCGGGAGCCCGGAGCCTCAGTTCCATGCGGAAAGTCAGGTCAGATTTTCTCTTCAAACCAGTTTCGGCCCCCAAACTGACACTGGGGACCTTAAGATCTAAGGCGGCGACAGCCGCAAAAACGTCATTTGATAGTGCTAGGTTATGTTTCTTACGGTGTTTCGTGATTATTCCAGTGTGTTCAACTTCCACAAACTATCCAGGATCTGAATTGGGAGGAACTGTGTTAAAACTAACAAAAGAATTTGCCCTTGTGAGCTGGCGTTTTCTTTACCAGCATCTATCATTAGCATATTTCTTGTCGTTTTATGTCAATCAATTTCGTTAGTTCCCAGTCCGTACAGTTGTATTTTCGAATTTAAATTTATCTGTAACTGAATAATAATCACTTTTGATGATGTATGTTGTAAC
>NC_090880.1:4288752-4296252 GCF_036669935.1 Montipora foliosa
AAATCGAACCCCTTTTTGCGATAAAAAATGGAACATACAATTTTTTGGACCAAAAGATTTTGTAATATTTTTAATTTCAAATAGTTTAGTTTAGCTCTATTAAATGTAGATTCTGCACATGATAAAAAAGATGGTGGCAAAAGAAGACTACAGCATGCTAATGCTTATGCGATTTGTTATATTGTAGGCAATGTATGAGGAAAAGTGTGTTGGTGCCATTGTGTGCAAGCTGGACATGCATAAAAACATGATTCGCCGAGGATACATAGCAATGTTAGCTGTTGAGAAGGAATACCGGAGGCATAAAATAGGTATTAAAACATTGCACTGCATTTGCAAAGTGTAATTCCAGGTTGCTTTGGGTTCTGAATTCATTTTCTAAATTTGTTATTATTTTTTGACATGCTGGTGAACTTTTCAAACATAAAGAGATCATTTTGTCCATCATTTAAAATAATGAAGGGTACAATGCAAGTTTTAAACTGTAATTTCCTCTCAGATGCTTCACACTGGGGCTGTGAAAATTTAATACATGTACATGGGAAAGAATACCAGCTGAAACTTACGGTATGGTCCTTGAGTTAGTATGAGGTACACAAACTTTGCAAAAATTATTTTATATATATTTACGTTTTAGGTTCAAATCTTGTAGTAAGAGCCATCAAGGCAATGATTGAGGACAGCTGTGATGAGGTAGGAGTTTTGTAAATTAGATGGGTAGATCTCTGCCTTTGTTGAATCCAAAATGGTTCTTATTTAGGAGACTTATTATCACAACAGAAAACAAAGAACCATATTTTATTTTGAACTTAGATCCATATGTACAATATGTTTCGATCTAGGGCTTAAATCAGAACCACAGTATCAGGACTTATTAATCTAAGGTATAAATTTTCCCTATTTTAGACAAAGTTCTCCAATAGACCCTTTTCCAAAATGGCTGCAACATATTTGAATCAGTTAAAATTGAACTGAATGAAAAACCAGATACCAGAAATAAACAGAGCACCTTACAGTAGTAACCCAGCAAAGTTTCAGCGTATTCAGTGTTATATTAGCTGAGAAAATGTAAGTTGAAATTTGACAAATTTACCAACGTTTGTATGACTGGGGGTATACGCCACTTATGATTTCTCAGCTGATATTACACCTGATATGCTGAAACTTTGCAGGGTTACTATTAAAAGTAAAGGTGCTCATTCTATTTCTGGTATAAGTTTTTAATTTTAAGTTATTTGAATTTTTTGGCTGCCATTGTGGAGAAGGGTCTATTGAAGTTGTCAAATTGCAGTCAGATTTAGAGGAAGGACAGTCAGGTATGTCCGGGATTGACCCTAACAATAATGATTAGATGCAAGCCGATTTCAATAAGCGTCATGAAGTGTCTGTCCTGTTGCTCTTCTACCCAACTTCAACATCAATTGTGTCACTGAATACAGACAATTAACATCACAAAGTTGCCCCACAAATGCTGCTCAAGTGAGGATAAACTACTGCATATACCCTGCCCTAAAAATAACACTAACCTTTACCTTAACGTTATTGTTTAATGTTAGAAATGGGTATGAAATGCTTAGACTTAAAAGGGGTCTCTTTGCATTGGAGATCGTAACTGGGTGTGCATTGGCCATGCATAAGGCCCTCTGAGGGACTGGGGGTGGGGGGTAGAATCTAATTAGGGTCAATCCTGGACATAAGTGAGGATTGTGATAGTCACCCATTCTTTGCTTCTGAATCAAGCAAATAGAATTATGTGTTTTATAAGTCAGGAGTTAAACTTATTATAAACTAAAGACAATAATGGTTGACTCAATTCATTGCTTAAATTGTCCAGATAAAGTGTGAGGAACAACACTTCTCTCTTTCGTCAAATGAATGTAGTTCATCTCTTCTTTGTTTGCAGGTTGTCCTTGAGACTGAAGTGAGTAACACGGCAGCTCTTCGGCTCTATGAAAATCTTGGCTTTGTCCGAGATAAGAGGCTTTTTAGGTACTATCTTAATGGAGTTGACGCACTGAGGTTAAAATTGTGGCTTAGATAAAGAGCCATGATTTCAGTTACAGTCAAGCTACATCACGCGTGACCAGTAGTTTTGAAACTGAACTGAGTATTCAAATCTGCATTCCAGTTTTGAACTTTGGTCTCAAGATTCTCAAATTTCCCAGGGAAATTTCCTTGATATATCACAAATAGTTAGCTATGAACTTTTGTTTTATTATAAAATAAACAGTGTTTGAAAATTGAAAACTATTTCAAACATTTGATGAATTATTGAGGAATCCGGATGTTCATTTCAGTCTGACTTGTGAATACTGGTCACACGTGACATAGCTCGACTGTAATTCAAGGCCAAGTGGAGAAACATACATTTAACAGTAGAAAAAGTTTGTACATTAAGACTATTGCACCGTTCAAACCTTGGCTTGTCTTTGTTTATGTCTGTAGTTTTTAACCCCACACTAGAGAGATTAAACCTGGGCCCAGTTGTTCGAAAGCCGATTAACGCTAATCCCAGGTTAAAAAATACTAAGGAGGTTATTTCTCTTATCCAAAATGTTGTACAACGCTGATATCTGGCAAAATTTTACATTAGGGGAAGTCAATCTTGAAAACCAAAAATAACCAAAAGAAACTTGCACTGATAAGTTGAAAAAATTAAACCAACGTTTACGCTAATCCTGGATGAAGTTAATCGGCTTTCGAACAACCGGGCCCTGGTGTCTACTTCAAATGACAGACTTGTGTTTGTGGTAAAGCCACTGTAACACTGCTCGATGACTTTGATTAACAGACAAGAAATGTGGTAAAATCGAGTAAGTTTCATTGAGTTTGGGAAATTCCATTCTGAGGTTTGCTATTAACCTCTCATTATAAAAATTTGTCATAAAATATCAGCAGCAACATAAGTATGTGCCTAATAAGCAAAAATAGCAATGAAAAATAAAACTGTTGATTGGAATTTTAACTTAAGAGTATTATTATTAATGTGTTAATGAAGGAGGAAATAATAATAATTATTAAATTTTTGACTTTGGATATTGCGTTCCTAGCATTCTGATTGGTCTCGGTTATCAGCTCGTGTACCACATGACCAGAAGCACCTGACTTGAAACATGTAACTTGCATCTCTTTTCCTTGGAACAAAGCTGGAGATTTCAGGACACCAATTTTATGCCCAAATATGGACAAAAATAAGATCGAAGCTGCACCCGTGGGAAAGTGCGCAAGCTATGTTACATCCAAATAAGGAAATTTTGAAACTCAAAAAATCCCAGCTCTGAACCAGAGTTACATGTAAACGCTTCATGGTCATAAGCTTCTGATATGACCTAATATGGAAACTGGTTGGGTCAAGTGCTGCCAAGCTGGAAACTGATTGGCCTTAATTTCCAAGTGTCTAAGCGTTCAGGATTCAATGAAAATTTAATAAAACAGTATTATTAATATTCCATTTGCGCTTTTTGGATAATTTATGAGACTCATATCCAATGCATGCTCATTGAATAAATTATTCAAGCAAAGTGTAAAGAATTTTTTGGTTTCGTTTGAACCCACGACAAAGCAAAATTTTCATACTTTTTATCTTTTGTTTTGTGCCTTGTTAGCTACTCTTAATACAACACAATTCAGAATCCATTCTAAATCATTAAGCGGGGTGGCTCTTAACTACCAAACAGTTGCTATGGACACCTTGAAATAATCATTCATTTCTCGAGTCCCCTTAACTCTACAGTTATCCTTTTTTGCTAAGTGTTCTCTATTTAACATTTTCTTAGTCTGGTTCGACTCATAACCACATTTGGTAAATCATGTGACCAAAACAGAAAATGCCAAAAAAACTCAGTGAGGTAGCTATGTTTTTTACAAAATTTTAACGCAACAATATGAGAACATTCCAACACAAAAAACCGCCTTCTCCTGTCATTTCCTGAGAGTTTTTACATGCCTTTCACTGAAACGCATGGCTGAGGACTGGGACTAGTTGTATGTGCACCTTCTGATTGAAGTGATGCCAGATTTCCATTGAAAAGTTTCTTCAAAGAACCATCCATGCAACCTTTTTGCAGGACCCTTGACTAAAGAGCTTCCTTAGCAACCATTGTCTTTCTGTAGTTAAGAGCCAACCCCCTTAAGTTGTCATGGCTTCTGGTATTCTTTTAGCTCTCCTTCTTGACAACCTAGGAGACATTAATTTTGACATTCTTAGCAATTCTGATAAAACTAGATCTCTGGAAGAATCCTTATCCAGACTCAGCTGGGTGAATAGAACGAATTTTTCTGACTACAGAAAGCATAAAATAATTTGAAACAAAGATATCTCATGGCCACAACACTCTACAAGTAGATGAAGTTCTTCCTCTAAGGGCTTGTGTTGTGGACTATTAGTACTAGCTTTTGGTGAAGTTCAAATCCTTCATGAAAGAAACACTCCAAATCTAGATCATAAATCCATAGCATCTAACTTATTTGTTTTGAGAATGGACTTGTTGGATTTAATGGTAATTAGTTTTGGATTTTTGTAAAGAACCGTTGAATCTATTTTAGGATTCAGGAATCTGCATTCTGATTTTCCCAAAAGATGGCATGCTAAATAAAAGTCTCATTTGCTTATTTTTTTTTTAAAGCTAACTCGTTATTTTGTTATCAGAATTTGCTTTTTACCTTTTTTCTTTTTTTATTTTCCTCTACCAAGGAACTTTAATTTCAACAGTATGATACAATATTGAATTTGGCACAAGTTATGTAAATACTTTGTTGCATGACAGAGCAATATTACAAGTCCTTAAAGACTAAAATAAAGTCTATTCTTGAAGTGACAAACTACTTTCCTGATTTCATAAACCTTCTGTATTGCAAAGCAGTATTTGATATCATCTCAGAAAGACACTTGACTCTCTATAATAGGGAAGAGTGGAATAAATAACAGTATTATCTACTCCCATAATACCCCTCTCCCCCCCCCCCCCCCTCCCCCAATAGGCATTGTTTTCGATTTCTCTTGGGACATCTTCATGTTCCAGGAGAAATAAAAGACAATGATTATGCAAAATTTTGGGGGGTAAACAAGATGTATTATGGGATTTGAGAAAGTAGAGAAAATGGAAACTTAAAGGGGCTAGGTCACGCAATTTGACGCAATTTCAGCACTGATCGAATGGTCATAGAATTAACTAAAATATCAAAATAACTGTTCAAAACTATAGAAGATCTCTAACAAAACACAGGGAAGCCAAGAAGGGACATGGATGGACAAAACTGGAGAGGATTGAAATGGATTGAATTTGGGTAAATTTGAAAAACGTCGGCCCACCTTTTTTCAAATTTATATCAGTCTATATCAAAATGTCATTTACACAGCTGGAAAATCATTCTCAGTTGTTATGTGGCCGTGATTTTGCAAGTGAAAGACTCTTGCTCTGCCAATTTGACGTTTAGAGCTCATAATTAACAAAATTAAACGAATATACCTAAAATAGCGTGACTTAGCCCCTTTAAGGATTGATACCATGGAATCATACTGGCACATTTGGGCTGAGTTTCAGTCTATCTGAACGTGACTTGAGGGTTTTTCTCCGGGTACTCCGGTTTTCCATCCTCGTCAAAATGGACTCACAGCTAGTTACATCTGGCAGTGGGGCTGTTCGAGGGCCACTTGTTAGAAAACTGGTAATGGTTGATTGATGTGTCTCCCTTGTTAAGGAAGGTAACTACTATTGAAATTGCGCATACACTCTGCGCATCTCAAGATACTCTGGTTTCCTATGGGTGGTGCCTACTAATACGGGAGAATTTTTGCATGGTTTAAAACTATGCGTGGAAACCAGAACTCAGCAAGTGCTCTTGGTATCCAAAAAGTAAATTGCATTTTGCAGAGATAATTAAGCTTTAATTTGGATAAGAACGCCATACATTGCTTTGTATTTTCAATCTTTTTACAAATATTGTTGATTAATTATCTTTGAAATATGTGTGGTTACACCCTCCAATTTTCTTTTTGGATTTCAATAACACTTGGTAAAATCTGCTTTTCCCGCATATTCATAAAGCGGGCAAAAATACCTTTAAATTAGATAAATAAAGACTATAATAATAATTTATTGTATTGAATTGATGTCACTGTTAAGGAGAATTACGAGAATGTCATCTTGTCACATTGCCAAATTATTCTAATCTTTCTGTAATTATTCCATGTGTAGGAATTTAAATTGGAATAAGTGTTGTGAATTATTGTACAGGAAATTGGCAAAAAATCATATATTTTTTAACCATCTGGCTCTCACCTCCGAATAACCACAAATTAATTTTGTTCATTGCGCATTATACAGGTGGGAATGGCAAAGAAATGTACCAAAATGTTGAAACGCGTGCTCTGTGTGTGTAGAGTCATTCTTGTCCATGTGATCATTGCTTAAGTTTTGCTAAGTTTAACTGCATATTTAAGGGTAGACTTCAAGTGGAAGTAAGCAAAATTTATTTGCTGCAGGTAAGAGAACTGGCAAAAACAAGTGAGGTTGTGTACACTTTGAGAACTATAACAATAATAATTTTTTTAAGTTCTGTTAATAATTCTTTACCTGAATAACTACTGCTGATCTCAATAGGCCAGTTTCGTATTCTAATGGTTGGACTGGATCTAGCATGAAATGGAGGCTAATGCGGGCAAATTAATTTGCATGTGAAAAGATTTGTCCACATTAGCCTCCATTTCATACTAGATCCAGTCGAGCCGTGATAATTCAAAAACGGTCTATTTTCTGTCTTGACCTGAAATGCTAAGAATTTTAATTTGTTTGGCCAAATTGCTTCAAGTCTAGGTATATAACAGAGGCTCTCCCAGGGTGGGGGGTTAGGGTTAGGGTTTAGGGGGGGTTAGGGTTAGGGTTGGGGGGATTCCTTGTTCCCTTTAAATATTTGCTTGTGTTCCTGTGTTCCCCAAATTAGTTTCAAACTTCTTACCAGCTTCTTGATCCTTAAAAGTGTTTTTGTTCTCTAAAATGTTTTGACATTGTTTTCCTGTTCCCCAGTTCAAATTAACCACGTTCTCTTATTCCCCCAAACCATTGGGAGGGCCTCATAACAATTGGACATATTAGCATTTCACCGTCAACACCCTAAGCTATTCAGGAAGTCCTTGACTTGAGGGTAGAACACTTAACCAATAATATTATTGACTTTGTGCTGTTGCTATGGTAACCATTTTACGTTGCTATGTTGTCTTAATAAATCCTTGTTCCCTCACAATGAGGGAAGGTCATGCAGAAACGTTGCTTTGGGTTTTAAGTTGGACCACCATCTCTTTTGGATTTCATTGCTGAAAGGAACTGGAACCGAGATTGTTGTCATGGTAACGTTAACGGGTTTGAGTTTGTGGCTTGTTTAACCCATTCACCTCTGAAGCACTTCCTATTCTCAAGTAAAATCGTCTGGAGTTATACAGAGTAAACTCTCACAGTTGAAAGGGTCAAAGTTCTTGAGTGGACCTGGACAGGACCAGACCTA
>NC_090880.1:4301252-4303752 GCF_036669935.1 Montipora foliosa
CGCCACTAAAGAGAATTTAGCCAATGAAATTAAAGGAGTGTTTGTTTATGGTACCCAGGTCTCTTGAAGTATGCGATTCGCGCGGCCTTCATTATTTGTCGCCAAAATTTGTCACAATTGTAGCCACCCTCGCCAGCAGGCGACGCGACAATTTGAAACAAAATTGCATCACCGGTGTGAGCAAAAAATCGCTCGTGTCGCCACGGCTTAAGCAAACTGCACAACAAAATGAGGTAGGTTACAAAGTAAAGGCCCGGGAAACGGCTTTTTAAAACATTTGCTTCAACATCGTTCGATTTTGTTGAACAGCGAGGCTGAACCCGTTTGCCTCCCTCTTTCAACCGTTTAATCACTGTAATTAATTGATTATAATAATTAACTTAACTGCAGACAGTACTGTTTCGGCCTTCTGGGCCTCATCAGTGCAGTGCTGATGTCTGGGATGGAGGTTAAGCTTACGAAGCCACCCCAAATGTCCCACACATATGGTACATCTAAGCCATGCCAGAGTGCTCAAACTAGCGAGCTAGTGAGCATGTGCAAGGATTATAATAATTATATACATATATTATATATATATATATAATTGACTACAATAATTATGATAGTTAATTGATAATAAATTTAATTAAAAATTACATATTAAATAATAATTAAGTGATTAACTGTTAATCGCTGTTTAACTTTGCTGCTTTAACAACCACTTGTAAAAAATCTCGAAAGGGCTCACAATTTCTTCACCATGAACTCTACGTAGGTGTTGAAAATAGCAGAATGGCAATGCTGTTGCTTCAAGAATGGTTTCTGAATGTGTTACTTACATTGTACTTAATTTGATGTTTCTTTCCCTTGATGTGCTGGATCACATCACCCCCACAGCGGATAAAGCTCTTGCAAAGGCGACAGTTGAATCCAGACACTGCTTTGACAAACTCACAACCTGATAAACAGTACAAAGAAAGAAAACAGCACTTAAACAAAGCTATGATCAGCAATGACTTAGCTTCTGAGGATAATGTGCTGCATTTCATTGTACAGCTACAACTGAGACTTCCTATTTTCATTTGATACTGTATAATGTCCAAAAAGCTTCAAGGAGTATCATCAGACTTGCTCTTGGAATACTACAGGACACACAGAACGTTCACTGAGAGTAATAGATGCGGTCACTGGTCGTTAATCTGTCGATTGGATTTTCACTTCATGATGATAAATACCTCTTGACAAAGATTAACCGCGGTCAAACGCAAGAGCATGCGCAATGCACTCGTACCCGGTCGCCGGCCGCGAAAATTTCCCGCGCAAACTTCATTGAAACCATTGCAGAACCGTTGTTACGCGAAAAAAATATTGAATGACAGTGATTAATTTGCTAAAGTGAAGCGAAGTACTGCAAACGGAAGGGTTTCGTTTTAACAGTCGATAGTTTGATAAATTTTCTTTATTTTCCGAGTTCACTAAATTTTTTTGACCTTCACTTAAAAAGTTCTTAGTGTTAAAACGGTCGACATAAGAAAGCTTGTCGCCACTGCGATTTGTTTACTGTCGTTGTCACTGAGCGTGACCACCCGAAGATGTATAAAGGAAGCGAGAACGCGGACAGGAAAAAAAGTGTTGAGAACAGCAGCTCAGGAGGGTCGATAAAGCGTTGTCGAGAGCTGAAGATACACCGGAGGGATCGTGGATTTGTCTAAGCCACAGAAATTTGATACTTGCCGAGGACAAATGCTGTTCTATGTTCCTGCAATTTCTCGCGCATTTTTTTTGTGTATTTTAATGATATTTATTGATTTCCAGTTTTACATACAATTTTACTACACACTACTCTCACTTACTACCCTACTACACTCACTTACACATACACCTCTTCATCTTTTTTACATTGTAAACAATTTTTTCTCACATATACGTACAGCAGTGGTACCATTGCACATTATTGTACTTTGTATTTGCCCAAAATAATGACAAGATGTAATAAGGTGCTCGAGGGATTCGTCCATATCTCCACTAAAGTCCAACTTTGAACAAAAAAGCATTTGTTACCAAAGATCTGTTGAGCAATTTGTACTGAAATTCACGCGATTTTGTATCCAAGGTAGCGCGAAAAGGCAAGCTGTAAATCTCCTTCCATTCTAAGACATCATCAACAAATTTAGTGTTAAATTTCAGCTGAGCAGTTGGTGGAGTGATGGTTCTATTTCAAAGTTCCTTATAGGCAATTTTGGAAGCCTCAGCCTGTGATTATTTTTAACAATAAGTTCATTGTTATCGGAGATTAGATCTCCATTCCCTTCTCTGCCAGTGTTTTGAAATAGACAGAGTTGCCTCAAATACAATTTCTCGCGCATGCTCAGACGTTTGACCGCGGTGTGTGACAAAGATAACTGTACATAAAATGAGACCAGAAAACAATACCAAGCCCAAAACATCATTACTTGCTTACGATGGTTATTCCATTGTTTGGAATCCGAATTAAGAGTCATTGTTGATAGTATATAAT
>NC_090880.1:4308752-4351252 GCF_036669935.1 Montipora foliosa
TGACTGAGTCTGCACCATGGCCATTAGCTGCTGCTGTTGTTGTGCCAACTGGGCTGTCAGACCTGTCCCTAGTCCAGTTCCTCCCATTCCTAATGCTGCATCATGCAACAATACGTTAGTTTCAATAAACAAAACATTTCTCACAAGACACAGATGATTTAACAACTTGAGAAGAAAGAACAAACTACATACATGTAAGCAACGACCCTGCTAGAATCTAGACACACAGTATCAAAGAGACATGTACACACAACAATTTATTAGTTTTGAATGAAGAATTTGAACTCAACACCTCAACTTTATAGCCTGCTTTGTATGGTGAATATCCCTGGTAGATATGTGTCACACGTATCCTTCTTTATTTTGTACTTTGTCCATCATACCTAGAGATCATCTCGGTTTTTTGCACAACATCGGCGAGGACACAGATTGATCATCCTACCAAAAGTTCAGAGTGAATATCACCCCTTCTTAGATCCATACAAAAGATTCCTTAGAGAACACTTTGAAACTACTTGCTGGACAGTTAATTATACTTGTATTTTGTACCACTCTTGAAATGCAAAACAAAATGAAAAAGGAAGAACTCCATGTTAAAAAGTCATCAGAACATTTTATGAATAGTCCACGTTTTTTGTTTTCTTCACTACAGCCAATTTCAATGAGCTTGACACCGTTGAGAAACACCTGGTTAAATGTACCAAAGTAACTAAAAAACCTTATGTAACCTCTTTTGTCTGTAAAGAGAAAGTAAGTAATGTGTAATGCTCTGCATATTTTAGTGGCTTCTTTTAATTTTTTTTAGTTTTTTTTAAATTAGGTCTATAAGGTTTACTTTTTGTTTGTAAATAATCAGCCAGTCTTTGTAATTGTAAGTGAAGTTGTCCTAGGGTGGAATTAATATAGCAAAGTGTGAAAAAGCTCCATTTTTGTCAGAAATAGGCCTTTTTCGATAATTAAAATTCAGCTTGAAAGAGTAGTTTAGAGGACAAAGACAACGGAAAGTGGATGACATGTAAATATTTTTCACATTCATTCCAACGAGTTTATTGTTTTCGCCCTCACTATCAAGCTGAGCATTGATATTTCGAAAAAGGGCCTATTGATCCACGGTGATTGTAACAACTTACCTGCCACTTTAGTCAAGGTTGGGTGTTTTGGTTTTAAGGGGATCTTTTTTATCTTTTACGGGCATTCATGTTGATAGACATCAAATATTTTTTTATCAGCTATCCACCAGTAAAATGACCTTAAATTTAAGGGTGTTATTTCATTAATTCTCTTTTTGATATTCTTCGGCGACTTTCCACGTATGTTGAGAGAAAAAAACCAAAAGTATTTCAAATTCTCAGGCGTACACACATCTTCACTTGAAGATAAAGGGGGATTTATCAAGCCTGAGATATGCCAAATAAACGAGTAGCTATGTAAATACACACCCCTGGCACAAGTTACTGTTAGGGTAGCCAGTATCTACTGACGGAATAGCTATAAAGTGGATAAGTTAAGTGCCTGTGATAGCACTCATTTATTGGATGGTACCTTATCTGGATGACAGCACTTCCCTTCTTCACACCAATGAGACCAGTGATCGAAAATGGTAGTGACTGGCAGTTTGTGAATGATTATCGCTAACAAGCACCTTTGGTTGCTGGCGAAGTACTAATATTTTTATTACTGTGTACTAGATCTGACAACTGTAGGACGACTGCCTAGAGTCTAACGCAATCCTACAAACAATCAGTGAATCTTGAATCGCACTTAAGGTGCATAAATTAATTCATTTCCCATATTTTTGCTCTCCTCCAGCAGCACTGCCAAGCTGTACCACTTGCTCCAAAACCGCCTAAATATCAACTGGCATAATTTTGTAGGTTTGTTATTGCTTAATGCTCAATGTATGCTTTTCTCAAGGCTGCCACTGTACAAGGCTTGTCAAAAACACTTCTTTAATCCCTGACACCATTCCAAAAAGACAATGCAAAGACTGCTGCTCAATTTGGGATTCAAGTGACACTTTAAGAACAAGTTTTTTTTGCCATGAGTGGACATAAGTGTGCCAAGAAGACACAAGGATCACATTGCACAACTCAGTTTCAACAGCATTATGTTTTCTAAGTTTTTTTTCCAAAACGTCAAGTAGACAAATGGAATCAGAGAAGAATCTCTTGGTAGACTGATGTAACACTGAACCGAGGATATCTTGAATGTAAGATGCAGATGTTTAAGAGGAGTCTGCACAGAGCAATCTGGGCTCTGTAATAGTTCATCTCCAAAAATCTGATAGTCTGGTGGCTGCTCTGTCAGATTTTTGATAGAAAACTGTCACTTATCTAGATATTTGGAAACCAGAATTACAAAACTCCCATGCAATTAAATGCCTTGGCATAATCGGGGTGTAGGCGTCACTGTTAGTTGTCTCTTAATAGATGCAAAGTTTGCATTTTGACCATCTGTCATTGAATCAATTTGATCCCTTGAGTGCATGTCTTTTTGCTGAAAATGAGGTATGGAAAATGTTGTTGATGCTATGGGTCAAGAACAATTGAAGCCAAAGGCAGTCAAAGATGAACACACTGTTGTGTATTCTCAAGAGGGAAACATATGTTGTTGACAAACTTGCATTAGAAACCTAACATTGAGATAGTGATAACTTAGAATCCAAATTTCAGATACAGTTAGGGTGATCCATGATCTGGTTCAGTACTTGTACACATGGTGTCATCGTTAAGAACTGCAAGAGTTTATAGTGCTATTTTGCTAAGAAATATAGGCTAAGTTAAAAAGGTGCATTCTTATCAAAGTATTCTCCAGTGTTTGCTACAGTTTGCAAAAGAAATAACTATTCACCCAACTTACAGGTAAGATGTGTCACTACTAAGTTCAAATCCCATCACGATGAGGCTAATAGAGAACCATCACATAGACATGATCACAGAAGAATATTTTGTTATGCCAACAGAAATAGGCATCCTGTACATCTTGCATTCACAATGCAAGCACAAAGTTGACGAAGTCTTTGCACAGTCTGCTGACTTTATAGGCTTGAAATAAGCCTATAAAATGTACTAATTATTTGTTCAAGTGTTGAGTTCAAACTCTTCCATGGCAGAGTTCTTGGCACATCTTTATTCACCGGATGCATCAAGAAAAGCAAAGGTCATTTGCCAAAGGTATTTGCAGCAACAACAAAACCACAACAGATAAATTTAAGTACATGTATAGGACACAAGAAGAAACACAGGGATTTCAAAAGGTGATAAAGGTTTGACTTTTCTAGTTGTTGCATAGGAGGTATGTAAGGTGTATGCACAGGATTGGCATTATGCAAGGGAATGTCTTTGGGACAAGTAAATCCTCAACAAGTTGTATAAACTGATAAGCAAGGTACAAAAGCGCATGAATGACGTTTCCACTGTTTTGCAGCCCAATCATTTTACCATTAACACAGTGTACACCACACTGTAACAGATTTCACAATTAGATTTCAAGAAAATACACAGGGCCTGTTTACGCAACCACCGGCATTAGAGAAGGTTTCTGAACTCTTGCGGAAGAAACGATGTCACTGCGGTGTTTGCAGGCAATCTTCATGGTTGAACTTGCATTTAAGGAAAATGCAAAATATGGAATATAAAACATGGAATTCATGATTGATCAAAGGCAGTTTGCAACAACAGACCTGGAACTTGCAAAGGGTTTGCTGGCAATTCTGGAATTGCACGATCTCCAGGTTTAGCACCCAAGATTCCCGGACCCTGGTTTGCAGGACCCCTGCTGCTTTGCGACCGATTGTTGTTGCTGTTATTGTTGCGATAGCGGTCACGGTTATTCTGACTGCGATTCCTGTCATTCCTGTTGCTGCTGCGATCTGATCTGGAGCTGCCCAAGTGTCCTAAAGGATAACTCACAACATCCTGATGCTGATCATCAAGAAAGGATGAATACGAAGGCTGTGTATAAAGTGACAAAACACAGGCAAGAATGAGATCAGTATAATAAGTATTCAAAGCAATGTTCATTCTTGACAAAATGCAGACCCTAAAAACATGTTATTGCCTTTTTTCAGAACCCAATGACAGTTGAACAGACAAGCTTTAATGCACAAATGATTCCGTCAAGGCTGTTAATAAGGGTCTTTGAACCTGAGAACCGGAGTCACTAGCTGCTGGGTTCTGTGTGTGTATTCCTGCTGCATAAAAACAACCACTATGGACACAATAAATGTATTTTATTTTAAACATGGGTGATGGCCAAGTCGAAGCAGATGGTCTCGAATGAAAAAACAAAAGGAGCCCAGAAGCTTTAAGTATCTAGTAATGGCTATAAACATCACCAAGCCTAAGCGCCCTAAACATTTTGACCAAAACTAGCCAGAAACAGATGGCATCCAATGAAAACTAAAAAAAACACCTGTGCTTTAAGTACAGCTGTATGCAACACTGGTTAGCATAACAAACTTACAGTTCCAATGCTTACAGGAGCTGTCAATTGTACCAAACAAAATGTACCACACAGCACAAGCTTAAGTTCATAATGTTCAGGCATGTGTATTACATGACCCTGTGGAAACCACTTCTTTATGATACAGCATCATTGGAAGGGGCAACTTTGAACTACAAGCCACAACGATACAAATCAAAGAAGCTAATTCATGAATACATGTGCATAAATTGTAACGAAGCAAAAAGGTTGGGCAAAAATATTCTGTCCCTAACTGATAAATGACATCTAAGAAAGGAAGGTAATAATATGATTCTGGGACTTAACAAAGTTCACCTTGTGTTAAACATGAGAAAATGTTGGGAGTCTTTCCTATGCCTAATAAGTGGAAATGTCTGATGGCTTTCATGGATTTAAAAGGACATCTATTGAGCTAATCTAACTCAATCTCAATCTAACTTCCCCGTCCCTGGGATTCTCAAACGCACAAAAAATGAAGTAAATTGTAGCATCACAAGGCCTCACAACAAAACTTAAGTGTAATACCCCTTGGGTGCTTTAAAATTATGGCAACAGAATTTTATATGAATAGACTTTTTAAAAATTGTGGAACTATTGGATTTTATATAAAGGGATGATGGAAATACACAGCACAAGCTTATAGAACCAAAAAAGAAAAAAAACAACTTTGAAAAACTCAGTTTGAATCCTACAATGTTATTAGAACTGAACCTGCGTGTAATTTAAGTATACTAGGCTGCAAAGTAAAGGGAACACAAGTTCACGGGGACCAAAATTGTTGTAAGTACTTAAGTATTATCAAAATGACCTAGGTGTCATCACTTCATTGAAAAAAAAAAAGTGAACTTATTACCGTGATCTTTGTAACCACAATGCAATGCCATCAGTGACTGTTTAGGATGTGCTTATCAGGATGTCAACAAAATGCAGTATGAACTCCTTTGTGTTAGCAAACAAGTAACAATGTCATCCATGACTGTGTAGTGGGAGGCACGGTGGCCTCATGGTTAGTGTGCTCAACTCCGGATCGAGTGGTCCGGGTTCAGGCCTGGCCGGGGACATTGTGTTGTGTTCTTGGGCAAGAGACTTTACTCTCACTGTGCCTCTCTCCACCCAGGTGTATAAATGGGTACCGGCGTAATGCTGGGGGTAACCCTACGATGGACTAGCATCCCATCCAGGGGGGATTATAAATACTCCTAGTCGCTTCATGATACGGAAACTGGAGATAAGCGCTGGTCCATTGGGCCTTCTGGCTCGTAAGCAGTGACTTTACCTTTTTTCACCAGTTGGTGATAAGCTTACGGTAGAGGGTAACAACACTGGCCATTCTAGCTAATCCCTGTTCTTTCAGGCTTGGGACTTAAGTGCAAACATAGAACCTAGGAGGCCTTCCAGCTTTTGTCTTGCACATGATGGCGAAAATAACACTGTCTAGTAGGGTGCAGGTGACCTAAACTATTGCATATCTAATTACAACAGAAAATTTGCACTTCACTTGATATTTCCCCAGTTCAATATTGATGGATGGAAAAATTTTATGTTTTTAAAGGAAATTCGCTATTCCAAGGAAAAATAACATATTTATAGGTCAAATAGTCCAGAGGCTAAAAATTACCAACGATAATGCTGATGTTGTTTAGACAGCTGGAGTGCGGATGTCCTTACTGGACTTGACTTGCGCCAAACGGAACACATGCACTCATGTCTGTGCGTCTTCAAAAGATTTCACTTCAACACATCTCCAACACTGTTGTTTAACAACCATTCTTCTTAATTGTAGCGACTAATACGAAGAAACCTAATCATTTACACGACAAACCCTACCTCAGGGGAATATCTATCCCTGGAAGTTCGTCCTCTCGACCCGCTGCTATCTCGTCTGTAATCGTCGACATCTCTGCGATCTCTTTCACGTTCTCTGAAACGCCTGTCATCGAAGTCATAATCCAAGCGGTCTCTTCTCTGGCTAGAAGAACCTAACAACGCTTCAGAGAGAGAAGGAATGTTCAGAGGGTATCTTCCCAAGCCCGACATAATTTCTGGAGTTGCGATAGACGTTCCCAAACGACAAGATGGCGGTGAGCACGTTGTCGAGATGAACCTATATACGGGACCTTCAAGATGAAAAAAGGCTCGCGGATGAACCCAGTCTTTCTCTCAATCCCCCCATTTGTCGTCCCCAGGCAACCCATTTCAAGAAGGTAGAGCGCTTGCGCGTAGCTCAATTGATGTGGTAGCGTTTGTCCAATAGATAGCGCTATCCACCTATATATAACTGTGTGAGTAAGGACTAGCTTAAGAAAACATAAATACCGGATCTTGACGAAGGATCTACAACAACAATGCACTACATCAAGAGTGGATTATCTAATCTGCTTTCGTCCACAAGCCCCACATATGACGCCAAGTGCCTTCCGTATATGAAGGAAAAGAAGAGACACGGCAGGAGCCTGGATTCGCAATTGCACAATTCCATCACTGGATCGTGGAATTCACTCTAAAGAGGTGCCGAAAATATTCGGATTAACGACTTTTAAAACTTCGCAACAAATCTAAGGTTTGCGACTAATCAGTTTTAATAACCCCAACAAAGACACGGTGTTCAAGGAGCCTTCCCTTTATAAATATTCTTGCTCTTTGGCCATTTCAGCTTAATCAAAAACATAAAACAAACAGCGGCTACAAACATAATGATAAAGCGCATTTTACTTTTGACTGGACGTTTCTGAAGATGTATGTTGTAGCATACGAAACGTCAAGCCAAAAGTAAAATGCGCTTTTCCTTTATGGTCTGATTCTGCGGTATGGATGAGTGTGATTCTCACGACTCAGGTTTTTTGTCAGAACCCTATAAAAAAAACTTCCTACCACTCCAA
This sequence comes from Montipora foliosa, assembly GCF_036669935.1. Lineage (NCBI taxonomy): Eukaryota > Metazoa > Cnidaria > Anthozoa > Scleractinia > Acroporidae > Montipora > Montipora foliosa. The sequence continues at coordinate 4,316,096 of NC_090880.1, forward strand.
ATTTCGTCATTGCCTGTGAAAAAAAATCCCGACTAGTCACATACTGATGAACCTTTCTGTTTGCAACGCATACAATAAACAGAGAAGAGACGGAGGTGCCTAAGTTTATTCTGAAGCGTCAAAGATCTTCCGGTTTCCTAAGCCTCGTTCTATAAGCTATAACGTTACCGTGGTAACTACCGCCATTTTCACCTTAGTTTTACTTCTCTAAACACCTACTCATAGTTTGAAGGTGTTAGTTTCTAGGGCAACTGTGATGCTGCGACGGTGGGCAGTGAAACACGAAAATTTGGTTGCAAGCGGCCGGGGCGATGTGAGTCGGCTGTATTCGCAGGCTAGTTTAATCGAAGAGTTTACAAAAGTAACTTACCTCGTTATTTTAGCATGTTTATGGAAAATCTTTGTTTAATTACGAGTTTAAAATTCGAAAATGGTGATGTGGAATTCCTTTACTGATAAAATTATCGTTACATCCCAAACAAGATCATTCTGAGCATAAACGTCTTTTATCTAGGCGATTTGCCACAAACCTGAAAAACATCGTGCCGACTGTTTTCAAGATTACCCGCTGAATGGAACCCGTTTCAATCTTGTCTATTTGTGTCCATCCGTGCTTGTCTTTCCTTTTTCTGTATTTGTTTTACGTTGTTCAACAGTTTTAAGTGGATATTGCAATATTTTATTCTACATTTGGGCATTTTGGGTATTTTTCTCCGGGTACTCCGGTTTTTCCCTCTCGTCAAAAACCAACCTTTGACTTGATTTACGTTGATTGTTAATTTCAGTTTACAGTGTCCCCAATTATGCGCCGATCAACTCGAAACTGCAACATCACCTCCCCCCCCCCCTCCCCGGGCAAAGATTGGATCGTTCAAATTCCCGTCCCCTCGGGCCAAAATGGTGTTCAAATGCCCTACCCTATGGTCGGATTTGTCTGTCATACCCTACTAAAGAATATTCGTCGTCGGCTCCTGCCGTCTTTAATAAAGACCTTTTGAAGACCTTTTTTGTAAGCCAATCGCTCAGCAAATGCTACATCTCTTCAATTAAACTCTTCCATCTCGTCCAAACACGTGTTTTATAGATGTTAGCGACTTCGGCGCCCGAAAAAAAAAATCATTTGAAACTTGACAATTCTGGTTCAATTTTCCCCACCCCACGCAGGCAAAGGTCAAATTCCCCACTCCCCGGGCACAGAGGATAGTCAAATGCCCGTAATTTGCCCGGGGGGGGGGGGGGAAGATGTTGAAGTTTCGATTTGATCGGCGTATTAGTGCTCCAGCGCTAGAACGACTAGACACTTAAATAAAGTTCCTTTCCTTTCCTTTCCTTTCCCTCTATAAGCAAACAGAGAGTAAGCCTTCCACTCCGAGAAAGAACTAACTGCTCAGCTTTATCTAATTTCTAAAGAAATAGTTGGTAAATCTACCCAAAAGAGTACCAATAGTTTAAGGAGACAAAAGTCACACTTATCAAACCCTCGATCAACATTTTTTTGCTATGTCCCATATTTTGGGACACATGCGACAAGACCGCATACCAGGGAAAGACTTACATAGTTTAGCTCAGGGACCTGCAATTAGACGGAATCTAATTTCTTAAAGCTCTCTGCCAATGAAAAGGAAGAGAAAAATGCATCGAATGCTAATTCATTTTGGCTGCAGTCAAAGGCTGGCGCTGGAAACAATTGATTAATTTTTTCTAGAATTTCTTTCTTCCATGTCCATGAGTCACTCTTTGATTGGAGATTCGACCAATACCGTGAAATAAACTCTCAGTTTTCTTTCTCGAAATTCCCTCTTGGAACACCAAACATCAGCCGAGAAACGATTAAGTGAAAAGTCGAGCAATATAAACTTCATTTCTTTATTGTTGAGGATTAAAAATAGTACACACTGCGTTAGAAAGAACTGTAATCCAAATTTTCATAGAAAGACTAACAGTCGTTCAAAAACGCGCACCAAAGCTGGACCTGAAATTAACTTCTAGGTTTATTATCTTTTTCATTTATGCCATTTTACCCTTCATTATTTAAGAACCAAGACAGCTCCAAATTTGCTCCCCATCCCAAAGTAATCGAGCAATTACGTTTCGATTACTACATTCAATTGCTAACGTTAATTCCTTCCAAGAGAAAATGAGGGGACAGAGAGGGAGGCTCAGGGCGTTGGCCGGGATATGTTATGTCCACGAAAGTTATTTTTAGACGAGCGGAGGTCTTTGTTCTAGCGGAAGTCTGTCTTCCGAGACGTCCGCATGCAGTCTTGCCTCGCTCTCAGGTTATTAGTGAAAAGAGAAAATGACGGCGCACGTGGAAGGCTGATGAATATTTATTTTCTTTCAAACATCGGACCGAGGTTGGCCTGCATACGGACGTCTCGGAAGACTTCCGCTCGTCTAAAAATAACTTTCGTGGACATGACATATCCCAAGGGCTGGACCGGGAGCCTCCCTCTCTGTCCCCTCATTTTCTCTTGTTCCTTCTGATTGGTTAGAGTAGTCTCTTCAGGTACTCAATTAAAAATTGCTTTATCCTCAATTAAATATAAACATCTGCAAGCAGACAAATTTGTTATCTAAAATATATCGTGTGGATGCATGTCGAAGACGAAAAATGTACGTACGAAGTCTTGGGGACCATTTAGAAACGCCTAAAATATGGAATAATGGTCAGTACACGAACAGTGCTTTTTGTGCCTTGTCATAAGTTTCTTCGGAGCATAATTAAAATATGGAGATAGTTATGAAACTCGGCAACTTTCTTTGTTTTATATTTTTGTTTACTGTTTTGGCCCCGACCATGCACAAACTACACCCTTTTTCTAAAATACAGCCAATCAAAAGTTTCGATTACTTTATTCAAAACTCATTTGTGAACCCAGGACATAAGATTGCGCTTTATCACGGTCAAGTTGACATGAAGCGCGATGTCATTGTTTTCTCTTTTAAAGTTCCCAGAGTTTCAGAATCAGTCCATCTATCTTAACTATGCTTCGGAGGTTACAAGAAAAGCAGCATTATTCACCCCGTGCAGCCGAAGAGAGACAAAATTTCTTCCCATATATTCTCGGTGGGTAACTTTTTGTCTTTTTTCCTACTTCTGTGGTAGATTTAACTATCATCATGTATCATGGGAGTATAGTGAAACGGAGGAAACTATTATCGACATGGAAAATTTCTAACAGGTCTTTAGTATGGTCTCGAGGGAAACACTTAATTTTGTTTTTATGATGTTTGTCAAGGGAAACATCAAGACTCGAGGGAAAACAATACTAACTAGTATAGGCGCATAGGCGCCTATACTCCCGTAGCGGAACTGATAAAGGTTCACTGTTTCTTTACAAAAATGAACGGAACCGTTCCACATTTTATCGGACCCGTGCCATTTTTCCTCTGTCGTGTAAACGCGCCTTTAAACTCCTTTACCTGTATCTTGTGTCCGTAGGTCTATTTGGGATGATTTCTTTAAACACCAGCCCAGGGTTTCTCAAAACGACGTGAGTTATTACAAATGTTAATTTTCTCTAGCTTTAAGCAAGGATTAATTAACCTTTTTTAAGGAACTTTTGACTCCTCATAGAAATCCTTGAAATTACATGATACCTTAAGGCCTGTCCACATAAATATTTTGCGATAAAACATGTAAAAATCACTGTTTTTTTTAAAATGTGTTAACATGATACATCATGTTGGGTACGATTTGAACTCCGTCAGGCATTTCTTTGTCTTCGTGATTTGTAAGTAATGTTTTGTGTATTTGGACAGACAGATGTTTGACGCGTGTATACGTAAAGAGTCTATTTCTTTTTGGTCATGGCTACGGCGTTACGTGAACTCGCTGCTTTAAGAAGATGCTAAGATATCTTTCACAGAATGTTACGTTCGAAACGCCAAAAGCAAAGTGGAAGGTAATCTGCTTACCGATCAGCTTCCAGTAGCTGAGAGTATCTTCGATTATCAATTCGATTATTAATTCTAATTAGTGTAACAATGTTATTGCAATAACCTTTCCTTTCCTTTCCTTTCCTATTAGTATATGTCAGGATGTTTTATACCTAGCTTATGCCTACTAGGTAAAACGTAAAACATTTTCGGTCACCAAACGTGTTTTAGCGCAAAATATTTCCCTTTCTGGCAGACCCTTTCGTGTTAACTGAGAGGTTAATGAAGAGTCTGCATGGGTGGCCTTGCAATTAAGTTGCTAGTCTTTACCGGTTTTTTTTTTCCAAAATTAAGCGTTAACCTACACTGCTTGGAACAGCTAATGTCGGATAGAATTATTTGTTATCTTGCATCATCAAAACTTTGGAATGGTGTTGAAAATCTTCAGAGCGGGCCCCAATTTGATCTTCAAGATGTTGACGATGTCGCTTTGATTAAGCAGCAAGAAGGCTTCGCCGTCTATTTGCTGTGAAGAAAGAATATCAAGTTAATTAAAAGGACAAATGGAACGTGCAGTTGAGTGTTGACAGAAACCCATAAGGGTCGAAACGTGTAACGCGCGTTTACAGCTTCCGAATATTCATTGCGAACTGATTGATTGAATGTTTCAGTACTGCATGCAAATGACTTAGCCGCAATCTCGAATTAAAAAATCATCGACTAGGGATGGTCCTTTGCATTGAAGATTTCGATCGGTTACGGTACAGTACATTCGACCTGACTGGAGTACAAATGGAACAAAAACGAAAAGCAGAAAATTTAGAAAGAGTCGTATATCTGAGAAAAAGTAACTAACAATCCACTGAAATCACACACACCTGTTCGGAGAAAATTTTCGCCTGGTCGGTGCAACCTATCAAACGAACGTGATTTGCGACGTCATCGATATCCCATCGCATGATTCGCTGGCGTTCGCTGGATACTGCCGCGTGATTGTGGTGATTCATCGAATTTTTGAGCTCAGTCAGAAAGGCTGATGGGAATCCACTACCGAGAGGCCATGGGAACGAGAATGGAGACACATGTTGGATTCCTTTGTCGGCGACTGAAAGAAAAAAATTGAAACCACAAACGCTAAGAGTAAACGAGAAAGACCCTGCAAGAGTATATCGGTTATTTATTTCATTTCGACTTTACGGAATATTATTCTAACCCCATAAAGGAAAAACTGTATCTCTTTTCGCCGAAACGTTTTCTCAAGTGGCACTTTCATTAGACCAGAAGTTTTAGTTAGAATTTTTCGATAGCTTTTTCGGTTGGCCGCTCGACACCAATCACATCAACGAGATGTTTGCCCCAAAATGTTGAAGTAAATGAAACAGCAATTGCGCCCGAAGGGGAATGAAGCAATAAGATTTTCTGAGTGAAGGGGTAGTTTCTAAAGAAACTGTGGTGCTGCGTCGGTGGGGAAGTAGTATACAAAAATTTGGTTTATCAACGGAGTTGATAATGTAAATTGACCACCGTACAGAGATTCTAAAAGCTGACGTTTCGAGCGTTAGCCCTTCGTCAGTACATCTCGTCGCTCTGACGAAGGGCTAACGCTCGAAACGTCAGCTTTTAGAATCTCTGTACGGTGGTCAATTTACATTATCAACTCCGTTGATAAACCAAATTTTTGTATAATAAGATTTTCTGGCTGCTCCGGAATTCCGGAACTTCAGGACCAATTCACGCGGTATACCCAAATTTCCGAAAAATTTCCCCCCAATATATCTCCGTTCCTTCCAATTCCTTACCCGGTTTTTTTGAAAGTTTTGGTCGATTCTCTATTTCCGAATTCCCCATAATACACTTTGTTTGCCCCCCAAATTTTGCATAAACTATTGTTTTCAAATGCTCTTGGGGACACTGCATATTCTCAAGAGCATTTGAAAACAATGGTTTATGCAAAATTTGGGGGGCAAACAAAGTGTATTATGGGGAATCCGAAAATAGAGAATTGGAAAGCGCCAGAGTGTTGTCTGGATAACGTGTATGACTGGTGACAAGTTTGGGGTAGAGGTTACCAAGGAGGCAAGGGATTGACTGGAAGTGTTGTACAGAGCAAGTTGTATTGTTCATCACGACATGTTTATTTTAGGTGGTTCAGTCTTTCATTCTTACTAATATACCTTTCCCCAAAACTCGTTACCTCTCAGTCTGTTTCCCTCGAGCTTTTCCTCCTTGACACTGCCTCGCCTGAGGAAAACAACCAACACAAGCAGTCGTGTTATTAATACAGGCCAAGAGCCCATTACGTAAAGGGTCAGCCTTTACCACTGTATCCGAGGCCGGCAAAGGGCGCTTTGCCGGAAATAGTTGACGGGGCCTGTGTCATAAGAAAGTGTGGCGCTATACCAGCCGTGTTGGGGGGGGGGGGGAGGGGAGAGGGGGCAATTTAATTAGGTTGTATCAGTTTATAAATCTAACCTCATGAGTATTGCTCCCTTGGCGGGACGAATTCAGAGAACTGTAGTGAGCAGTAAAGCAATACACTTGTCGCTCCTACAGGAAACTTGTTTTCCCTTATATTTAACCATCGTTTAAAGACACCAGGAATCCAAACTATAATTATCTCACTCATTGACTGTCTTGGTCAAGTTCCAAATGAAATTACATTACAGTTGAAAGCGCTCGCTCACAAGTTACCATGGCAACAGTAAACTCCGGCCAGTGGTCAGAACCTGATGGGAACCTGGGAATAAAGTTGGGGCAATCACTGGTGTTTACATAAGGGGTACACTTAGTATCAATATGCCATTGAGTATAACTTCTATAAACTAGACATTCATTAGCCTGCAGTGCAGGCGTATTTTGGGCGCGCGAGTGCACATTTTCGTATTAGGCCACCATCTTAGATTTGGTAACTGTGGAAGATTGGGGCGAGGAAATATTTGCCGAGGGAGTAGGCGATAACCCGCCACTGCACCAACTCTCTATCGGTCAAGCATCTAATCACAATCCAAGATGGCGGCATCGAAAACCTGATTTATCTAGCGTTCCGCGCCAAAATAACGCCTGCACTGCAGGCTAGACATTCATCTGTGATGCTATTATTTTATTTTCGAATTATTCCTTTGTTCATTCACACGATAAACATTCCCTTACCTGGAGGTACTGCGTGTACCAATGACAGTGGTTTCCGTTCCACTAACTGACCCCATTTTGCTAGTGGGAGAATGGACTGTGCTCTTACTCTTTGAGGTCGGTACTTTCGTTGTCAAATGCTTCACTCGTGGACACCCGGACAAGCTACGGAATTAAACGGTGGCAAATGTCACTTGAAGTTATTCTACTTTCCTTTTGGAGATCGTCAAGATGAGTGTGAGATAGTCTCTGGCACTGACATCACCAAACAACACCTCCCTTCTTCATAAGAAGGCAGCTTGTTTAGTAAGACCCCATTTTAGGCTTCATTTCCTCTAGCTACAGTCAGCATGATATTGGCAAACTCGAAGGCTTCTGCTCCTTCAGGCACTGTACACATATTCTCTATAATTTCTTCTATTTTTATTTTCATTTCAGTATATGTGTCTGTTAAAGTATCTTTGCAAGTTCAGTTTCAGTGAGATAATCTTTTTTTTTTCGTTCGTTCTAAAAAATTCTGCCCACACGTAGCGTTTTCGAATCGTTTTCACCTCTTCACACGATTGCACTAAAACTATTCGAGAACGCCAATGCCTCTGAACGAGCATGCGCGTTTCTCACTAAAACGAGCCCGAAAGACAGAAATTCGCGCTGTTTTTGACTCGTTTCGTTTGTCTGTGTTCGCGAAACAAATTTAAAAAACCTTAAATTTGCAAGGAAATGCTTTTCAAAGATCTGGCAGTCAGGACAAAATCCTGCATGGTAGATCTAGAGGCAAGAGCAAGGCTGACTCGTTTACTTGGACGGTTGATAAAATCAAGCTGCTTTTTAAAGTTAGAGGCGAATATAAAGTAGCCAAGACCTCTGAAAATGTCGACTGGAGATCATGAGTTTTAAGTTCAAGTTTTCAAGTTTTATTTATTTACAGCAAACAGTTCAAGTTATTACTAGGCTGGCTTGCAAATAGCGAAGAGCTAATCGCGTCAAGCCAGACTGTACGCAGAATTATTTAGACATTTTTTTAAAGAAAGAAATGACTATTATATACAACAACAACAACATGTAAACATTACTCTTCGTGCTTTAAAATATTTAGAAGATTGAAGGATTAAGGAGAAAAAGAGAAGAAATTTTTCGAGAAGAAAAATTTTCGAAAATTTCATTTTCGAAAAATTCCGTTTCCACTCTTGAGAGCGTTTTCGGTCACCATTTTCACCGGATACGTGTAGACAGAAGGCCAATCCGCGAATGAAAAGTTCCGTCAGTTTTCAAAAGCGAAAACGAATACGTGAAGACGAGACTTATTCTCGGAACAATAGAGCGTTTTCACATGACGTCACGGCGGCCATGTTGGTGTCCCAAAACAAAGAAATGGCGGTCATTATGGTGTACCAAACTAATTCTCCGGGAATTGAATTCATTTTTATGCAAATACTTTCCTTTGTTTCGGTAATCCAATATGGCTGCTGGTCACGTGAGTGAAAACGCTCTATAGCCTTCTCAGTGCTAATGAGACAAAAGAATGTAAACAAAGATTCCCCAATACATACCTGTAATGTGTCTTCCACTGACCACTGACGTGACCTGAGCCATCACATCCGGGTGTTGGACAAGTTCCGTCCCCTGGGTTTGTCAAAACCTCCTCTGTGACAATGAGCAAAATCACCAACCGGTGACGTGACGTGTCGGGTTGCCCTATTGTTCCAGAACAATCGCTCTTTGTGTCAGAACAATAGGGCAACCACAACACGTCACAATTATTCAAGATGGCGGTCCCCGTGAAAATCGAAAGCCAAAACAAGCGTTTTTGAAATTCACTTTTTTCGGATACGAAACGCTTTTATTGGAAAAAGTATGAAAATTTTTAATTGCAGACATTATGTTCTGTGGCTTAAAGTTATTTTGTTGTTTTAGGGGAGGTTCCCTTTCACGTCCCGAATGAGACGAGTAAAATCATCATTCGAGCTTCCAAAGGCTTGCTTTCACCAGAGATGCAAGCACAAGCCACGAAATAGAGGTTGATTATTACCAGCTTTTGCTATAAAACGAAATACTAAAATACATCAAGTTGATGAACCTGTGTACGTTACTCGCCAGTGAAAACCAAGCTTACATAGCACAAATGTGTTCCTTACCTTTGATAGACTTGACAACCGCAAGCTTTTGCTTAGAGGCGTAAGACCAGTCGGATTCTTCAGTCATGGAGTTGTTAGAGAGTCTGTCTACAAGACACGACTCTTTATTTAAATTTTGTAGCGAGTAGGGGCAGCCAAACGTGCTGTGGTGTGTCGAGTACTTAGCGCCTTTCACGTGACCAATGCCCTTACATCCGGGAGTGGGGCACGCCGCACTGGAAATCTTTTCGCGTTGTGCTGCAAAAGAAAAGAGAAAATGTTTCCGGTGAGGTGAGGTGAACAACCTCGATACCAGGGCTTTTTTCTGCCGAGAGAAGGGCGGGCGGGAAAAAACCCTGGCATCGGCTGGTCACGTATTGGTTCGACACCCGAAAATTAGATTCCATCCCCCGGGACCAGCTTGCTCGAGAGAGCCTGGAGTCGATTTATAACTCGTAACAGGAGATTTCCGGGTGTAGTAGTCCATCATACATTGAATACTAACCGACAAAAACTGGTTTTGAGATTAAATAACGTTTTAGGCTTAAGGACGTTCGCGCCAAAATCTTCCTACGGTGAGATTTTCTTCATTTCTCGCCTAGAGTTAGGTCATAAAGTAAAATTGGGGTTCACCGACTTTGTTTCGGAGAAAATGGCAGTGGAAAAATGCCTTAATTTCGATAAATCTGTCATAATAACGAAAGGTAGCCTCATCTGCTCATCCATCGAAAATCCTAAAAATAAACTGTTAGAGTGAAGGTTTCCGTGCATAAGTTTTTAGGGGTGGGATTTTAAGATAATTTCATGCCGCTAGGGATGTCGTAAACAGTAGAGTTCATCCTGGACGAGCGTTTTCGTAACCTCTATCTGTTGCAACCACTACCGGAATTCGATGGCACGAGGAAAGAAAATTAAAAAAAAAGACAACTTCTTACGGTGAGATTTTTTTCATTTTATCATATTTTGTAGATAGTAAGTAGAGCAAGTGATTCATGATTAAAAAAATAGGGGTCACCAATGATCCAAGGGAGTAAAATCGATGTGATTTTACGAAGCTCTTGGAAAACTTCGTTTGTCACGTTTTTGCGTGACCTGTCGGGGAAGGACTGGAACCCAGGAGAGGATCGATCGTGGAAGGGATGAAAGGTTTTTACCCCAAAACAAAGCTTTCTCGAGCACAGCAACGAAGTTTTAAGCAGTCGTCATCTTCATTTGGTTAGTGTTTTGTATAATATTTCTCCATTGCCGTCATGCTCGTCTTCTGGAGTGTGGTTTTTGTGAAATTTAAGCGCTGTTTTTTTCCACGCAGGTCCGCACTATTCAAGCCGACGAGGACGAAAATACTGCTCTATTTTCACGAAAGTAAAGGAAAAGAACTTCAAAAACATACATTCGTTTTGAATATAAGTTCGTAGGGTAATAAAAACATTAAAAAAAGAAACAGCCCCATTAAATTTACGCAACGGTTGGTCCTCGAGTTTTCCAAACTTTCAGCCACTACTCGATCAGCAGCAGCTACCTTTTCCAGCTGAGCTTTTCCATCCTCCCGTTCACTTCTCTTCAACGTTTCATGATGATTCGGAAATAAATGTGCCATTCTTTTGCCGGCCTGGAATTTTTTCCCCGGCGTTTTTGTCGCCATGTTATTTTAACTAATGCTTGAACAATATTTATGAAAGTCAAGTAGACTAGTGCACGACTGATAAAAACAACGCGAACATCAGTCATGCAGTAGTCTACTTGACTTTCCTAAATATTTTTAATCAATTTTGACTGATCACGATCTTCTCTTATCCAACGCTGTCCAAGACTTATCGTCCACGGTTTCTGCAAAGGTTTTCAAACCTCAACTTCACTAATGCTCGTAATGCGTGACATATTACAGTCGCGTTACCTGCACAGTTATGTTGCGCACAAACAATTAGCGCGAACGTCCTTAAGTAAGCCTAGTTAGACCAAGAATAGCTTTTCGGAATACAAGCGGGACATTGCGAAGACTTACCAAAAGACCGGTGTGCGACATTTGCAGACTGCCTAGATATAGCGCTGATAAACAGTATTTAAGTCTAAGCACCGATTTTAAAACTGTTAGTTTTCAGTGACTGTGACAGCCTCAGTCTCTCTCGAACAAGGTGGTCCCGGTGAATGGAATCTGATGTTGACCAAAATCTTTGGTGGCATAAGTTATTTGTGAAATTCGAGATTCGAATAATTGATTCGAATATGGCGGAAAGCAAACAAAACCTTTCTGTTCTAAGTCCGCTTGGACGGGCTCTTAACCCTCGGTAAATTTCCTCTGTTTTGTTCGAAGCCTCTTCAGTTCTAAGTGCTTCGAATATATATGTTTTAAGGTATTTATGTTCTCGTCGATGTTCTCACCGATGTTGGTGCCAGTGTTGCCCAGAATACGAAGCGACTTTCGTACGCACCACCACAAAGCCTGCACACTGAATTTCTTCTATATCTTTTTGGGAGTAGACTGCTCCATCGACAATGTTAGCAGGCTCTTTCGAATAACAGAGAAATTGAAGTACTCGCACAACATCCAAATGGTCATGATGATGTACGTTAATGCAAGTTGCTCTGAATTCCAAAAGCCAATAAGCATCAAGCGGATCAGATTAAATTAGTACCCTTTGTATAACACGTGACCAGCCGATGTCAGGGGCTTTTCCGGCCCTACTTTCGGCGGAGGAGAGCCCTGGGAACGAGGTTGGTGAAGTGAAGTCTTTATTTTATGAGGGTAACACGGAAAAGCCATAGGCTGATAAACTTGTGGCCCTCAATCAAACCAGACCACAACACCGGGAGAGGGGGCCTACGGTTTATAATCATTATTCGAGAAGACTTGAAACTCTAACCATTTGCGGATGTAATTACAAAGGCAACACTGTCGCCTCAGTTATTTAAAGACCCTGAGTGTAGGAGTCCGGCCGGAGTCGAACTCACGACCTCCCGCATGGCAGCCCGGTGCTCAACCAACTGAGCCAACTGAGCAGCGGTACATGCGCGGTGTGAGGAACATAGGGGGATTATTATTATTATTATTATTATTATTATTATTGGCCTCTGTAGTAGTAGTAGTAGTAGTAGTAGTAGTAGTAGTAGTAGTTTGTAGTAGTGTTTATTCTCTATCACACGTTCCCCTGTTATGGGATATAACATGAAGTTGCAAGTGACCTGCCTCCAAATGGCTCGACAGCTCATTGGAGCAAGTACAGCGCAATCGCAGAGTCCTGAGTTCGAGTTCCGTTGAAGCCTGGATTTTTGCGAGCTTCTCTGAAACTGCTCAAAATGCAACTAAACTCATCCAAAGCAAACATGTGTCACCATTGCTACCCAGAATTTTACTTTTTCTGTGCTTGGCAGAACTAACAGTAATTTGGACCCACGACCGTGATGTGAGAGGCATGGGTCTATTCTCGATTTTACCTCACAAACTGCTTTGCATAGCTGTTTTCAAAGAACTTTGCATTGCAAAGCAGTTTGTGACACAAAATCGACAATAGACCTATGCCTGTCACATCACGGTCATGGATCCAGATTACTGCTGGTTTTCATAACTTTGCACGTCTTGCCCGGCAGGTAAAAAGAGACATTTTGACGAAAGAATGGTAAAACATGTTTTCTTTTGGTGGGGAGATTAATATTACTGACGAAAAATATTTGAGTTTCGGTGCACTTTAAATTGCTTCACTTATTAGCGATGGTCACTTTAGAATTAATATGTTGCTTGTGCTTTTTCTTAGATAGCTGGTAAAAAACAGCCTTAAATGCACGTACAAAGAGTCCGACTTCCCTATAGAACGTTTTCACTCACGTGACCAGCAGGCACCATCATGGCCGCCGTGACGTCATGTGAGAACGCTCTATAACGGTCTCCTATGATGACTCCGCATTTCTAGAAAAAAACTTACTAAGGGGTGTCTCCAGGGGATGGCCAGTCTTTTCGCACCAACCACACGGGTACAAGTCCAACGATTCCGATTCATACCAGTCGTCATAAAGGTCATCCCAGCCGTCAAAATGGATTCGCAATCGATACTCGTTAACTTCAGCAACAGTGGCCGCTCGAACCATTGAAGGGTTTCGCCTATCTACCGCTTCCAGCTTCTGTCCCAAGCGAAAACTTGGTGGAGGTCTCTAAGATACACAAAAGGTTGATTACTTACTTAAACTGTGCAAGAAGTCTATAACAAAGAAGTCCCTATCTGCGATGGAATGCGGCCCACCAGTTTTCGGTATATATTAGGGATCTTTTAAAGATCTACAACGACAAAGACGACGACAACGCCACAAAACAATGTTAAAAGCGCATAAATAATCGTGCTGCACGGATTTTAGCTCATATTTTTTGCGGTACTCTGCATTAAGCAAAGACGACGGCTACGGCAAGGAAAACGTTAGTCTAAAATATAACTCAGCGCTATCGCAAGTATTTCGCGATTATTCCGTCTTGTTCACCTTGTACAATACAGGCAAACTATCCTGTAACTGACTTAACTGATTATAGTGTAATGTAAAGTGCTAAGTATCTACCCCATATGAACCATGTGAGCGTTAGCCCTACTGATGGAAATGGGCCGACACAAGGACAGAGAAAAACTCTGACCAGGGTGGGAATTTGAACCCCCACGACCTTCGGGTTAGATCACCGCTGCTCTACCGACTGAGCTACAGAGTCGGACGGGAGCAGGCCGTGGGAAGTGACGATGTTAAAGTCACGGCAATGAACATGTACAAGTACAAGGAAGGATTACGATTTTGCAAACGTTGGCCGTGTAGCACTTATATTAGAAAAGACTTAACTGATTATAGTGTAATGTGAAGTGCTAAGTATCTACCCCATATGAACCATGTGAGCGTTAGCCCTACTGATGGAATTGGGCCCACACAAGGACAGAGAACTTAAACTCCCTAATGACGACGTGAAATCACCAAATTTGAGGTCTTGACGACAACGTGAGCATTCAACAGAGAATCGTTCATTCTCTATTTTCATTCTGAAACCGCATATACCAATTTATTTTTAGGGTACGAAGGGTTAACGCTTGCAAAGTCAGTTTTCTAATCTCTCAAAGGTTAACAATTCAACTCAATAATCAACTCATTTAACACAACTTAATTTCCTTCATCCTCTCATTCACCGACGCAATCACTCTAGTACTGTTTTTTGAAAATATTTAAACCTTTTCACGATGTCCACTCGAGTGATGCCTTGATAAGACTTACACAGAGGTCCATTTTGGATCAAGGTAGTAACCTGCTCTATGGCAATTTATGTATAATTATAGTTTTTTATTCATATTTTAATTTGTATTTTAATTGTAATAGTTATTTGTCATTCAATACTGAATATCACGGTTGGTATATATGGTATCATTGTTTCGTCAATCTCTCACCGTTTTAAACAGTTGATTTGGAGCTGCAATGGAACCGGTTGACCTCAAGTACTCTTCCCAGCAAAAAGTGTGAAAATCATCATCTAAAAGTGAACGGTAAATGAACTGGCGAGTTAGAAGAAAAATCCAATACGAAGTTGCTATGTTGGGCCCGGTTGTTCGAAAGCCGATTAACGCTAATCCCAGATTAAAAATTAACCAAGGAGGTTATTTCTCTACTCCCAAATGCTGTTCAATGCTGATATTCAGCACAACTTTACAATAGAAGAAGTCAATCTTGAAAAACAAAAATAGGCAAAAGAAACTTTCACCAAAAAGTTGAAAAAAGGAAACAAAAGTTTACGCTAATCCTGGATTAAGTTAATCGGCTTTCGAACAACTGGGCCAAATTTGAAGTTCAGGGCCTGGTTGTTAGAAAGCCGATTAAGTTAATCCAGGATTAGCGTAAAGTTTCGTTTCATGTTTTCAACTTTTTGGTGAAAGTTTCTTTTGCTTGTTTTTGTTTTTTAAGATTGACTTTTTCTACTGCAAAGTTTTCCCGAATATCAGCGTTGAACGACATTTGGAAGTCGAGAGGTAAACTCCTTGGTTAATTTTTAATCTCGGATTAGCGTTAATCGGCTTTTGAACAACCGGGCCCAGGTCCTCTTTGAATTTGCTGTTACCAGCCCCAAATCTTAGGGAACTACTTAGAGCCGGGTTATCAGTCACACGTGCCCCTCAACGACCCTTTTTTCATTTTTCGAGAAAATTAATTTGGGTGGAGGTCAATCAAATCTTTCCATGACAATAATCCTATTCCCTCGGCTGCAGTCAAATTCGTTACGGAAACATTTGATTGACGTTTACCCAAATTTAGTTTCGAAAAATGAAAAAAAAAAAAACAGTCGTCGAGGGGCGCGTGTGAATAGTCACCGCTGTAAGATAAGCAAGTTTTTTTCCAGTTAAGCAATAGAGGACGTTTTCCGTGTTTCCTAAACACGATCGGGGAGTTGGGAGCTTCCCAACTTCCCCGAGTGTTTAGATGAGGCTATGGAAACACGGAAAAAAGTCCTCTATTGCTTTTATCAAATATTTCTCAAAGATAATTCGACAAATGAAGGAAACAAATGAAGGAAAATTCTTGATTGAAACAGATTTTCTTGATACACGCTCATATTTCATACCAGCCAATCAAAACGCGCGTCTGATAGCATACAGCCAATCAAAATTCGTGATGTCACAGCCGTATTTCCATACTATCATCAACACATCTATTGACCAATGAGAGTGCGCGTACTATCCTAATTATTTTATTATGGCTTATATTATTACTAAACTCGATGGCATCAAAACACTTTCTGTGTCCTTTCACCTGTCTCTAGATGGTCATGTTTATCTATAACAAGGATTGCATATTTCCGTTGCATGTCTGAATCAGACTAAAGAGTTACGTAATCCTTTACTGAAGATAATGCTACGCTAACGTTAATTCTAATGTTGACTTTGACTTGATGGGAGTATTGGGAACTTCGTGACCTCCATCAAAATCGAGGAGATATAATATCACATGCACTGATCTTGGAAATATAAGTGTGTTTTCCTTCACTCGCCCTTAGCGGACCAGTCCAAAGAGAGACTTCTCAATGATTACGTATCTCCGAGGCGTACCACTCGTTTACGCTAAATTGCAACTCACCGTTTGGCGGATTCAAATTCCTCTTGTTCTCCCTACACCACCCCACTGGTCTAATGTAAGGACAATCGTCACCACACCAGTAGTCATAGGAATCGTCCCACTCATCAAAATGAACGAGAAAGTAGTTGCCAATCACATTTGTCACCGAAGCAACGCAGATAAGGTCTGGGTTCATGCGATCGACTGCCTCTATCTTCATTCCAGTCTTAAAGCCATGTTTGGTGGTGGAAATCTGTCGGAAAATAGGTGGAGTGTATTCATCTAGGGCGGTTTTCAATTGAGTGTCGAAAGTAATTAGCGAAGTGCTTTGGTTTTGCATTACTTCACCCAATGATTGGTTCTAAGTTCTCCCGCCACTTTTTCAACCAATCAGAAGTAAAACCAAAACCAATCGTGGCTCGCGCGTGCGCATTTTCCCGCGCTTTGTGTCAGCTTCGTATAATTACTTCGATTTTTGATTGGTTTACTGGACCGTATCCGTCCTTTGTGATTGGCCAAAGTAATAACTTTGGTTTTGGTTTTAAGACACTCGATTGAAACTCGCTCTATCAAAATAAGAAGCGTTAATTAAAAGTAAAACATCCAGACAGCCAACCACGTGCTATCAGAGATACACCGTAAAATTAAACCGAGCACTCCTTGTCTTTGTTTTAGTGATGACTGTTTTGGGCTAAAGTGGCATTTCACTTACAGGTTTAAAGAGTTCCTCGGGTGCTGCTTTGGCCTCGCACGCTTTCAAATAGTTTTCCCAGCTGAAGTCAGAGGGCGACATGTCTGAAAAAAGAAAGGTTTGGATTTCATTTCACTTTCAGCAAAATGTTACTTCTCGAATTGATAACCACAGCTTAATTATACATGCATATTTCTGACTTATGCACGAATTCCTCTTCTCTTCTTGCGAGTAAACAACAACAACAACAACAACAACAACAACAACGAAACACAAACCAGTCCCTCTTGCCTTTATTTGTTGTATATTGGCGAGAAGTAATAACCAACTTACTTCGAGGAGGATTAAGTCGCTGACCATTTTTCTGGCACCAACCAACAGGAAAAAGAAACGGCGAGTCTGTGCTTGCCCAGAAATCATAGCTCTCGGACCAACCATCAAAGTGAAGCCTCATGCGTGTCCCTTTAACTTTCACCACAGTACAAACACAAATGTATGAAGGGTGCTTTGGGTCTACTGCTTCTAGCTTCATGTCTTTTTCGAATCCACAAGACGTTTTGCTCTCAAGATCAAGAAAGGGGTTCTCCTGTAATAATAAGAAAAGAAAGAAGAATTCCTTCAGTTTTCGGTACCTAAAAAGCTACTATTGTTTTGTAAGAACAGAAATCAAATGGCGGGAAAAAGCAAGCGACAGCCAACATCCGGGACCTGTGTAACATCCATAAGGCCATGCAAGCGCATTTACTTCTTGTTAATTAGTGTCTATTGTTCTAACAAAAGGCTCTAATGAACATCAAACTACAGAGTTTGCGAATGCTTATTGTATTTATGCTTGCGTCGCTAGTGAAAACCAGGCTTAAATGACCATGTCTTTCTCTCATTCTACTCAGCGAAAATTTGCAAAATGAAATACAAAAGCTATAAAAAACGTTCATTAGCTTAAATAACGACGACAACATCGAGAACGAGAACTTCACAAAGCAAATTTTTCAATGATTAAAAACAGTGGTTTTGCAATCCCCGGAAGCGCCATTTCTTTGCCAAAATCTTTCTTTTGTGGTTAAGTCAAAAACGTGAGTACCCGACAATAAATTTTCAAAATTTTCCAAACATCCACACCGTCCCTACCAAGTTTATTCCTGGGAAATTGTTACAAACTTTCCACACCGAATGACTTGGAATAAACCCAAGTGATCGGAATTAACGCGTAGTTATATCTTTTGACGACGTTTCCGTAGCAAAGTTAAAGTCAAAGTCAAAGTCAAAGTCAAACGTTGGACTAAAGGAAAGCAAGTATACCCAGTTGATCTACAGTACACACCTGCTTAAATACACTGACTGGAACTGGTATCGCGCCGCAAGCTGATAGATAATCCGCCCATACAAACGGCTTGGAAGAGTCATAAGGAACTACAAAAACAACCCCCAACCCAAAAAAACATAAATAAACAAAAAAACTCAACAACAAGCGCCAAAATATTCGGTTGAACGAGGAAGCGACGGAGCTCTGCGATTCGGAGAGTCCGTGGCCCAGCCGTTGGGATGCTGAATTCTGCAATCAAATCCTGCTCTGGTCACAAATTGGGCGACAAGCGTATTTTTTTTTCAGAACGCCACACGCCAAATGATTAGCTTTCAGCTGGTTATTCTAGGGCACATCTCGAGGGGTTATCAGGTCTAAAAATAGACTTTAAAATTGTTACCGCTCAGTTAGTAAAACATATATCTTCAGTAATTAGCTTCGTATACTGTTTCTACTCTCTGAAAATACCGAGCCCTGCAACAAATTGAATGTTAATTGTGTTCCACTCCAGTATGAATGCGAAATGTAGCATGCCTCTTTCCAGTCAATGTTGTTGTATTAATTCGATTACTTTCTTTCAGCACACAGTCCACCAAGCTTCAAGTTCTATGTTTCACAGTGTACGAGTATAACTGGGGTTTTAATTTATTTCAGTACCATGTTCCTGGGCTACTCACCATCCTCTCCTTTCATGAGGTCCGTTGCGTTCAAAGATGCCTTTTTAAATTTCAGCTTGTTTTTCAGCCGTTTTCTTTTGACTTTATAAGGAACTCGGCGAGCTCCTAGCAATTCTTCGCTGTCTCCTTGAGTGTGCGATGATTCCTGAAACGAAAAGAAATAACGGTGGATATTTTTGTAAGACCACCCGTAGATTCAGGGAATAGGCCATTTCCGAGTTCATGTTCGCCGCTTCTTCAAAGCGAGTCTAAGTGCGAAGTTTTTCTTATGAAAATTAGTTTTCATTCATATGCAAAGTAGAACTAATTACCATCACAAAAACTTCGAACTTAGACTCGCTTTGAAGAGGAGGAAGACATAAACTCGGAAATGGCCTATTGGCCTCGCAAAGTTTTCGCCGGTTTCGCTTACGTTAAGTCTTGTCACACAAAGGGTACTGTTAAATCCACCTATTGTTCGACCCCAGTCCTTCTTTGGTGATTTTAATGGCAGCAAAGACTCTTTTGCCAACGGTAACTCGAAGATTAGAGGCGGGGAAATGGGAAAAGCTTGGCAACACAATCCCATATTACCACTATCAAAAATACCATAATACTCTTTGTTTGTCCCTCCAAAATTTTGCATAAGCATTGCTTTTATTTTCTCTTGGGACCTACAATGGTCCCAAGAGAAATTGGAAACAATGCGTATGTTAAAATTCATTACAATATGAAAGTCAATTATAAATGATTGCATTTCTCCTGTTTTACCAACAGATACAATTATGAATTGTCAAAGGCTATCATGACTACCATCAATGATCAGCAACCGTAATTCACTTTGAAAATGATTAATTTTTCTCAAGAGTCAATGATAAATTTTGATTTTGCACCTGACACTTGGTGATGGTAGTTTGGTCAGCTGTCTCTTCAATAAGTGGACGGGTAGGCCTGGCACTAGAAGTTAACCCGTGTAAATTAAGCGTCAAAATCGTCGACTGTCAAAAGAATGTTAAGTGGCTAAAAATTGAAAAAAAAAAAAAGGATAAAACTATTGTGGTTTTCTCTTATCCGTCCATTCAAGACCTTTCTTTGGTCCGCTCACCTTCCTACCTGAAGGAACCTGCTAGTTGGACATCCCACCTAAATCGTCGACAAGGAAACGGTGCAACTGCTTCACAATCTATAATACTTCACCCACACTTACCTGATTATTTAAATCACCACCTTTAGGCGAGAGAGCAGGCTTCTTTCCTTTGTCCTTCCTCTTCCTTTTCACAATCTTGCCGTCAACTGTCTTAGTATGCCGCATGTATTCTCTTCCTTTATTTCTTCGCCCAGTGTAGACCCCAACACAAGACAGGCTGCAAAATCTCCCAGAGGCCGAAAAGTCCTGAGGCAAACCGTATTTGCCGCACACCTCGCAACACAGTACACCGCTGTCATCAGGGGATGCGGACGCTGTCACATTGTCTTTGGAAGTCCCTGCTACCAACGACGAAAAAAGGAGTGGAGAAGAAGATAGAAAAATATCGTTGACGCCACTAAAATAGTGAAATAGTGACCTCGTAGCTGAATTAACCAATAAAGTTTGCGCTAAATCAGTCAGGCTGCATGTAAAAAAAAATTCAAGTTGGCGGTTGGTTTCAACTTAGAGTAACCGCGACTGTATCTAGAAGGTACCTAACAGTATTTTCTCTTGGGGTAACGTGTTTACATCTCGGGGCATGTCGTTTTTAAAAGGACGCCGCAAAACGCCACGTGGTTATAAAAGAAAATTGACTGTTCACGTTTAGCCGACTTCATGTTGTCATTTTCAGAATGAATCTTAATCGTAGGTTTGAGTCCATCACCCAAGAGTAACATTTACCCAAATCATATTGGTTTAGTCCCAATCAGCGTCAGAAAAGTGTCTATTTTAAAACCAAGGTTTGCTGGAAAATGAACACTAGAGCGTTTTCACTCACGTGACCAGCAGCCATATTGGATTACTGAAACAAAAGAAAGTATTTGCATAAAAATAAGATCAATTCCCGGAGAATTAGTTTGGTACACCATCATGGCCGCCATTTCTTTCCTTTCTCTTAAGAACGGTGCCTACTATTGTTATTGCGCATACGTCCTGCGCATCTCGAGATACTCGGATTTCCTATCGGCGGTGAGATATTTTTGCACGGTTTAAGACTATGCGGAGAAAGCAGAACTTAGCAAGTGCTCGTGGTATCCAAAAAGAAAATTGGGGATAACCATGCATTTTTCAGAGATAATTAATCTTTAATTTGGCAAAGAACGCGATACATTGCTTTGTATTTTAAAGCTTTTTACTAATATTGTTGATTAATTATATCGAAAAATGCGTGGTTACCCCAATTTTCTTTTTGGATTTCAATAATACTTGTTAAGATCTGCTTTTCCCGAATATTCAGTAAACCGCGCAAAAAGACCTTTGAATAGCCCTTTTCACGGTTAGTTTTTCTCATTTGCATTACAATATAATCTAGCACGTATGTGAGGCAATTTCGGGCTTTTTTGTAGTTTTAACCCGAAATTGCCTCGCATCCACGTTAGATTACATTGTAAAGCAAATAAGGAAGTAGGCACCGTCCTTAAGACCGGGAGATCTGAAGTGGGTACAACATTTGGGCAATTGTTTGTTTTCGCTCAAAACTTGGTTAAAAAAGACAATGACGCTGATGGGGCCGGGACAAACCCGATACCAGATTCGTACTCTAAAGTAACGGACTCTTGGTTTGAAAGAATCAGTCTTTAATTACTTCAATTTAGAGAAAAATGTAGCAGACTTCTCTATGTAAAGTAGCCGACGAAAAGATTCTGTTTCTGTACTTGTGATATGAATAATCGTGATTCCGATGGTTAGCAGCCTTTGTGTGTTTATCCTTAAATGACGCTCTCAATGTAATTTGTCTAACTTTTGTGGCGTTCTTTAAGAGAGGAAGAGAAATAAAGACGGCATATGTCTTTATCGGGAAATATTTCAGAAACGGAAGTCGCTTCCCCTTTAAGTCTGGGTCTACATTATGTTATCAATTCACCGAGGCGCGTGGATAAGGCAGTAGGGAACTTCAAAGCACAAGACGCGCGCGAGTCACGGAAGTTATCCAGACTTTAAACTAAAATTAACGGAGAAATTATTCTTAGTAATATGATGTGTGCCAACTAAATTGAAAAAAAACCCCAGCCCACTTCCGGTTGCCGTTCGCCGCTCAAAAGCGTCTCGTTTTTAAGCTCCGTAATCTTGTTTATGACACAAAAAGTCAAACGCGACTTTTACTTTCTTGTGATCGAGCGCACCTGCTTACACTGGGGACGCCTTCCAACACGCGCACCTGTTGCTATCTCATCTCAAAATAGCTTGAAATTTACATATCCCAAGGAGCTCGTATGGGCATCTATCTTGCTGTGACCTTGCTTCCTATCGTCCGTTCTTGAACTCAGTTTTAATAATCCTTAGCGTAGATCACCTCGCTTAAGTTTTCATACTGGGTCGAAGGGCGTAGTAGTTCGTATGAAAACTGGTTAAGAACAAAATATCATGATAACTGGCGATGAAATACTATGGGTACAAATGCAATTGTTGATAGTAGACGGAGTTATGCGCTCGTGAGAATGACGCTAAGCTAGTTGCATGGCAACGGGCAAAAGAATAACAGGTCTGGAGAATCCGACTTCCCACAGATCATAAGTGCGCTCTCTCTAGCAAATGATAACAAGTTGATTTATCAATAAACATTTACCTCTACTGAGGCTTCCCTGTGCTCTTTTGTTGGTTTCAGTCTCATTTGCTTTGCGATGTTGCGTGGGTGTGCTGCATTCGAGTTCACCATTTTCGGTTTCCACGGTACTTACGATTTCTAGAGTTCCAAACTCAGTAAGCTTAAACTTGAGATTGCTCCCTAAATAAAGCAATGATTGAAAAAGAAATGAAGATTAGTATGAACATGTGCGCGTCCTAATTACACAACCTCGTGGGTGGTCTGACTTTCAATGTTCCCGTTTTTTTTTTTTTTTTCTTTTTTGTTTGGGGGGTGGGGGAGGGTAGGGATCGCAATCTTTGATCTCATAAGGTCAGCAAGCGTTTGCATAACAAGAAGGTTTCGTTCCCTGCGGAGAGAAAGGTTATTGTTCTTGCCATCCAATATGGCCACCATGACGTCATATGCAAACTGCTTAGTTTACACTTGTGTAAAGTAAAGTAAACATAAGTTCGTATAGAGCGGCTTTCAATTGAGTGTCGAAAGTAATTAGATAATTACTTTGGTTTATGATTACTTCACTCAGTGATTGGTTCAAAGTTCTCGCGCCATTTTTTCAACCAATCAGAAGTGAAACCAAAACCAATCGTGGCTCACGCGTGCACATTTTCCCGCGCTTTGTGTCGACTACGTGTAATTACTTTGAGTTTTAATTGGTTTGCCGGATTGTCTCAGTCCTTTCTGATTGGCCAAAGTAATTACCTTGGTTTTGGTTTTACGACACTCAATTGAAACTCGCTCTATGTGTGTGACCAGGAAATGGTTATTGGTGTGCATTGATCTCTTTCAATTAAATAAATATTGCTATCGAATGTTGTCATCTTCTCTCTTTTAAATTTTTGGAATTTATTATTTAGTGAAAGAAAAAACTTTTGAGAAGTTTGGTGGTCAACGTGATTGATCCTCAGCCTCCTAATTAAAAAGCGACTACCATTATTGTGCAATGAAAAGGTTATCGAGACCAGAGGAAATTGGTTTTTTTAAAGAGTGCGTAGACGACCGGAAACAAATGTCGTTGTTTTCAGTCTACGTTTTTCATAACTCGGAAATGGCACGAGTTGGTGACCTTTAGACACGAAAGTGTGCAGCATCTTGTTTAATTTAACACTACCCTGTTCCGTGTTCCCACCGGGAAGATAGTCGGGAAAGCCAATCACGGAAACTGCCAACACGATCCCTTCCTCAAATTAAGGATTATTCCAGCGTTGTCAGTTTACTCCAAATGAGGTATAGACCTCTTTCATAACGGCGGCCAAATAAATTTTTCTTTTGTTTTAATGCTAATAAGCCCTACTAACCTCGCTACGACGAGCAAATTTCAAAAGAATATTTGCTTTCAAACGAAGGCAGTAGGTCTAATTAACATAAATACAAAAGAATGTAAAGTTGGTCGCCATTTATGAAAGTGGTCTATTATCCTCCATTTAGGTTACTCTGTCCCAGGACTTGTGGTAGCAGATAAAAAGCAAAAAAAGTAAAAGCAGCCCCTGAATAGGATTTGAACCCGGAGCACCAACTTTGAAGGAAATGTTTTATCCACTTAACCACTAAAAATCAATTGACTGATAAGTGTGCCGTTTATTTACCCAAAATAATTAGTATAAATGTATAAAATCGTTGCTGAATAATGGTCAAGTCTAAGGCTTGATTTTAAAATGACTAGCTTTCTCTTGAAGTTTGGTAACCGACATTTTTCAATGCGTAAGCTTGCTTCTTAGCGGGTGTTAAAACACGTTTATTGTGTCATTTGAAAGAAAAATTATTGATATTAAAAAAAAATGACATCCTCGCAGTTAGTGATGTGGTAGTCTAGTTGTTAAGTAAAGGGGTTCCCAGCTCCGAGTCCTGTGGGTACAGACATTGGGATTCGGCTTTAAAAAAAATATGTTTATTTCCCATGATCCCTATCAGGCTTTCAGTGTCCAAAATAAACGATAATTCTTCACTTGGAGCAAATTTACGATTAAGGGTAATCCTTCAAACGAGGGAGAAACGTGGCTGAAACTGCGAGCTAAAAACGCTTGGGAGCTGAGCTTAAGTCGACCCAGCTCCCACGGGATTTTTTCTCGCGCAGATTTCCGGATATCTGGGAGCCTGGAACAATTTATCTTCATACTGAAGGGGTCGAGCCTCGTGAAATCGAGACGGTATTTGGTTGAATGAAGCCGCCAGGATCAACTAATGGATTGCTCCCGTGTGAACTTCAAAATTCCTTTCGTTTTCTGGTAAGCACATAGAAACACTAAGAACGAAAGATTTTGCGAATAGGTATGGTCGCAAAGGGAGGGCGCGGTGGCGCTCGACTCCGGATCGAGTGGTCCGGGTTCGAGGCCTGGCCGGGGACATTGCGTTGTGTTCTTGGGCAAGACACTTTACTCTCACGGTGCCTCTCTCCACCCAGGTGTATAATTGGGTACCGGCGAAATGCTGGGGGTAATCCTGCGATGGACTAGCATCCCATCCAGGGGGGAGTATAAATACTCCTAGTCGCTTAATGCTACGGAAACCGGAGATAAGCGCCGGCCTGATGGGCCTCCTGGCTCGTAAGCAGTGACTTTTTTTTATGGTCGCAAAGGCCTTTTTTAACCACGTGATTTCCAAGAAACTTTACCTGGTAATGTGGCAATGCCGTCTTTCCAGTCTAGCGCTCCAAATGGATCTTCGCTATCATCCGAACTCTTCTTCTCAGCATACGGCTTTTTTGCAGCACTGCACACGTTATTGGTGACCGATTCTGAAGAAGAATCAACGCCAACTTCAGTGCTTGATGTTGCAGTATTTTTGACGGCACCAAGTTTAACGCCTGGCAAAGACGCATCTGCTTCTGGGAATGGCATCGATCTTATTACCATATTTTCTGTGTTCAAAGAAGACCAAATAATACATATCTTAGTCAACCGAGATTTAGCTCATCATTTATACAATCGAGTACAGTCACGGGTAGAGTTGCCTAGAAACGTATGTCATACAGATGGAATGTGCAAACAAGAATTATCGCCATTTTGCTCGTGCAGTATGCAAACTAAAGAGCCACGCCTAATTTCGACCTTTTATTCATTAGCTCAAGTGATGGCTAACTGGCAAAATACAGTATAAAGAAATGAGACCTTAAAAATTGAAGTATGGGCCGGTGCGAGTTTTTTAAAGGAGAATTAGTTTATTCAAGTGCGCGTGAATAGACAGCTTGGACTCTCTGAAGTCAATATTATACACTTAATGTATGGTCCCGAGGGAAACAGTTAGTTTTGTTTTCCTGAGAGTCCTGATGTTTCCCTCGACTTCGTCTCAACTCCGTCTCTCCCATGAGTAGGAGCTTCTCTCTGCACCATATCCTTGAGTCAACCTTTGCGCGTATCTTTCTAACCCTTCAGCAAGAGACTGACATTTACACAATTTACATCAATTTGCATACATTGTTTTTGCTATTTTTGTCTTCGTTAGACAATTCCTTTATTTTGATTGGTCATTTAAAACAGTGCGTGCAGAGCCCATGACGTCACGACCGCCATGTTGGAGCCCCTAAACAAAGAAACGGCGGCCATGTTGGAGCCCCGACCAAATCCTAGGGGAATTTAAATCTATTATTATGCAAACGTTTTCTTTTGTTTTCGTTGAAAAACAAAACTGTTGATCACGTGAGTGAAAACCAACAAAAGAAAGCTACAGGCAAAGGTTGACTCATAGGGGTGGTATGGGAGAGGCAGTTAAGCTCCTACTCATGGGCTCTTGACACTGGTAGGGATACATTTGAATTTGATTAGGGGCACGTGACCAAGAATCAACCAATCACAGTGCTCGTTTTGTTGAGTGAAAGTAAATGACACTTCGCTATTTTCACAAATCCCATAATACAGTTCAGTTTGGGGGGTTATTTGCATTAAGACAATGGATATCCAGTTCACTGAAGCATGACACAGTCCCGAGAGTAAATGACTTGTTATGTATTGTTTTTATGCAAAAAAAGCCCCAAAATGTATTGCATTATAGGAATGGGAAAGTAGCGAATGTGTTCTGTCGCGCAATCGAGAGAAAGAACCGCCGGAGAGAGGCTTGGAGAACAGGTCCCGGTTGTTCAAAAGCCGATTAACGCTAATCCCAGATTGAAAATTAACCAAGGAGTTTATTTCTCTACTCCCAAATGCTGTTCAACGCTGATATTTGGCAAAACTTTACATCAGAAGAAGTCAATCTCGAAAAACAAAAATAAGCAAACGAAACTTTCTCCCTAAAGTTGAAAACATGAAACGAACGTTTATGCTAATCCTGGTTTAACTTAATCGGCTTTTGAACAACCGGGCCCAGGGTAAAGGTGACTCCTCTTACTTATCTTCTTTCTCGAGTTGGAGAGTTTTGTGATCTTAAATGATATTAGGGCCACGAAAATAATTTATTCCATGAACAGTTATCCAAATATGAACGATAAAATACCACATCACTACCATTTGATCTTGACAGTTCTGAAGCTTCATTATTCTGGGTTTTTTGCTTCTTCGCAGGGGGGCCATATGCCATTCCAATGAAAGAATTTTTTTGAATTTCACCTGTTGAGATGCTCCCGTATATCCACTGTTGGGAAAAAATATGAAATAAGCGTTAAAAAAGTTTAAGTTTATGTTAGCCTTCATTCCGAAAACCTTTGCAAAAGGAAACAATAATTAGGTAATGAATGGCACATCAAGTACAAATCAAACAATCATTAAAAACAACAAC
Source organism: Montipora foliosa (assembly GCF_036669935.1). Taxonomy (NCBI): domain Eukaryota; kingdom Metazoa; phylum Cnidaria; class Anthozoa; order Scleractinia; family Acroporidae; genus Montipora; species Montipora foliosa. Next base: position 4,343,413 of record NC_090880.1, read on the forward strand.
ACCCGCAAATAGCTTTAGCTAATAGAGGCGGGTAGGATAGTTCACATCTAATTCCAACTAAGTATGTCGCCAAAAATATACAAGTTAACCAAGTATGGCGCTGAAATTTACAGGTTTATTTCAATATGCTGTGTACAACTTCATGGTATTTGTGGAACGGCGAGGCAAATTTCCCTTTCGTAAACGGTCGTTGCCATTTGAAACGGTCGGTGCCATTTATAACGGTCGACTACACACTTCACTTCAAAGAAACTTAAAAGAAACAGACTAAGAAAAAACATTTACAAAAATTAAGACAAAAAAGGAAAAAAAAAAACAAAAAGAGTCCGAAAATTTCAAGACTCGAACTCGGGTTCTTAGCCCTCACCCTAAACAGAACCCTAATCCGAACCCTAACTCATACGACCAGCGAAACTACTACTCCCAGTAACCGCAATCTTTTGAGTTCTTAGACCTAACGAGTGTAATTCAGAGCTAAAAAATGGCATCGACCGTTTCAAATGGCAACGACCGTTTACGAAAGGGAAATAAGCAACGGCGAGTTATTTTTAGATAATCAGACCTTTCCAGCTAATTACAAGTCTTGCATGAGAAATTTGAATGGCCACACGTGCGAGCAAAATCTTATTTAAGCCCTAAAGTCTAAAAATACCTTGATTTGTAAAGATATTGAAATTGTAGGCTCCCAATTCAGCTTGAAAGAGAGTTTTAGAGGACAAAGACAAAGGAAGGTGGATGCAACATGTTTCTATTGTTTTTGTCCTCTTTGCCTCACTATCATGATGAATATTGATATTTCGAAAATGGCCTATTTTTGGCTCCTGCTTGTTGTGAATACTTAATGTTCGGATGAAGATGTCCGGCTGAATACCAAACAAAATGACTATCTGAATCACACAGATCACGTAAAAATACGGAAACCACGCCACCATGCTCGGCTTGGGTTCTTTGGGCCAAAAATCTTGCTCTAAGTTTTTGCTCACAAAAACAGGTTGTAGAGTGAGGCCGATCTTGTTGCTCAGAAAACGCAGCTATCTGATCATCAAAGGGAAAACTACTATACTAATGCACTGTCATGAACGATTTACTTTTATTTTTATTTATCTGCTTAAACATTTCTAAAAAAAAATTCGATGATAGAAGCTATTAGAAAACAGTCCTAAGAGAAAATACGCGCGCTGATTGGTTAAAAATCGTGTTTCTATAACTGGATGGAGACACAGAACTAGCACGAGCTGTTTTTAGCGATGGCGCGAGCAAAGAGAATTTACATTTTGATAATTAGAGTTAACAAGTTGTTTTCCTTTTTCTCGTCGCGTTGTTTTCTAAACGAAATAGAAAACATGTACTCCGTGTTTCTATCGAGTTATAGACACACTCGTGAAAGTTTGGGAGAACTCGAAAAAGCTGTGGGAACACTTGCCTGCGGCTCGTGTTCCCACAGCATTTCTCGTTCTCCCAAACTTTCGGTCGTGTTTCTATAACTCGATAGAAACACGGAGTACATGTTTTCTATTTCGTTTAGAAAACAACGCGACGAGAAAAAAGGAAAACAACTTGTTAACTCTAATTATCAAAATGTAAATTCTCTTTGCTCGCGCCATCGCTAACAACAGCTCGTGCTACTTCTGGTCATGTTTTCTATTTCTTAAATAAAAGATGGAGCTTCTTTTTGTAGAGGATAGAACACAGACAGCATAGGCACGACGTGCGTGGCTTTAAAGGAACACTGTCTTGCGATGACATGCGCAGTATTTCTCACACGCAGAGATATTAACATTTTAATTTTTTTTGCTTTTTCTACTTAAGTCTAGACTTAATACGGTTTCCGAAAAGCAATAAATCCATATTTATCTATTATCGATGATTTCGAGTCCAATAAATAAAAGCGAACACAAATATCATGTCATGTTTGTTCACTGCCAGGTGTGACCGGAAAGTATACACTGTCGGCCGTACAAGCGCTCATCACGGAAACATTTTTTCCTCTACGATATACCAAACATATTATCACGTTAACATGCCATTTCAAAAGAGACGACTTTGAAGTCGAAAGACGGTAAGACTGAGTAGAAAAAATTCAAAAGCGGTGTTTTTACTCACCGCTTGCGGTTGTATAATTTGTGCAACAAATAAACACAACCAGTGCAATAGACCAGTTTCGTATTCTAACGGTTGGACTGGATCTAGCATGAAATGGAGGCTAATGCGGGCAAATCAATATTAGCCCGCATTAGCCTCCATTCCATGCAAGATCCAGTCCAGCCGTGAGAATTCGAAAATGGTCTATTCCGCTCATTTAAATGCAAGTTTTTCTTCAAAATATTCAAATAGACATTTTGGACCGAAGACAGTAAACGTTAATCAACAAACGATGACGTGGTGGTCTCTGCTCGATATGAGCCACGAAGATGGACTTCCATCCTTGTTAATAGTGAAACGGCTTACACTTCGATTACACCATGCGTCGAATTTCTCATGAATTCACGCCTTCAAGAGTTTCTTTTCATTCATGCTGTATTGGTATTTCCACAGTTCTGCTTTGTTTTCTTGAGGGGATTGAATCACTATTTGTGAGCCGAGTGTTTAAAATTCGACATGTGATGGCGGCCTCCATATTGTCTGCACCTTTCCTGGCGCATGCGCAACCGTGACAGTGCCACGTTGAATAATAGTCATAAAACAGTTTGTAATGAATGAATGAATGGATGAATGAATTCACTACTTGCACAATCCCATAATACACCTCTATTACTCCCCAAAACTTTTGCATAACCATTTTGCATAACCATTTTGCATAACCAATTTCTCCTGGGACATGAAAATGTCCCAACAGAAGTCGAAAACAATGCCTATGCAGATTTTTGTGGGGGGTGGGGGGGGGGGTAAAAGAGGTGTATTATGGGATTTGTGCAAGTAGTGAATGAATGAATGAATAATGAACGAACGAATAAATGAACAAATAAATGGATATATCTGAAGGTTGAACTAATCAATAAGACATAACGTTTTCAGAAGACATAACTTTTTGTTTTAACAAAATAATTTGTTTGATAAAAGTTAAATTTTAAATTTTTGCCAGGAACATTACTTTGCCTTAAGCAAATAATAATAATAATAATAATAATAATAATAATAATAATAATAACAATAACAATAACAATAACAATAATAATAACAATAACAATAATAATAATAATAATAATGATAATAAATAATAATAATAAATTACAGTGAGCCCTAATCATTTCGAAATGTTTAGCTACCATTCGGATGTAGTGTGCCTTCCTGTCTATGCAACCAGTGACTTAAACTTAAAGTGCTCATTATGATCAACTTTTTATTCCTTGAATTTTTAGGTTTATCACATAGAATTCCAGGAAAGATTAAAAACGCCTTTTACCGTTTGGAAATATCTGCATTGGAGTAGGAGATATTTAGTTTGAAAAATGTGTGGGTGTATTTACAGGGCTGCAATAAAAAACGCTAAACACTGTTTCTTTTTTGTCAGGAAACTGCATACTTTAATCGTAAAATTCTGGCAATAGCGGAGTCACGAGAGACGACGGTTTTACGAATATCAATTTTCAGTTGACATTTTGCTATGATGAATAAAGTGATTTGTTATATGATGTACAAGTTTACAGATGACGAAAAACAACGCAAATATTTATAAAATGCTCGAACGAGCCGAGGCGAAATGATTGCAGTTTTATGCAATCATTAATCTTGTAAGCGATATTTCCAACATGTCAACTTGTCTTGTCTTGTCTCGTCTTGTCTAGATTGGTGCTTCGACTTTTTATATGACGTTTTTCAACATAATTGGCTCATCAAAAAGTGGCCTCGATTGGTAAATTGCGATTAAAGCTAAAGTCGTTGTTACAATGTGAAATGTTTCGTGCAACTTGTCTCGCAACGATTTTGGCCGTTGCAGGGCACGTTACACTGTGAAATGTTTCGTGCAACTTGTCCCGCCGCAATGTCGGCAAAACATTGCGAGACAAGTTGCATGAAACATTTCACAGTGTAACAGCGCTTTAACAAATTTCCTGTGTCGTTGCGTGAGTTTTTCCAATTTCATGACCTCTTTGAGGTATCGCGTTTTCTTACCTGTTATGGAAGACGTGTTTTTTATAAGAACCGTATTAAAAGGACATTTATTTTATTTCAAACCACATTTCCTTTTTTAAACCGCAGCGAAAGGTCAAAGCCAAAGAATGGACTAACTACATTTTATTTTTAAACTCGCAAACATTAATTTTCCGTATTTTCTCTTGAATTTTTCATCTTTCGTATTTTCATCGACGATTAACGGTGATGTGATTATGAAAAGCGTAAAGGAAATGTTCTGTTGTCTTAAATCCATAAAAAGATGAACTTGACACACCTTAGGAAATATCTTTAGCAAGCAAAAATAAAGCTTCCTCAGTTCCGAGAATGTTATGAGATTACCGTTCTAAAACTATGCCTATATCGCCGTCTAGTTCTTCCTCTTCGATATTTTTAACGATTGCAAACATTTTGGACGACGACAAATGGTTCAACTTGTCCCACTAATCAAAATGTCGGTTTTGCGGATCCAAGAGAAGCATTTGTTTATGTTTTATATTCCCCCGCTACGTAAAACAAAACTCTTTTTCATCAAGGGTCGGGTTTCTCGGGAGAAGGAGGCGTCTACTGTTTTACAAAACAAAAAAAGAGTACTTGAAATTATTACAGATGACGTAGATTTCGGACTTTGAAACAAATTGCAGATCGGATTGATTACAAGTTGAAGAAAAATCTTCGGCGACATGGAAGCCAAGAAACTTGACGTCCACGACCTCGGAAAGCCGAGGTCGAGCGAATTTGTCAAATAAACACGTCATCTGAAATAGAAATGAGTTGTCTCTTGACTTGTGTAAGACAAGTCTAAAAATTTTGCAGTTTCGGATTTGTCGAGATAGATGCCGAAAACTACAGAGAAAGATCGACTAGGAAAGCGATCGTCTTAATGCTTAAAGAATGTTTGCGAAAGAAAAAAATGAAACACGAAGCAAACAAAGTATGGCTAAATGGTATTGTTGTGTTATGAAATCAATTCATAAATTACTAACTTGCTAAGGGCTATTTTCGGAGCACACTGAGTTTAGGAAATTCATATGATATTGGTAAAAATAATTCGGTCTATCATTTCTTCAAACCAAAAGCATAAAATCGTTTTTCATTTTAGCGCAAAACATCGCATTGAATGACTACGAGAGTATTCTAACGCAATAGAGTCTCTTTTTTAATGTCTCGGTTCCACGCTTGAAGTGTTTCAGTGTCTGAATATTCAATCACCTTTAGGTTCAGGCAGTTTCGATTTCGAAAAACGAACTTCTATCTATTTGATTTTTCGTTTTTGGGACAGATGTTATAATGATGTAAAAATGCTTGAGATGTCGCTCATTTTCGCTCGAAAGCAAGTCGTTCCGCGAAGAATCTAAAGGATAAAAAATCGAAATGGTTGCGTTGCAGCGCGTGAAATACTTGACCTCGTTCCCATGTGCAGTCTTCCTAGCCTTCTCTGTTGCTTCGCTTCCTTTGTGCTGTGTTTTATCTTCTTCGGACATGACACTGGAATCTTCTCCTTGAAACATCATCTAAAATAGAGCAATTCACGGCAAATGAATAAGGAAATTGCTCTCCTCATTGCCAAAGAAACAAACTCACAAAAACGAAAACCCTCGGTGAAAACTGAACTGCCGGTCAATCTATAAACGCGTGCTAATATAGAAAACAAGACCCATTTTTCAGTTTAACCGAAAGGAATCGAACCCCGAGATTCGACTCAGCGAAACGGCAGGAAAATTTGACGCCGCTGAGCGTTCATCAAGAGTTTTAGTCAATTATGAGAAAACTAACAACAAAAAAGAAAATACGACATCAGTTTACCGTTGTGCATGAAGGCGAAGGGCCAACCGCTCCGAAATGCAAAAAAATTGTTCATCCGATACGTGAGATGTGTCAATCATTACTCGCGAACAAAAACACACGTGATTAGAGCCATTGTTATGCAAGACGCATGGAATCTTTCGCTGGAGTGATTATTTGAATAATGCTTATATTTAAAACATAACAAAAATGTCGCAATGTTGCTACTTAGTAGTTAACCTTAGATCCTTTCGAGGAGAAGGCAATTGCGATCATATTTGTGGCACACTGAGTTTGTTGACATTCTCCGGAACGTCGACCCGAAATTTAATATAGCCTACGGTAATTCAGATTAAAACAAACCGCAAAGAAGTAATTTGCAACATTAGGCAATGGATGACTTATTATTAAGATCTGCTTATTTTTGGTTTCCTTCATAAACGTTTACTGCCTATTTTCAAACTCGATTCTTAAGAGGTTTCCGAAGTCTTTAATATACGAAAGGCTCCAGATAGCATTTATTACGCGAACCGTCTTTTTGGCTCAAGTTAGCATTGCAAAAAAGAAGCATTTTTAAATGCTATAAAAAATGCTCCGTTTTCTGTGAACAAGAAATTAGGATCGATGCAAGCTCACATTCTTAATCGTTAATAAAAATGGTCTACGTCAAGTTACCATTGAAATTTAAAAGCAAAAATGACTTCCCGCAGGAAATCCTTACCGCTGGCATATTAGGACAAAAAAATTCGTTTTTGAAAGATATAAGTCTTTTAAGTTTAAAGGAGTGTAACTGATTGGGTAGAAGATAGTGTGATAGTGTGATTACCCTGAGTGCTAACTGAAAAAGTTCGTTAACTGCAAATACGCCTTGTTTTACGTTGCCTCAGGAAAAAGAAATTAAAAAATAAAAAAGTAAATAAACACACCTTCAGTGTTGAGTTAAACTTTGTAAAAAAAAGTGACTTCATTTTTTTCAAAGCTGACAATTGAAGGAGGAAAAACACTTCGGCTGAAAAACAACAATGCACGAGGATTTTTTGTGACACGTTGGCTCGCTGATTGATAAATAACAGAACTGTAGCTGATTCTACACCAAGGAACGTTTCAGTTAAATCCGTGTTTATCAGCTGTTAAAATATCGTTAATTTTAGCAGATATAACGTTTAGTGTACAGCACTCAGTTGTATAATTTCTTGCCTAAGGAATCGTAATAAAGAATTGGTTTTCCAAGGAAACTGTAATCGTAGCAAAGAATGCTGTTAGTTTAAACGGTCGGGTCTTTTACTGGAAAGTCATAAATTTACAACTGCCACTGGGTTTGAGACGCCAGATGAATTTTTTACACACTAGGAGTTAACTCGGCTAAGGTATAAACGTTTTCCCTTTGATATTACTTTCCATGCCAGAGAGTGATTTTGTTCGCTGACCTGCAAAGAGTCGGGCGGCCACTTTAAATTTGGATGCGAAAATTAAATATGAAAAACTGGTTGCCAATTTCATGCAATAGTGTTTCATTAAAGTTTAGAAAAGTTAGAAGACATGCTGTTTTATTGGGAAACTCTAACAGTTAGTTGTCCTGAAACGACTGTACTTCTTGTATAAGATTTATCGGACAAAATGCATTGAAATCTGAAAAACATCAGCTCGGGTTTGTCAGTGAAACATCGTTCATTCAAGCGGTAAAACTACCAAGTTTTGTAATATTCATTCTGCAAGTCAACTTGAACGGATATTATCACGAATTCTTCGCTTTAAATTTTTGTGTTTAAGGACCGGAAATGCTGCCCAAATATTTGATTCATTGACGACATAAAAGGCTGGAAAACTGAAATTAATTACAATAGCAGCATTCCAGGGAATATTATTTTAATCCGCTTGGTTTTTGTATATTTATATTGGCACAAGCCTTTCCCAATACACCACTGCTAATCTTTATTGGTCA
>NC_090880.1:4356252-4361546 GCF_036669935.1 Montipora foliosa
ATCTACGAAGGGGAAGTGACTTAACTTTTTACTTATACATCATACCTCTATTGGTACAGCATGAAAACGAGGCTACATACAATAACCTACTTTAAATGTATTTCTTTTATTGCAAATTTACTAATGTCATTCAAACAAGAAAGATAATGATCCAGACATCCTCACAAGTTCTAATTCAACTGGGCAGGACAAATGAATCACGAATTATAATCCTTTTCCCTAGTACGTTTCTAATTTTACAAATAAGCCTTTAAAGATCAGCATGGGAACAAGACTAAATACAAAACAACTTTCCTCGTTTACTTTTCGCTGATGGAAACATCACCGGCTTAATTGAAATAAAGTAAAGCTATAATCTAGACACCTTAGCAGACAGTGTCAATTTGGAAGAATGCATGAATCATACATCATCATCATCGTCATCATCTTCACTTTCACAGTCATCCGGCTGGACAGAGTTGGTGCAACCTGAGCCTCTACGCTGACCACAAGCAGTTGAACACTCTAGGTTGTGTTTTCTGCAGCTACATCTAAGGCTGCTGCAGTCTGTGGAGCAGTTGCATCTCACAATTTGAAGGAGGGCTTGAGGTGCTGGAGGTAAGTGTGTCATGATAGGAAGAAGCAAACTTTCACTGGCCTTCCATCCCCATTCTTCTGCTGACATAGTTTCTCCAACCCCCTTCCACTGTTGGACTTGAAAGTACACACGTAGGCTGTGATATCTCGCTGCTGCTGATGTAGGAGGTAAGCTCTGTGGCTGAACTTGCGAAGTGTTGGTGGCTACCTTTTCGCAGTACCGTCGGTATCGAAGAGAATCCAGTCCTTCGTCAGACTTGCCATTGTAAACACAAACCAGTGCCTTTTCACCCACTGCGAAAACATCCTCCTTGGAGGCAGATGTGTTGTTGAACACTTGTGCTTGATCTCGAAAATGCTGGCTGGCGAAGAACTTCTTCAGTGAGACGCCCTTACCAATACCATAGAGGCGAGAAGTGGTATCACACCCAAGGATTGCATGGATGAACAACATGTTGCTGCATACCTCTTGACCAAGCTTCTCCTTCAGCACTTTCATGTTCCAGACCCGCCGTTTTATCGAATTGGCCTTTGGCTCAGGCTGAAAGAATAACTCGAATGCATCCAATTCCGTGTGATAGCACAATAGGATAAGAAGATCGGTGTCATCCCCGACAAGCAAGGTGTTTATCCTTCTTGCACTTTCCACAGATGTCTGTACTATGAGGAGATCAGCATCTGCTTGGGAGTGACGTGTTTGGCAATTTCTCTTCTGCAGATAGCTACCCAGCATATTGATGAAGAATTGCTTGTTGCTTGAATTTGACAAGAAGTGATCTTTCTTCATGGTAACTTTCATATCATCAGAAAATGTGACGGTTGTCCCTGTTTTCCCTCCTGCTCGCCTCTGCTGTGTCATATCCTTTGTGGAACTGCTAGTGTAACCATCAAAGACAACAATTGCTGCACCATACTTCCGAGTCACGTAGTTCCAGTACAAATCACAGATGTCCCTATATGTAGGAAATCCACGTGGCCAAGGGATCCGATGAAGAAGCGCACCACCATCCAACACATATTGGACTTCACCGGTTGGCCCAGCAGGATCGGAAGGCAGCTTGGCCCAGATAGCATCTGCTAGTACTGGCTTTTGTGGCTGAAGCAGCATTAACGAGGAATCAAATAGAGCTGTTGGATAGCTACATAGCTCATGCTGGAACATGGCTTCCATGTCATCCAGTGATTTACTGGCAATAATCAGACGCTGAAACAACAGCTGCGGATCCACCTGGATCTTCTCTCCATCAATTTTAACAGATGACTTTGTACTAAGTGTGATGACCTGATTACTTCTTTTGAACTTGAATTCCACAGCTGATTTTCCTGTCATGGATTCTAAGATGGTCTGTCCGATCTCCTTAGCATTTTCCACATTCACGGAACTGTCAGCATGGACGCCATTCATGATGTTCATCAGATCTTGATGAGGTGTGAAAGGGTTTCTTTCTGCTAGAGAAAAGAGCAAACTCCCGGTGTCCTTCATGTCGCGGGCTTGCCTGGACTTGGTTATATCCTTGTTTTGCTCGCCTGTGCTGTAACTTACACCGGTGAGGTTCAACATGACACGATTCATCTCGGCACAGGCAGGCATGGAGAGCAACCAAGTCAGTCGCTGTCTTTCCGTCATCCCAAGTCCTCTTGTAAGACCACCACTTGTCTTAACGCTTCTCGTTAGCACTTGTTCAATAACAAGATCTGTCGAGAGTCCTGCCCACATGCGGTTGCTTCTTCTAACTACATGGAACCCAGCTGTATACATCTGGATGTTCACTCTCAAGGCTGTTCATGGATTGCAAGTACAATCTGGCACTTTTAGCATACAGATTGTGCCCTGAGGCAGCCAGGTAGGGAAGCATCTCTGACAAAGCTTGTAGATGGAGTCTCCAATTACCGGTTCGCTCAGCCTTTATGACCATGCGAAGGATGTCTACCATATCCATATACTGCAGCCATAGCGATGCTGTGCGGTCGTCCTTCATGAAATCCCTCTGTTGTTGGAGATGGCCTTTTATCCTGTCTAGAACATCAGCTGCACTAAATTCTTCTGCTGACTTTTTTTGTTTATTAACTCATCATACGGGGCACGAGCTTCCTGAAGGTCAGGATTCTGTCTGGGATCTGCAGTAGATGGCGTATTTGATGCACATCTTCATCTTCATCTTCATCTTCAGCTGGCCGCTGACTCATTTGGCGTATCTTGCATTCCTGAAATGGGAACTGTCAGAGCTTTGGATAGCATGAGTGTGTTAAGAGCTGCATCTACAAGAAGATGTGCACGCACTGCTCGAGCGATAGCTTTACCAGGAGGCAGTGTGGCCCAGTGGTTAGGCCCAGTGGTTAGGGCGCTTGCCTTGAGATCCGGAGATCCCGGGTTCAAGACCCGCTCTGACCACTCATTGAATTTGATCCTGGTAGTCCCTGGTTCAACTTCCCAGCTGCACTTGTAAATAGCCAACTGGTTTGCCTCCGGCCAGTTGGGATTCTTGACAGTTGTAGTTGTTGTGTTCTGTTGTTTCGTTGATTCATTGGCCCTGAAAAGCCCCTATGGGGAGAGGTCAATTAAGTATGTATGTACCAGTAAAGATGTGCTCCACTGCGTTTGGTGCATAAATCATCTCTAAAAGCTCTTTTAATCCAGATCCTGCCATGAGATTGCCAATGCAGCCGAGAAAACTCATCTCAGTATGGAATCCACCAAGACGCAGGACTATTTCACGAAGGTCACTTCCCAGAGGTTCAGACATAATGATTGTCAAAGCCTTCCACCACATTGGTTGATCAAAAGTAATAATTGGTGTTACGTTATGCTTGCGTGCATGTTCAGTTACAAACTTCAATGTGGAGAAGATGCAAGTAGGGTCACTTGAACTCATGTCAATCTTTGGGAGGAATGTCACAGAGGACTGACCCGGGTGGTTACCACGATGAACATACTGCATCATACCAGACCAAGCTGGTCGAGAGAAACCAAATAAGAGTGACGTCTTCCATAGAATATCAAGATTGGCTGTTGGATCGAGGGCTTTCTGGATAACTATGTCATTGTACTTTATCTCTATTTCCTGGTTTGCTAAGCCCTGGTGCTGTATTTGGATGCATCCTGCTGTGGAAATATCTTCTGCATTAACTTGTCTCCTTGGAACAAGTTGGCTCTGCGTTGTTCCGGGGGTAACAGCGGCTATGATCCCCATGCCATGGAACGTATCGTTGCCTTCCAAGGTTCTTATGTTGTGATCAACATTATCTGCAGCACATTGAACAAACTCAGAAGTATGGCTGGGAATATCAGTTCCTTGATTTACAGCTGCATTTTGTCCAAACTTCTGCACTTCTTGATATGAACAACAAAATCCATGACGGTGGAGGGAGTCAATAAGGAAACGTGATGCAAATGGTGATGAAGCTGTACAGCCACTCCAACCTGAAGTGGTGTAAGTAGAACTCGAGGGCGGGCTGCTTGCATCATGGCTTGTCCAATAGATGCCAATTTAAGGCCGACATCTTTTCCTGTCAAGATCCCTTCAATCTAAAAAAAGCTTGAGAGTGGCAGGAAGGAAGTTGAGGCATCTCTCTTCAGTTTCAATTTCATTTACGGTGGGATAGTGCTCATTTGAAGTGTCTACTAACTTGATGTCATTCTTAATGAGCTTGGCAGCAGTTTCTATGATGTGTTGTTTTTCCTGTTCAGGATGATCCTTTTGACGAGCATGAAATTCTTGAAGAACAGTCTCTGCCGTGCTCCTGAACGTGACTACATTAGCCCTTCCATTTAATTCAGTGATTATTATTTGATCACCAAAGTGCTCCTTGATCTTAGCCTTCATATGTGTATGGCCATACGCTGTGCTTTCCGAGTCTGCCATAAAATCATTCATTAAGTCAATAAGGTCACTCACACTTATCTCTGTTCATCGTCATTTTCTTGAAGAAACCTTGCTACTCGCAGGAACGCATCCGTTTTTTCCTCATCTTGCGGTCGGCCAACTTTTTCTTCTTGTGCGTAGGTTCATCAGTCACAAACATCTTTGGAATTTGCTTCCCTGTGCGGAAATTGACGCTACATGTCTGATGATACACTGCATCAGCGGCAGGTAAGTCATGTACGTGCATATTTCTGGCCTGTACAATGTCACTCCATGCATCTTGTCTTTTACAACATGTCGCCAATATAGTATCCTTCATGTCTAGGGTTGTTACACTAAAGACCTCTCTTTTTTTCCCTTGCTCCACAACATTGACAGGCGTTCCACAGAAAAAGCAATCACTGCTGAAACTGAAGCTCTTTTCCGCTGAACGGCGTTTGGAGTGGGAAATACTTGTGTCTGGGGTTTGGGCGGCCTCTCTTTTTGCTTGGGCTATTTTGTTAGGGTTGCAATGGATTTTGCGGCAATATTGGTGAACCTGTTGCCCAGGTACGGTGCAGATAGTACTATCATTACGCTCTAAACTTGCTCTGTTAACACTTGCACTGCCTTTCTCTCCTAGCGTAACTATAGCGGAGTCAGGCCCTGGTCGAGTGGCTCTTTACAGATTATGCAATTGGCTCTCCATCCATCACAGATTAAGTTTAAGAGTATCTGAAAATCATAAATATTCCAAGATGATTGAACTAATAAAGCTTCAGAGAGTCTAGTTACAACACTGAATTCGAAATCCGAGTCTGTTTTTGCCATCATAAATTCGGTTGTGTGAAATTTAAGAAGGTTTTATGTAAAAAA
>NC_090880.1:4374146-4386646 GCF_036669935.1 Montipora foliosa
ATAAATGTTGTTTTCATGTCGTAAATATGTTATTCTCGAGCGATCGCCCTGGAAACTTCCTTCTGCTCTTCCTAAAAACTGTGTATCAATATTTATTTACTTTTGCATCAATATTTGTTTTTGCATAAAGCAAGCTAACAAAATCTGTACCTTGCTGAGTTCGCATTTGTTAGCGTTAATAGTATTTTCGGTCCGATGCTTCTGTTTTAAGAGGGGTACATTATTTTGGTCTCCCATCCAGACACTAACCCCGCCCAACAGGGATTAACTTCAGTGAACGCTGTCAGATGCTCAGAGGGCACGCTTAAACTTGTGGTGAAAAGAAGTTTATCAACATGTCAGCCCAGAAGCCAATGTTTCTCACTTCCCATTTATTTTCTTCAATCTTTCTGGGTTCAGTACTTTGCTAGTAACCACATGTCTTCTCAGACTTCTACCATGGCACTACAATGATAGACAATACCAAAACAATATCGTGCACTGTTAGAGCTACATATTACGCAAGGACAGATCTGTTTCGTCGTACGAACGTGTGAGGACCTGTGAGCCAAAGGGCCTCGTCTGGTATGACTTCTTAATGACCCTCCAACTTGAAAAAAATTGCCTGGAACGGTGCACGTACCACAGGCAACCCAGTGTACCCTCACGGAGGGTCTAGTTATTATTAATAGCGAAGCTTCGCACTTGTTTGGCGCGCGCGCGGAGCACCATTGTTAAGAAAATATGGTAACCCATCAATGAGAGAAATCTTGGTTTTATAGCCATGACGTCATCGACCGTCCGTACGCACGTCCGTACGTCCACCTCTCCATGTATGCCAATGTGACCAGTATCATGCTAGTTTACAGCATACATCTTTCATATTCGACATCCATGTTTTGATCAATTGACACCTGTCAAAACAAGGTATCCACTGGCCAGTATCACGTGACCATATCATGGGCTCAAGCTTAGAGCTCATCGAGGTCAGCTTTTTTGGAAGTTGACCGCTGACCAGGTACTGGTTTTTCGATTGGATTGCAGGCTCAACCCAGGTGAACTCACCTAAACATAAACGAGGCTTCATTTTTCGCGCGCTTTCTGTGGCTGGACGCGGCTACACGGCTATAGTACATCAACTTTAGTTCTTACCAAGTCAACGCTTTTTGTGTTCAGGTGGAAATCGGTTTAAAAAATGTTTTCTTTCTGCATTTTTTGCTGGTTTCAATAATCCAGTTTGACATATCATGATATCTGTGGTCCACACTGGTGGCTACGCAGTTATTCACGTCAAGCATCGGAGGTATATAAACTTAAAGCTAAGTGTTTATTTTTAATTTGCATAGAGCTGCTTTTTTCCCTGTAGTGCAATTTTTGGCGTATCTTTAGAAGCTCTGATAAGGTTACATGATGCCTGGGGGACCTATGTCTAGGACAAAAACGAAAGGAGAGCGAAAGAGAACGACAACGACAAAACAGAATACCAGTAATAGCTTTAGTGGAAGAAGTTACTCCACAAATTATTTCCTTGGCCACTAAACCGTTTTTTATTTTTATGGATGCGTTATTTAAAGAGGAAGCGTATTTTTGAAAGGTGATTTAATCGAAAATCGAACTTTTATTGTCAACTGGAATTAAATAACAATTATCTGTACTCTTGGACATAAAGAAAAAGTTGATTTGTTTGTTTGTTTCGCTCTAAAATGCGAGCGAACAAAATTAAGTGCTTTTTTTAATCCATTTGCCCCACTGGTTTTCGTTGTGCCTCGAGAGTGACAAGAAAATTTTGCCCGTATGTTATCAACACGAAATCGCAATGAGTTCTCGTAAAATTAGCTTGTGTTTTCAGAAGTTTGTTTAATGCACCTAAACGTTATTTAAGTGTTGGAGCGGATCTTGTTTGAAGTTCGTCCTTTCTTGGTTGCATTGCCGTATTTTGCCGATTCTTGTTCCAAGTTTCAATGAAATACATCAAAATATGAATGATCTCGTTTTCAGAGATAAAGTGAAATAAAGTACATCAGTAAAACTCTTCTTTGACCTTGAACTAAAAACGTTTTTTAATGGCTACTAATTTTAGCGTGATTCCTATTCGGTGGGTATTGACAGTTGACTCTGAAATGGCTTTTTTCCTTTTCCATTCGCTCGCTGAGAGTGTGCTTGTTTTCTTTTAAAACTCAAGCGCAGTGTTCTCCCCAGGTATTTCAGGCCAGGCGGGCCGCCTGGCTTGATTCGTTGAAAAATCGTTGGCGCCTGGCTTAAAACAAGTGACCTTACGTAGTTTAACATCTAAAACTGGGATCCTGTCCATAATTAAAAAAAGAAAAATACTCAATAAAGATACTGAAGCATTTTCTAGTGTTTTCTCGCAATTGATAAGGTTTCAGCTCATTTACCCTTCCATGAAAGGTGATGAAACTTGTCATCCGCTCGTTTCGTTGAACGGCAGCCGTCTTTCAGTTTGCCATAAATTCAAGGGCACTTTACGGATATTACATGGAATACTAAACTCAATTCCCACGTGCGTGGAAGGTTGTCAAAAAATGGCGGCTTCGACAAACTCAGGATCCTCTGAACAGAAACGAAAAGCTAGTCAAAGTAAATTAAGTTCTTTTTTCACCCTGGAAAAGAGATATAAGAGTGTAAGTAATTTGGATGAAGAAGTCCAGCCTCGGGAAACAACACAAGGTCCGTCAACATCCACAGATTCCAAACACCGAAAATCAGGGTTTGATCCAACGTGGCTGAAGGATTTCCCTTGGCTTCTTAAGACTAACGAAGATGATAATACTAAATAGTGGTAGTGGTATGTTGTGCAAGTTGTGCAGAAAACACAATCAAAGGGCCCAAAGAGTAAGGCAAGGATGTGCTGTTTGGGTGGATGTTCCATGTTTTTAAGTTTTATGTTTTCCTAGACAGCATGACAATTCGCTTTTGCTATTTTTGTAAGTCTTAATTTTATATGGTAGATTAAGCTTCCGACAGAATGCCCCCTGGCCTTCCCAAAATCCTGGGGAGAACACTGAAGCGGTTCAAGAAAAATTCATTGCCAAACTGGTGAATTCCAAAGTAAATTTCACTAGAAAAACCGATATCGTACTCATCGATTCGTGATAGCGTAAAATTTATCATTGAATTCACTAGTTAGGCAATGAATTTTTCTATAGAAGAAAGCTAAGAAAATGATTTAATTATTAAAGCAGCAACAGAAACATCAGAATAAATAACCAGGGAGCTCCGCTTTTAGGCTTGGCTTAATCTATAGATTTATCACTTTTTGAGTAAAAGGATATCATGCTGTGATGGAAAATAATTACATGTTGAATAAGCCAGGAAGTTTCTCTGCAATATGTCCCCTTTAACCCATAGACCCCTGGGAGTAAGACTTAAGGACGGTGCCTACTATTGTTATTGCGCATACGTTCTGCGCATCTCCAGATACTCGGATTTCCTATCGGTAGTGGTTACTAATATATTTTTGCCCGGTTTAAAACTATTCGGAGAAAGCAGAACTTAGCAAGTGCTCTTGCTATCCAAAAAGAAAATTGAGGGTAGCCATGCATTTTTCAGGAAAGGAATGCCATACATTGCTTTATATTTTAAAGCTTTTCACTAAATAATATTATTGATTAATTATCTTTGAAAAATGCGTGGTTACCCCCAATTTTCTTTTTGGAATTTTATAACACTTGTTGAGATCTGCTTTTCCCGCATATCCATACAACCACGCAAAAATTTCCTTTGAATTTATTTAGTAGGCACCGTTCTTAATAGATTTTACTCTGTGTAGTAATGCCACATGATTTTACTCGTCAATGGCGGCAGTTCAGGAGTCAATGCGTTAACCTCACACCCCTTTTCACAGCCAAGAAACTGACACATTTTGGGTTTAAAAAAATCCTGGTTTCAAATTTTCCAAAAAAAAAAAGGAATGTAACCTTCAGTTTTTCAGTTCAGTTTATTACTCGGTTAAGCTAATGTTGCTATACAACAAGAATAAAACACGAAGTAACAAACAAACAAATAATAATAATAATATTAAAATTACACAAGTATTTTTATCAGCTAAAACAAAACTATTGACTTGTTTCAGTAAAAAAAAAGGTAGAAAACATTTTCCTTTAATGTTACTTATAGTAAAACCGTAAAAAACATTACTGTGTTTGTTGCATAAAAACCTCAATCCCTCCGAATCAACATTGATATCGCAAAAACTGATTACGATAATAGAATGTAATAATAATAATAATAATAATGATATTACATAGTGCAAATATATAATAAAATTCTCAAATGATCAGATCAATTTGAGATCCACCGGTAAATAATGAAGAACGGACATACAGTCTATAACAGTTCTGGGAGAAAACAAGATTAGTATTTGAAACAACCCAGTGGTGGAAAAAAAGTGTTCAATTTAAGATCGTTTTTCTTTGTGTGGCCGTGGTGGAGAGGGTAACGTAATCCTCAGGTGGAATAGCAATAAGGCCTTTTAAGATCTTAAACATCAAGGTCACTACATGTAGGTCGCATTTTGTCAATGGTGACAGGTCTGGCCATTAAATGTAGTTTCTGCAATTAGGCTATCACGCTTTGTTGCCATAAGTAGTTGTTATATACAAGGCAGGAAGCATGACTCTCAGGATCTTCTCGAGCTTATCAGAGTTGCGTCTGGTGTATGGACCCCAGACGGAGCTGGCATAGCAAAGAATGGGTCTTACAAAGCTGAGGTCAGCTCGAGCTTTAACTTCAGGTGAGCAGTTACACACTGGTTTCGTCTAAGTAGGTTTAGAGTGGTAGACCCTTCACATGTAGTCGACATGCTCGTTCCAGCTGAGAGCATTAGTTTGGAGACCTGGACACCTGAAGATAGGGATGAGCAGATCAGTCTCTGACAGTTTGGAGCCATTTAGGTAGTAGGTATGCTTCAGAGGTGATTTCTTTTTGGTTACGTGAAGAACACAGCATTTGGAAGGATTGAAGGACAGTTCCCAAGTAGATCACCGGGTAAAGAATTTCTCCAGGTCAGATTGTAATTTTGAAGGGCAGTCATTGGGGGTAAGTTGAAGGTAATTAGCGCAATCATCTGCAAAAAGGCGTAATTTAGAAATCAGACCATCTGGCAAGTTGTTGACAAATAGCAGAAATAAGAGAGGTCCCTATCATGGATTCTTGTGGGACTCCTGCGGTGACTGCAGATTGAGAAAGTTCACCACCTACAACAATTACAGTCTTTTGAGACTGACAGTTAAAAGACTTTTGAACCAAGACAATAGTTTGCTCCTGATACCATAATGCACCAACTTGGTAAATAACCCCTGGTGATGAGAGACAGAATCAAAAGCCTTGGAAAAATCCAAGAGCACCACATCGGATTGGCGCCTGCCACTTAAGACAGAAGCAAGATCGTGGATATTGATAATTATAGGACTCACAGGATTGAAGTTTTTTGAAGCCATGCTGGAATGGAGATAGAAGATTGTTCGTAGATACGTTTTTCATAATATGACTACAGAGAATATGTTCATTGACAAGTAATTTGCAAGATACACAGGTGAGTGAGATAGGCCTATAGTTACCAATTGACGATTTCAAATCTTTCTTGTGGATAGGAGTAACAAGGGCGTGTTCCAGTCGTTAGGAACATTTCCGGAATCCAAGAACTGCTGGAAAATGCTCTGTAGTATAACTGCAGAATCGTCAGGAATTAATTTTAGGAGTTGGGCAGAAAATGCCATCAGGACCAGTCGCTTTGTTAGGCTTTAGTTGGTTTATAAGGTCAGTGACTCCTTTGATCGAAATGTGAGGTTCGTCCACGGAAGTTATATTGCAAGATTCAATTGATGGGTGGCTATCATCATCAGCGGCGAATACAGAATGGAAAAAGTCACTTAAAACCTTTGCCTTTTCTTTGTTGTCCACAATAACCTGGTTATTGACCTTTAAGTAAGGAACAGTTATAATGTCCTGCCTCTTGGATTTTGTACAGCTCCACATTTTTTTTGGGCATGAATGGAGATTTTCATCCAGGAGATTTAATACATAGTCGTTTCGTGCTTGCTTTATGGCTTGAGAGGTAAAGTTTACGAATTTGCTTTCGATATGCGTTTCAGGCATGGGGCGAGGTAGATGACTTCGCACGATAAAAGAGCCTCTGTTTCTTGCGAGTTACCGGTAGGCGATGGAGGGTACTGTTAAAGTGCCCCTGTGATAAAAAAAAAACACTTCCTTTTTTCCTTCAGATTTTGAAAGTGTGTTTGCTTAACACCTGACTGGCAAATTTTTGAGCTTTGATTTTTATCCAAAGGCCGCTTACTTTGAGTGTAAGTTTTGGATTTCACGGTCCGCCATTACTCACGTTCAAAACTGACCGATTGGAACTCAGACGGTTGGATCCAGGGAAACGTGACGTCAGAGGCTCACTAGCTTAAAATTTCAGCGTGTGAACACAGCTTATTATATATGCAAAGTGTGAGTTTAACAGTCTGAAAGCCCAAAACCCCCGTGTTGCATATCAATTTTGCAGCGTACACACGTATTGCATTCTTAAACTAGTGAGCCTTTGACGTCATTTTCTCCTCGATCCAGCTCTCTCAAGAACATAATGTTAGTAATGGCAGACCATTAAATAGGAAAATTCCAGTTCAAATAAAGAGGTGTCTTTTTGAAATCAAGGCTTAAAACGTGGGTCACTTAGTGTTTTGTTAACACAGTTTTGAAATCCAAAGAAAAATATGAATTAATTTTTTGGTCACAGGGGCACTTTAAACCACAGGTTTGATTTAGCTGGGTGAGCAGTTTTCAAGGGAAAATGACCAACTTTCGTTAACAGAACGGAGGTGAAAGCTGACTTGGAAATGTTGCACTAGTTGAGCCACGTCATGACGAAATCCCTCGAGGTTACCCTTTCTAAAACAATATTGTAAATTCTCCTTTGATGATCTTCTGTGCTACTTCATGAGATATTGGCTATGAACACTCTCCTACAGGTGACTAAAAGCCTTTGGAAATGATCATAATATTATTATTTAAGTGTCATGCAAGTGCCCATCGTTTTTAAATATCACATACTAGCGACACCAACGGTGTATGATGTTGCCCCAGGGCTAAATAAGGTACTATGCAATTGAGAAACATGATATCAAAACCTGCTTGTCTGTAGAAATGCTGTAATACATTAATTTATATAGATTTAGCCAAGCCTAAAAGCAGAGCTCCTGGTTCATTTATTCAGCGGATACCTTGTCTCGACAGAACCTGTGTCAATTGCAGGAGGGAGGGATCAACTTGGGCCTGGGCTCTAGAGGATTAACTGGAGCTGCAAAATCTGATGATATTGGAGACAGTGACGTCACAGCCTAGGACACTCAAAGGATGATGATCAAACAAAATCTTCTCTCGCTTAAGTTTAACGCTTGAAAACAAGTCATTTGAGCTCACTTGAGAATGTAGAAAGTACATGTATGATTTCATAAACGGATTGGTATATGCTACTGTACTAGTAACTATTATAGTTTTGAAGGCAAAAGAGAACCCTCAATGCAAGTTTCGATGACAGGGGGAGTGATAAGTACAGATCGAGTCACATACGATCGCCATGTTATCCCCCACCTTTTCCATCTTTCATAGCAGTTTTCTCTTGACTGGGTCAATTCTTTGCTTTAAAAAGAAAACGGAAGCTTAACTCAAACAAACTCTTGAAAGTTTGACAAAAATATGACTTCTTACTAGACAGGAAAAAATGATTAGTGACTTTTATACGGAATTGGTGATCGGCTGGTGATAAATTGTGTGATTCTCACTCCGAGTCTACACGCATACATCAATTAAATGACTGCACTGAAGTTTCAAAGTAAACTACAATTGTAGATGCTTCCGTGAAGCATACACTGGGTTGCCTGTGGTACGTCTTACAGAAAATCAGAAGGCACTGCATTGTGTGGTATTGACTACAGCATTCCAGTCTCTGAAGAATAAAAAATAAAAGAGAAGCGAGAAACATTGGCTTCTGGGCTGACATGTTGATAATTTTCAAGTTCCCTCGCAATTTCTTTTCACCACAAGTTTAAGCGTGCCCTCTGAGCATCTGACAGCTTTGTAATACAAAAGTTCACTGAAGTTAATCCCGGGGTACCCAGCGGGGTTACTATGTGGATGGGTGACCTAGAACATATACCCCTTCATAAAACAGAAGCATCGGACCGAAAATACTATTAACGCTAACAAATACGAACTCAGCAAGGTACAGATTTTGTTAGCTTGCTTTATGCAAAACAAATATTGATGCAAAAGTAAATAAATATTGATACACAGTTTTTAGAAAGAGCAGAAGGAAGTTTCCGGGACGGTCGATCAAGGATAAAATATTTACGACATGAAAACAACATTAATTTTGAACCGTGAATATAGAATATAAAAAGTTACGATCAGCGACAAACATTCTGGGAGATTTTTGCTACGTTCAATTTTGTTATTCTACTTTTGGCTGCGCAAATAAATCGCAAAATCGAAAGTGACATTCAGCGGGCGCCGTGATTAAGTTACCGCGGCATGTTTACTCGCCAAACAGTGAAGCATCTGTGTCAAATGATGGCAAGATACCGGGTTTTTGTAAGTTTCTTTTTCTGTCAAGTGCTATAAAGTTTGACAATAAAATAAGCGAAGTCAAAACAAAGATAACAATCGCCCAACTCTTGAGGTTGACTATTTGTTTCTGCAAAGTCAAAATTTACTCTCCAAGACGCGTGCGACGTTATTTATCACCAGGTAATTCCATCATTTTGGAAATAGCAGCTACTTTATTATTCATCGGCGTCACAATTTTTCACTGATTTTGGGGCTCATTTTGTTGAAACTCAAGCACGCTTCCAACAGACCTGTTTATTTTCGTGAACCCTTCCTGCTTACAGAGCAATACTAAAAAACTTCTCCCATATCACATTTCAATCTTAAGCTCGAAAATTCGATACACAACATCATATTATAATTCACAAAGGCAGAAACAGTATCCTTTTCCAGCGAAATATTTATCGAAACAAACAACATATTTGCTCTAAGAGGCGAAAACCTCTTCCTATTTCACTGCGTGCGTGAAGACAAGAAACTCAATCGTGTCAAATTACCATGTACTTCAGGTTCAAACCCTTTCCTGAAGAACCTTTCCTTGAATAATGATGCACAAAATAGTCTACAAGCTTTCTTTCAAATAGTTCTTGACTGTCACATTTCCAATTATTTTTTTTACCTAACTTTGTTGAACCCATAAGTTACCAGATAATTTTCCATTTGGTTTCAGTGTTGTAAATAAAACTACACTCGTGATAAAATTGGAAATACAGCTCACTTTGATTTCGGCTCGACGGGCGAAAGATTGTTGTCGAAGTCCATTACTCGTCGCTTTCATACCAGAGAATTTTCATTTGGTTTCAGTGTTCTAAATAACAGCAGTCTCTTGGTAAAATATTAGAAATACAGCTCACTTTGATTTTGGCTCGATGGGCGATAGATTGTTGTCGAAGTCCATACACCTTATTCCAAAATGGCCGCCATTTAAATATTCTTTTGTTTTCATTCAAATAAGCCCTTGATGCCTCGTTCTTAAGTTTAAAATTCAAAAGAATATTTTATCTTGAACGAGGCAACAAGGGCCAATTTGTATCCGCATAAATCAGCGGTCATTTTGGAATAAGGTATATTACTCGTCGCTTTTACGATTCCAGGTATTTGTTTTCACCGCCTGCCTAGTTTATCCAATTGACTTACCATTATTGAGCTTCATAAGGGTATATTTCGTTCAAAGATCCACTAAAACGCCATTCGCGTTACATGACTTTCCACGCCATTGCACGTTAAGTTTATCATTCTGTGTCCACCAGAGAAATCTACGCATTTCCACTACCCTCTCTATCCTAAGAAAATACGAGCAGAAGGCTCTATGCACAAAGACACCACTTAGCAGGGGAGTGACAGGCAAGACTTTTACCGACACGGAAAAAAAACACCCAACAAATGCCACCCACTTTCCGACTGGGACTGCCATACGGCAATTTCAGTTCTTCAACTGATTGGAATAAGGTGTATGGTACCACAGTGACTGGAACTTGAGACTATGCTAGAAAGGAAGGTAAGATAAAACCTACCTCTCTTTCATTGGCCGCATAGGAAAAGATACTTCCTGCACTTGGTGTGGTTTTTAAGGGAACAACAGAATACTGTGGCATCACGGAATTGGACATGGCGGATGCTAGGTGCTGCACATGCTTTAAGTTAGGCATTTTTTCTTTTTCTTCTGCAAAAGGAAGTTTTATTTAATTAAATAGTAGAATAATAAGGCTTGCTGCATTAAAAGAAAAACTTGCAGGCAACTTTTTTTGAATTTTCACAAAGAGTTTTAGTACCGTAATTCTTTCTTGTTCATTTCTTAATACCTTACGTGCTACCTGCAGGTCTTAACACAGACAATGTGTGTGTGTTCAAAATTTAAAGAATAATAATCTGTAAGGACCGAAATATTTTGACGCTTGTCACCTCATCTTACATAGACTTCGAGTGGATGACGAATACTGACACTTAAAAGGTTTTGAGTTTGGCCTTATTTGAGAATGTATATTTTCCGGTTACAACTATTCACCAAAGTGACGATGGCTAGTGGTAAGTATATACTCATGCAAACATCTATAATGTAGCACAAAAAGATGATTTTAACTTATTTATTCCTGCAACAATTACAACATTCTGGGCGCAAATCCCACATGAGTAGCTCAGAGGTGAATATCAACGGATATTTGGAGTTTGAGTAGCCAATCAGAGCGCACAAAACCCTTAACATGAAGAAGCACTATAAAAGTGGTCACTTTACGCTCTGCTTTTGTTCGAATTTATTCAAGCACGACTGATTATCCAAAAGGGCGATCAACAAACAGCAACAAAGAGATGGAAGCCCTAAAGGATATTTCTAGAGCAAGAAAAGCATGTCTTTGAAATTTCGAACCCACACACACTGCCTGGGCTTCCTGTGGTCTCAAGTTGTTTGTAAAACTTTTGCTGTTGTCCAATGTAAAACTTGTTTGCTTGAATACTAAAAACAACTGAAATCTCACCCAAACAGTTTTTGGTGGTCCTCATGACAACATTAAAGTATTGTTAGTGTCACATTAATCTTAATATTGAATGAATGAATGTATTGTTTTTGGTATGCATTGCTTGATTGAAAAGTTTTGCTCAACCATAACCAGACCGTACCATTTTTATAATAATTGATTTAACATGCAGCCAGCTGTTAAAATTTAAATACGATTAATAGGTAACCAATGCATAACCCCATACAAAACTTTCCATGTTAGTCACAGGAACAATTTGCACAAATGGGCAAGACTTGTGGCATACTTACAAATACATTGGCAATATCAAAGTTGAACTGCCAACGGGGCAGTTGGTTGAGAACAAGACTACTGTATCAGGAGGTTGTGGGACAAAAACTCCAGCTGGACCAACACTAAGGGCCTTAACAATTTAGTAACTGAGGAGAAAGTGCTGCCTTTCTAATGGCAAAAGCGTTCTCGTTCTTTTCGAATAGCTGCTCCAGGCCTGTTAAAGCACACTGTTGTGATGACAAAGATCAGACCAGTGGCGTCACTCCTGTTTTGAACGGCTCGAGTTACCTTCTCAAAAAGATTTGTAGGAGCAGGTCATTCTGAAGATGGAGGCGGTCGGGGTGCCAAAGGCAGCCTGCCAAGCATCTGTAGGACAAGACGGGGGTCTGCAGGCACCCCCCTCCAACCAGAAAAAATTTGAACTTTGGATGCTCAAAGGTGCCATTTGGTGCAATCTGGGGGGATCAGAGGGGTCAAAATTGTATTTCATTTACCAGCATTTTCGATAAAACGACCAAAGGTGCCTCTCTATTGACACATTATTCAAGGTTTGTTAGAATGAGATTTGCAACAAAAATCAGGTTTCACTGACTTTTATATCATAATTTGATTGATACTACTGTCAATAATTATATAACTGTTCAGGAACAATGGTAAATACTTGAAATAATCATAACACTGTGTTTACACTGCCATGCACATTGCAACTGTGATTGTTCAATATCTCAATAATTTCGCTTTCTAGAAATCAGAATCAGATTCAATTGCACTGTCATAATTATTGCTGTCAGACAGTCCAGTTGAGATGTCTAGGAGAGTTGAAACTCCCTCAACCTGATGCTGAACCTCGTAAAGGGCATTTTCTTCAACAGCGTCTGCTTGGATAGCAATAACATCATCTTCTTCAACAGCAACTGTTTGGATGGAAACACCAGCTACCTCTTTTGGAATGTGTACAGGAAGGGGAGCTTCTGTGGTAATGAGAAGGGCATGTTGTCTGCTTGGAAGCTTCTTTGTATTTTTTTTTGCTGAGCTATGCCTCAACTGCTTGTTTCACTAGGGACTCCATCTTTGGACTTCCCAATGCTGGCCCATTGATCTTGACATGAAGCATTGCTTTGAGCACATCATTTTCCAGGTGACTTCTGC
>NC_090880.1:4389146-4401646 GCF_036669935.1 Montipora foliosa
TGACGTTGGGAGCTGGTTATTTGTGGGTTCTAATGGTCCCGTGAGGAACGAATCAATGATGAAATGGTATATGAAATGAATCATAATTATATGAACTGCGGGTATGAAATCAGTGGGTTAGAGCGTCGCACCAGAATTGCGAGGTAACGGGTTCAAACCCCGTTGAAGTCCTGAATTCTTCAGGCTTCTCTACGCAATTGTAAAAATTGCATTCATAACTGCGAAGATCATAGCTTCATTTGATTACCCATTTAATCCGTGCACTCCTAGTTCTGGCAAATCAAGATTTTTTCTGGTATACTAGATATGTAATACTATATCACTGTAACTCTATATGCATACATGCAAGCTAAAATGATGCCTCCTCAGGATTTTTGCCTCTGAGCAAAATCCCCGCTGGGGCAAAAAAAAAAAATACAAATCAAAGATCAATAGATTTTGTTGGTTGTTATTGAGCTCACCTAATAGTGGAAAAAATATTTTCCTTTGTCCTGAATGAAAAGAAATGAATGCATCAAACTGCTTTTGGGACACTAAGTTCCGTATTACTCTACACTCCGGTTCTGAAAAACAAACAGAATACTGTTTTCACTTTTAGTGCCAATAGAAGGAACAGTAGTATAATTATAATAAATAAACATTCCTGCCAAGTTTACAAATTAAAATTACTTTTTCAAAAAACCGAAATTCCATTTTTCTCAGTTTTACACATTGGGAAAAAACTCAAAGATTATTTAAACCAGGGCAGTTTGGTGGTTGGGGTATCCCTTTTATTCTTTTCTGAAGGACTCTACAATTCTCTTGCTTTTGCTCTGCTCATCCCTGTGATTTTCCCATGGCACCCACAGTGCTACTCCAAGGCATTTACTGCTACATCAGGCACGTTAGCCTTGTCAACAGGCGTTTTGCAGACACGAAGGTCCATAAAAGTGAGCATTTTCAATCACTGCCAGGGATGTTCTTTGGTGGTACTATAGTTTCAAATCATTGTTATCGAACCAATACAGGAGCAGGAGATAGTGGCAGCATGGCCATAGCATTTTATGATAGAGTGGCTTGTAAAGACCTTAATAATGTACTTTGCAAACAGCTACATGTTTTTTGTGTAACACATTCTACAGCTAGTGCCATGCAATTCTTGTCAGAGCTCACGTTTTTAGTATGGATTTTTACTGTTACTATCATAACAATAAATAGGGTACACTACAATGTAAGAAATTGCATACATTAGATGATAAGCCACAAACGGTGCAAAGCAATTTGGTTCCTAGATCATGTTACCCTACAGGAATGTGATACTGAAAAAGTTAGTAATATCCTAAATCTTCACAACTAAATCCTAAAACTAAGGCAAGCCTCAGATATAATAATAATAATAATAATAATAATAATAATAATAATAATTATTATTATTATTATTATAATTATAATTAAACAAAAACAATGCTTATGCAAGATTTGGGGGCACAAACAAAGAGTATTATGGTATTTTCCGAAGTGAGCTATTGGGGAGACTACAAATCAACTGAAATCAGAGGAATATAAAAATATTTTAATGCTAGCATAGAACTAATACTATGAACCGTTAGAAAAGTGATGAGGAGGGTGGAGCTTTTAAGAGATGCAAGATAATTTTTTTGTTCATGTGAAAATTCCATTTGTTTCATTATGTCACATTCAGAATGAATAATAACAAGAATTTAATATGTCAATAAAATTCATATATAAATAGAGTAGAAAGTAGGTGAGCCTTCTTTGACGTAAAACAAAGATGTATTACACCTACAATTATAGTCTTTTTCGGGTTCGAAAGAACTGATAACTATAAGCAACAAAATATTAAAATAATCTATGATGAACTGTAAGCAATGTAAAGGGCAAAGGATACACTGTTTATAGCTTCTGATGGCACCAAGCAATTCAAAGCAGTGATCCTTGAATGTATACACAATGTGCAGGGTTCTTGTTAAGAGCCGGTAACCGGTTATTTTTACCGGCTGTTTCACTGAAATATTTGCCGAAATTATCCAACGAATGTTCGTCTGTTTAAAGCTGAAATCACATTGTGTTTATGGGAAAATATTGCTTTCCCCTTCCAACCAATCCTGTGAAGATATCTGGCACATGTTATCTCTTCGAAAGTATACCATTTGTAAAAGCAATCCAGCTTGTTTTTCGCCAACTCATCCCTCGAAACGATGTCCGCCATGTTTCCTTTCCATTCCTCCCGCGGCCAGGGGAAACCCCCCATAATCCATTATTAAACGTTTACAACATGGCATCCACACGTGGAAAACAAGAGAAAGGTCTTTCGGAATTTGGTTTTCAACAATAGCGTCAGAAAAGCGTTGGTGAGTGAAACTCAATGAAATAGCATAAGCTACTTTCTTTTTGCTGAGTATTAATTAAAAGTAATTTAGGAGCAGCTGGAACGCGACAGCGATCGATACGAACGTCAAGTTAAGACTTAAGCTCGCTATAGCTAGCCCATGCAGGGGCAGGTAGCAAGGTTACCTGCTATTTTTGGTTTTTTACCTCCTGTGCAAAAACTTAGCAAGAACCCTGAATGTGACAAAATGTATGTATCCATGTGGGGTGCTTGGCAGCCCAGGACAGCATTCAAGACCTTTTCCTTGACTCTGTCTTAAAATTATCCTGGTACTGTTCTTAATATTATGTTACGAAACTCAAGATTTGTCAATAATTAATACAATGTACAATGTTGGACTCTTCAATTTCAGTGTCTGGCCTACAACTGTATCAATCAAAGTAGTCCTTAACAATTAGTAATTACTCAAGAGTCATGTTGAGATTAAAAAGACCATGTTTTATCTCCAATCTGGACTTGTCATTCACTTCATATAGTTGATCTGTAATTATCTTACCTGCACAGATCCTTCCTGGGCATATATATTTTTGGCCAAAATCCGTAGGAATATTTCAATTTTTTTTAATTGGCCAGTGTCTACAGATTCCACTACTAATAAAAAAAGTGTATAGTGGCCTAAAGTATGCTGTCTTAAAAAATTAAATTTGTGAAACTGTGAGATTTTTCGGGGTCTAGAACAACATCCAAAAGGCCTACTTGCCAAAAATCAGCATTTCAGGGCAAAATGTCTTTGAGATATTAGCCCACAGGCAGATCTATATATATTGCTCTGATGACTCCGTACAAATCCTTCCAAATTTGACTCAGTTCATAACATTAGGAAATGAATCTTGAAATTCAGAAGGATTTGTGTGGAGTCATCAGAGCAATACAGGACTAGTATCTCCCAGGCAATTTGCCCCAAAATGTAGTTTGTCAACCGCACATTTCTTTATTCCCCTGGGTCTCCAAACAAGACTGCATTGACACAGTCATCCGATCACAGTCAAGCCTCCTTTGTGTTGACAAACTTCAAAAAACACATTCGCCAAGCCGGGAAGCACCTTTCAATGAGTGAATAAAACCCCATACAAAGCACTTTCTATGTCGTGAACTGTTTATTACACATAAGACGAGAATTTTCATTAAAATAGTTTTCTGAACGCAAATTAGAAACAAAAACTCACTAACAATAGAACCAAATGCAAATTTAATTTAATTCAATAACAAAGTACGATTTGCACGAGATGCACGAGATGCACGAGTGATTGCCATGGAAACACCTTTACGCTATCGTTGATTGGTTATACTTCCACATGTGAAATAGCTGGATGCCATTCTGATTGGCTGTATAAACCTTTTCCACATGTGAAAATAAAGCGTATAGATTTGTACAAATGAGCTTTATGGAATAAAATTCTCATGTTATGTGTAAATTATAAATTAATTTACATGATTTAAAAAATATATATATACATATTCCTTTAAAAAGGGAAAGAGTACAGGCTGCCCAAAATAACCATTGTAATAAACTTGGTTTAAGAAAGAACGGCAACGACTGAACTGTATTTGTTGATCAGCTCAAGGATTTATTAATCTATGGGGTGCCGATTGTAAATAAATTATTTACCTTGATATTCTCAATTTTCTCATTATTTAATAAATAAGTTTTTTTCATATGATACCATACTTTATTATTTGATATAATACATCCTGATTTCAAATCAGTCGTTTATTATTTGATGTAAGAAGTCCTGATTTCAAATCATGTGTTTATGATTTGATACAATAAATCCTGTTTTCATATCATGTGTCTATGATTTGAAATCAGGACTTCATGATTTAAATCTAACTTTTAGATTTGATATCAGAGAAATCATGATTTAACTTAATACCTAATCGGTGCGAGCGAGTACATGTGACAAGTCACACGATTATCTATTGCGCGGGAAAACACAAACATGTCGGATGAACTTTCAAGGTCAATTGCTTCTGCCATATCCCAGGCAATCCCAGGCAGTTCAAAGGGCAGTCGATGAAGCTCTATCACGTCTTCCAAGTCAGGGCGTCACTTCAACCAGTTCAAGCTCCACCTCAAGCTCCACCTCGACCACCACATCGAGCTCAAATTCAAATTCTCAAGAGGTACATACATGTGCTGGCCGACAAACGGTCATTGTGTTCGTCTGGAATCTCGTGTGTTATTTAATACTGAATATTTGGCCATTTTCATTTTTCCTGTCTTACTGTAGTGTTTGATGCTGGTTTCTGTGGACTGCATGTTGTTCCAGCAGCTCTATAAAAGTTGCGTTTGGAACGGAAATCCCCCGCCTTTTACACATTGTATTTTCTCACCGTTGCGTGACTTTGTTGATCAACGAAGTCACGCAACGGTGAGAAAATACGGAAATCCCCCGCCTTTTATACATTGTATTTTCTCACCGTTTCGTAACTTTGTTGATCAACGAAGTCACGCAACGGTGAGAAAATACAATGTGTAAAAGGCGGAGTATTTCTGTTCCAAACGCAACTTTTATAGAGCTGCTGGAACAACATGCAATCCACAGAAACCAGCATCGAACACTACAGTAAGACTGGCCAAATATTCAGTATTAAATAACACACGAGATTCCAGACGAACACAATGACCGTTTGTCGGCCACCACATGTACGTACCTCTTGAGAATTTGAATTTGAGCTCGATGTGGTGGTCGAGGTCGAGCTTGAGGTGGAGCTTGAACTGGTTGAAGTGACGCCCTGACTTGGAAGACGTGATAGAGCCTCATCGACCACCCTTTGAACTGCCTGGGATTGCCTGGGATATGGCAGAAGCAATTGACCTTGAAAGTTCATCCGACATGTTTGTGTTTTCCCGCGCAATAGATGATCGTGTGACTTGTCACATGTACTCGCTCGCACCGATTAGGTATTAAGTTAAATCATACTTATTAAGTTAAATCATGATTTCTCTGGGGCATCAAATCAAATCAAAAAGTTAGATTTAAATCATGAAGTCCTGATTTCAAATCATAGACGCATGATATGAAAACAGGATTTATTGTATCAAATCATAAACACATGATTTGAAATCAGGACTTCTTACATCAAATAATAAACGACTGATTTGAAATCAGGATGTATTATATCAAATAATAAAGTATGGTATCATATCAAAAAAACTTATTTATTAAATGATGAAAAAATGAGAATATTACGGTAAATAAATTATTTTACAATCGGCGCCCCATATTAATCTGGTTCGAATCATACAAGAGGGTAATTTTATATACTTACGTCCGTATATAAAATTACACGTCAATCATATACGATATGGTAATATTATTACATCTCCCCTTTTTGAAAATAAAACCAAACATTTTTCGCGAAATCTAAAATCTGTAAATAATATAATATTACGTCGTATATGATTAGCCCATTAAGGGCTAAAACGATAGGGCAGCCTTACTTAGGTTAGTAATAAACGATTATCTTAAAGGGTCAGCTTATACACACAACTCAAAACAAAAAATGAAAAATGGCTAGCAAAAAAAAAAAAAAACAACAAAAGAAAGCTACAGCAGAACAGTAAGTGCGTCACGAAAGACAAACAAATTAAGCAAAGTCAACAAACCTGCCATGCTTCTTGATGATTCTTTATCGCCAAAATCAGCATTAAGGTCAACATTGTTGACTGTACCAATCCAACAATGATCTTTGGTTCTTTCAATGAGCATTCTGCCGTCTGGGTTTAAGATGGTCACCAGATATAAATCAAAATTATTCAGTACGAAGCGAGTAAAACGTCCCTCGAAGGACCTCGGTGAAAAATCGAAGCCCTTGGTGATATTGTCCAGTAAATAAAACATACTTTGTACCGGGAAAAACTCCGCAGCGTGTTCACCGAAAGAGAGCAGAAGTCTTGATCTCGTGTCCATCGAGTTTTGATTGTGATGTGATAAATTCGTCAGGTGAACAACGTATTGAGACAATCCTAAGCGGGAACGATACTGCAACTCTATGTCTACAA
Organism: Montipora foliosa; assembly: GCF_036669935.1. Classification (NCBI taxonomy): domain Eukaryota; kingdom Metazoa; phylum Cnidaria; class Anthozoa; order Scleractinia; family Acroporidae; genus Montipora; species Montipora foliosa. The sequence continues at coordinate 4,395,542 of NC_090880.1, forward strand.
ATTCGGAATATTGTCCAGAAAAATGGCGGAGCCACTCACTCATCGTGGAAAGATTATGATAGAAGTCGTAGTTTGGGAGGTATGCTTCTCCGGAAGACTTCCAAAACATTCCAAAGGAGTCGAAGACGATAATGAAAAACGCATTGATCACGCACCATCTGGGAAAGTCACCCAGGCTCATTTCTTGAAAAGATTTTCATCTACATTTCCAATGCCCTGCTTCACAAAAAGCTAAGGGATAATAAATAGTAACGCCAGACCTTCCCGCACATGGTTTTGTTATGAAAGCTGTCCAAATTTCATTCATTCAAACGCCCAGCCGAGAGAGTTTGGGTCTGAGGTTAGCAGTTGCAACTCAGCCAAATCATCCCCAAGCATTCCCCAAGCCTATAGATAACGCTTATCCGTCAGATAAATCATTATCGTCATTATCCAGTGAATAAGTTATAGCAAAACCAATTGCGCTATCCTATGGATAGCGATTTATGCGGTGGATAGCGTTATCCACCCTTTGAACAACTGGGGCCAGGCCTTTTATAAATTTTGCTGATTCTCAGCGTCAAGGGAAATATGACACTTTTCGCTGGAAAAACCTGTACTTAAAAATTTACTCGGGAAAGGGTTGACTCAAGGAATTAGTGGAGATAAAGGCTCGCTTCCCTTGATGAGCTCCTGCCAGAGGCCAGTTCGCCCGAAACGAAAACCGGTTCCCCTGAAATAAAAGTCAGTTAACCCCATGCGTGACATCAGAACTAAGACCAGCTAAATTTAAAGTTTATCCAACGGAACAGATCGGGTGGACTGGGCGAATAACTTTTCCGTTAGAACGAATGGACTTTCATTTCGAGCGAAACGACTTTAATTCGTCACGGAGGGTAGCGTTCATTTATAGACGTTTGGTCAAGAGCAATTCTTATTACAAATGAGTAAAATGCCTTTTCTGTTTGTCCCAACTGCGCCAGTACTGGTTTGCCAGGTACTTAAAAGTACATGCACCGTATTTTTTTCTCGTTATTTTCTCTCCTTGCGTTCTCGCCTTTTTGCGTGTCTCCGATCGTTAGTCCAATGCCTGTTGTGTCCCAAACTCTACGATTTTTGGCCAGGGGCAATAGAGAGCATCGCGTTTACGTGAAACGACCAACGAAAAACGGTGGGCTGCTGCTTGTCACAAATGCATGAAAGTTCTCTTCTTCTTCTTCTTCTAACTCGGCTCTCTCTTTTGAAGAGTTACTTGATACCTGCTGTTATGAGCTCATATCAAACCCGGATATCAAACCAGTTTCTTCCATTTTTTGCTGAACGCAAATTTTATTTCGACGTTTGCCGTTTCCATAAACTGGTGATGCTGAAGGCGCTGTTACACTGTGCAATTTCTCGTGTAACTTGTCTCGCAACGCCATTGCCCAATGTAGCATACCTTGCAACTGCCAAAAACGTTGCGAGACCAATTGCAGAGACCATCGCGGAAAGTACAATTGAGTTTTACTTTCCGCAGCGGTTGCAAGGAATTTTTTAATCATTGCGCTGTGTAACATTTGTCCTGCAACTTGTTTCGCAACGGTTTGCGGCACCAGCCAATGAAAATGTTCCTTTAACTTCATGTGATCATGGAAACACGACTGGTTGCACGAAACGTTGCTCAGAGTAACACCCGTAAAACAACTTGTTTCGTAAAGGCCCGATTAAACGGTTTCAACATTTGCTTCAACATGCATTCAACACTTTGTTCAACCAAGAGAAAATGAGGGGACAGAGAGGGAGGCTCAAGGCGTTGGCCGGGATATGTTATGTCCACGAAAGTTAATTTTAGACGAGCGGAAGTTTTTGTTCTAGGGGAAGTCTGTCTTCCGAGACGTCCGCATGCAGTCTTGCTTCGCTCTCAGGTTCTTAGTGAAAAGAGAAAATGATGGCGCACGTGGAAGGCTTATGAATATATATATTTTTTCAAACATCGGAACGAGGTTGGCCTGTATGCGGACGTCTCGGAAGACTTCTGCACGTCTTTCGGCCTCCGCACAACTTTGTTTTTGCGTCCAACATTTGCCCAACATCCGTTCAACTTTTGTTGAACGAATGTTGGTCAAATGTTGAAACAGTTTAAACAGGCCTTAATGTGAGGAAGTTTGTAGAAATGGCGTTGTGAGACAATTGAGACAATTAATTAAGTTGCATGAAAAATTGCACAGTGTAACAGCGCCTTTAATCTCTCTAACGTCTCATATTGGCGCCGAGTTTTGTAGCCGCAAAGAACGGGAATGGACGGAATATTCTTGTAAAAAACAGAATACGCTTTCTGCGGGGAAATTCGCCTCACGAGAGGATAAAATCAAACATGTTTGATATTTTTGGCCTCGCGAGGCAAATTCGTCACTGTGCACGGCCATCGTGAGAATCGAGCTGAGCTCGGTCAAGCAAGCGTTTAATAAAATACATGGCATTCTCACGTGACTTCAGTGGTTTAAGCTGGCGTCGAAGGAAGAAATTCCGTTGCCACTGATGCCACGTGAGAATGCCATGTATTTTATTGGACGTTTGCTTGACCGAGTTCAGCTTTCTCCTCACAGTGTGCGGCAGGCTTTAGCACTTGAAGATAAATTTTCATTTTTTCCCCTAAATTAAGCGCCGCGCATAACGTTTTCTTTGAGCGGGGACTGCCATACGTTTGTCACATTAAAAGGCTTGGAATAGTCGAGAAGTGATTACAATAATGAGAATTTATTCTTTGAAATGACGTTCTCGTTGCCGTTCCCGTCGTCGTTGCTGAAGCTCCCTGATATCTTCCCATCACATTTTGACCCCTCGTTCGGACTCCCGAGGGACACGCTTTTTGCGGAATGTTTTGAAGTCGTTCAAAAAACTTGCAGCACGTGTTCCGGGTCTAAAACACTGCTGCTCGTTTTTTAGACAGTATTTATTATAATGGCTTAAATCTAAAAAACGAACTCGGCTATCCTCATTTTTTTTTATTTGCTTAAAAGTCATTAGCAGGCTCAGCTAAAGTTCCCTGCAAAATTGAAAAATAGATATATATATCACTGGAGTGGATTAAGACCAACCTTAACATATATCCGATTCACACCAACTAAACACGTTTAATTAAACCAGTTTTAACAAAATAAAAATGAGCAACGGAAGGCTCAAAGATTGAATTTTACGTAGGGTTCATGTACGTTCTAATGTGTGTCTTCATTGTGTTGAATTTGGAGTCTACAGTATTTCAGGTGGTAACTTGTATCAAGAAAACAATTTTAAACCATGCTTAACTAAACAGCTTTTAAACGCGTTTAAGCTTTGGTGTGAATGCGGTAATATTCTTGGTTTGCACCCACGTGACACGGCCGCCATGTTGGATGGCAATACAACTGACGAATGAGCGAGCGAACTGGGACATCATCATGGGTAGCGGTGTAGGGGTATATAAGAAAGGGTATAACACGTGAATGTCATCTAGGCCTCAGAGCCAACCGCGTTCTTTACTTTGCGTTCGTTTCGTTAGATTTTTTTCTTTTTCAGGAGCATTTCAGTTTGTTAGGATCGGCTCTTCCATTTTTTCACTTTTGTAAAGCTTTCGTAGGATGGGCTTCTAACTCGGCCATGGTTCCTACCCAGATTTCCTCCTCATTTTCTCTCCTAACGGGGGTTTTTTCTTGCAGGTTATTTCTGGCCTCCGTTTTAACCGCATTTGTTTTGTTAGCGGTTGCTCAGCTCTGCTAGTTTTCAGGATTTCCGTTCCTTTCTTATCGATTTTTGTATATACAGGCTTATATCGTATTTTATGTTATATATTGTATGTCAGAGTTAGTGTTCCCTAGCCTAACAGCACTAAGCCCGAGAGCTTATTTCGGGTAGAAGACCAGATGCTTGTACTGCAGTGTACGATAGCTTCATTATCTTATAGTCAAATGTAGGGTGCGTTCGATTGACCGTATTCCGGAATAGGAATACATGGAATATAAGTTCGAAATCCTTCGTTTTTACGGAGATTCACATTAAAATTAAGTGAAGCTATGATCTTCACAGTTGTGAACGCAATTTTTTGCAATTGCGTAGAGAAGCCTGAAAAATTCAGGACTTCAACGGGATTTGAACCCGTGACCTCGCGATACCGGTGTGGCGCTCTAACCAAATGAGCTATGAAGCTACTGACGTTAGGAGCTGGTCATTTGTGGATTCATAGTGGCTTCTCTACGAAATTGCAAAAATTGCGTTCACAACTGCGAAGATCATAGCTTCACTTGATTTCATATCCTCAGTTCATATATGACCCAATTCGTCTATCACTTCATCGTTCACATTAAGATTGTCAAACATCTGCTAAAATGCTATTTTTATTATCCTTGCTGCTTTGAAACTCGCCAAACATATCGTTTTAATCATCACTCCACGTATTCTTATTTCAGAATAGGGTCAATCGAACGCGCCCGTAATGTCGCAGGTGATGTTCCCCAGCCTTACTGGCACTATAATCCTGAGAGCTTACTCGGGAATGGAGGCCAAGTGCATTGTGAATAGAGCTGAGTCGATATTCCCCAGCCTAACTGGCACAAGAAGCCTGAGAGCTTATTTGGGGATGTAGGCCAAGTGCATTGTGAAATAATAAGAGAGTTGAGTTTACCAGCCTAACTGACACCAACCCTGAGTGCCTACTTGGAGTTGTGGGTCAAAATGACCTACTCGTCTGGATATGGCCTTACCCCTCGCTGTTTTGTAAGGACTTGTCATATAATGTTTTTGTAATTTGTTAGTATAGTGTTCGGGTTGGTTCTCGCTAGGCCCTCCCAAAATAAATTTATTTGGTCCAGCGATGCTTGTATAGCTTTTTGTTGTGGAGTGGAGACAAAATTAGACGTTTCATTTTTGCAGAAAATGTCGGAGGTGATCAAAAACCAACATTTGACTTGCTTTACTTTCATTGTTAATTTCACTTCACAGTGTCCCCAGCGCTAGAACGACTAGACACTTAAATAACGTTCCTTTCCTTTCCTTTCCAGATACGGCGGTTATTTTGATTTCTATTGTTTCGAATAGCTATTATGGGATGCCTAGCGGGCAAATACATATTAATTTGCCCCCTGAGCATCTCATAATGCAATCTCGTCCCCAGTCTGCTTTTCTTTTGGTCAGCACCAAGAACGCGGGCTCTGGCCAGAGTCCGTGTTCTTGGTGCTAACCAAAAGAAGGAGCGGACTCTTGAGACGAAATTGCTCATGTCTTTTGAAACAACGGAAATCAAAATGGCCGCCGTATCTGCAGAAAGGTCTATTTACTTTGGCAGTATTTGCTTCATAACGAAGTTTAGTTCCCGGCGGGGAGAGAGCAATCCATCATGGCGGCCGTGACGTCAGATACAAACCATCAAATTCTGAGAGTTGCTAGGAATTTTACCTTAGCTTGTTAATAACTCCAGAGAAGGAAAAATTGGGAGTTACCGATTTCGTTACTTAGACAAAATTTGGAGTGTGTTTTAATGTATTTTTGTTGTCATGGCAACCCGAACGTTACATCAGTGAATGCATCTTGTTAAGCAATTCACAACTTGTACAATCCCATAATACACCTCTATTACCCCCCAAAACTTTTCTATTACAATTGTTTGCAATTTCTCCTTGGACATGAAAATGTCCCAAGAGAAGTCGAAAACAATGCCTATGCAGATTTTTGGGGGCGCATGGGATTTGTGCAAGTTGTGAATTGTTGGGGTTTCATATGGTACAATAACATCGCCGCTATGTGAAACAGCTGGGTAGTTTACTACAGTTTGTTGAAAGTGTTGAAACTGGTTTGAGCCTCTGCAAGAAAAAGGCGGTTTTTAGAAAAAATTACGGTCGTTAAGGTCGGCGCCTACTAATTCAAAGGCATTTTTGCCCTGATTTATGATTATTCAGGAAAAGTAGATCTTAACAAGTGTTATTGAAATCCAAAAAGAAAATTGGGGGTAACCACTCATTTTTCAAAGATAGTTGATGAATAATATTTGTAAAAAGCTTTAAATACAAACCAATGCATGGCATCTTTCTCAGATTAAAGCTTAATTATCTCTCAAAAATGCATGGTTACCCCCAATTTTCTTTTTGGATACCAAAAGAACTTACAAAGATCTACTTT
>NC_090880.1:4404146-4449146 GCF_036669935.1 Montipora foliosa
TCCGCCAGTCGCCTTTTTTTTACCAAGGGATAAAAAGACTCCACAACATGACGTTTACAATTCATTTTCGGCAGCACGTGCAAGATATAAGAACAGCAGCATAAACACTTCCATCTCGCAGATATTTCCGATAGTGTCTGCATTGCCTTTGTCAACTGGATTGATGAAGCTAACTTTTCGTGTTTTTCCCCAACGACACAGTTCCACAGTTTTAAATCCCTTATTCGTCTTTAATTTTCTGGCACAGCTTGATGCTTCTCTTGTTTTGAGAGCTGTGAAGGTACATTAAAAACGCGTCTTTCAATTCTATCAGCGACATTCGTAAATTCTCCAAACCAGAGATGCACCAAGTCTCAACCTGATTGCAGTGTGAACCTTAACTTCCTTACGTAAGGGTATTTTCTTTCAGTCGGACATATTCACGTTAGCAAGCACCAATTTCATGATCAAATCTGATGAGTATTGTCACGTGATCTGATTTTGTAAAACAAACTGTCGAGCAAATAGGGTCTAGTGGGAAAGAAACTCCACCTAAATTTGCGCGAAATGTTCATGAGGGACGTTAACAGAGGTACAAAGTTGGCTTGAGAGGGTGACCATCCAGGAATGAGACATTTTCTCTGATTTGCGTTCCGAGTAAGAATTTATGAGACTGTTCAATGGAGTGGAAAATGCCATTCCATTTTCTAAAAAAAACGGGCTTAGTATAGCGCTATCCCGCGCTGATGTCTCGCTTACTCCTTCACGTAGTTGCCAAAAAGCAAAACAGTAGTCCAGACTTCATTTCAACACCTCTTTTCTTTCACACAAGATCAAAAAGATAAGAGGCTCAGACAAAACCTAAACTCTTCAATTTCTCGGTTTCAGATTCGGCACGAATTTTTTCGCGTACTAGTACCACAGACATACTGGAGAATCGAGTAAAAACTTCACTCGCAAAGGTACCTGTTTGATTTAAAAATCACACTGTTAGCAATCTCGTTCCAAGAGTCATCGTTCCCTTGACCAGCGGTCGGGAAAGAGAGATTCTGGTCAAATCGAAAAAGGGCCATGTTTGATTGACTGCTGATAAACGGTTTCATCTCTGTTATGGAACGAAGGAAGTCAACTACGTACGGCTATCAACTTCCTGAAATCAGTCGAAAGGTTACAGATTGTATCGTTCGAATTGTGCAAAATATTCTTTAAAGCCTCTTACTGAGTGTCCTTAGTAGAGACAGCTCTACTTTAGAGGAAAAAGCCGTATTTCTTAACGCCTGACTTTTCCCGCATAGTCAGAAGACCCTTCACGCACGCGCAGTTATTCATCGAAAACCAGAGTTTCCTCCAGCGCCCGTTCGGCTGGACAAGGGTAACAGAGGCTATGGGAACGAGATTGCGCTGTTTGTAAGCAAACTTGGCCATCCGGAGATTTAAACTTTTTATTCAACTTACACGACGTACAATCTGCTTCAACCTTTAAATCTACTTAAAGAAACAAACACTTTAAACATGCTGAGAAGATTCAAAATCGGCGAGGCAGAGAGTCGAACCCCGATTGATGGTTTCTCAATCCAGTTTCTCAAAAACCTTTCACAATGGCGGCAAAATAAAATATATTCTCTTGTTCTAATGCTACTAAGACTTTCTAGCCTCGCTACGGCGAGCAAATTTCAAAAGAATATTTGTTTCAAAATGAGGGCAGTGGGTCTAATTAACATCAATACAAAAGAATGTAAAGGTCGCCATTTATGAAAATGGTCTATAATCATATCCTCTAGACTAACGAGACAACCTCCTGACAAGCCGAATTTTTAAAGTACATGCATGCACATAGTGGTACCCAGCAAAACAACTGAAAGCTAATCGTTTTCAAAGCGGGTTTTTAGACCTAAATACTGTAGATCAGCGCGGCTTAGCGCAGATACACTATTTCTCGTTGAACTTAAGCTCTAATTCCGCCTGTTTTCATTCTTTTTACAGCGGTGAGCATTAAGATGGGATATTGTGTCGTGTAAATGATACAAAACGTCCAATCTCATTTTCAGGGATGACCAAGTGTGCTGTTCGGAATTCGTTTGAAGTCGAAGGTTGGGATGAAGAGGTAGTCAGCATGCGTAACGAGTCGCGAAACAACAAAGTGCATCGGTCTTTGACAAAAGAGAACACATTTACCGGGAGTTTTTGAACGAGGGAGGAATGCGCAATAGTGCCACTGTCCTTGTAAATGTACCTTGACTAAACCGCATCAGCTTTCAAGTGTTAGTGCACGTGTAGCCTGTTTATATCAGGCTTGGCTCGGCCAACGGACGTGTTTACATGAAAAACTTCATTGTGGTTTATATCGTGTTGGATTTTGTTTACGTCCTTTTAGTCACTACAGCGCCCGTTTGTTCGAAAGCCGATTAAGTTAATCCAGGATTGTTTCCTGTTTTCTACTTTTTGGTGAAAGTTTCTTTTACTTATTTTTGTTGTTCACGATTGATTTTATCTCATGTAAAGTTTTGCCGAATATCAGCGTTGAACAGCATTTGGGATTAGCGTTAATCGGCTTTTGAACTCCGGGTCTGGGATAACAACAAATGTCTGTTGATTCAAAATAAAGGTCCACCTGACAATAGAAACCATTCTGTAGCAAACAAAAAATGGCCTCAATTTTTTTCCTTCCATGTAAATCACACTGGACCATTTGAACTATTTTCTGCTCGACCAACAAGGATCTCGGTAAGAGGGGCAGTACGCCTTACAACATGAACGAGACTTAATCCCCGTTTCTCGAAAGTCTCGTTAACTTTTCGGGTCCGAAAAGCTATTTGTAAAACTGCCATCCGCTTGTCTTATAAAAGCTGGTGTTTGAACCAAAATGATTGTGAAAATTGATGACCAGATACCTCTGCCTCCTTAAGCTACAGAGGGAATTGAGGCACCTGAAAAGTTTCCGAAATTTCGAGAAACGGGTCCCACTTGCGGTCAACGTCTTCGCTTAAAACTGCCTTTGCGCCAGGCTCTCGAAAGCGTCAAATTCGTAATCCAAACCGACAAACAATAGCACGGTGCATAACTTCTAGAGCCTTAGCCCATCTCCATCCCCAATAGTCAAGACATAACAAACATCTCACCTTTCCTCGTGTAAAAGTCGAGTTTCCTGTACTGGAACACAATGGTTAATAAAAACAAGTTACCTGTATAAGCTTTTTAAACCAAACACAATAGATGACTGAGCGTTTAAGAGTGACTGGCAAAACAAGCACAATTAAGTAGTCTCGCTTCGGAACCAAGGCAATACGGACTAACTAAACGAATCAGCGTAGCCCACTTATTTGTGCTTGATTCACTTACGCTACTACTTAAAACTTGCGCAATATTGTTTAACTTCGGCGAAAATTCTTCTGAACCGAACCCTTTTTCCGAGTTGCAACGCTTCGCCTCATGCAAACACGACTAAATGTTGTTGGTCATGTAAGACAAACGGGGAGCAACTAGAACTTAAGAAAAATATCTTACGACACCAATTGCTGTCGTCGCAGTGCCGTCTTGTTTAATGAAGCTTGTTGGACAAAATCTGTTTCAGCATTGCCTCAATTACCTCTCTTTTAATCCTTTTGGACATCTTGAAACGAACTTCCCTTGAGGTGTTTTCTTAAAAACGACATCACTGCGCAGATCAGTCTTCGATTCTGCGCTTCGATTTGGCAGACTGGTCCGTAGAAACTCCAGGCACAAGTTGAGTGAAACTGGGTGGCCTTTATTGCATATGCAACCGAACCATTAAACTGATGAATTAACGCATCTACTAATTACCTGTGGTTAAAACTGAAATCGGTAATATCTTTCTAACAATGAAGAATTTCTTGATTCGAACGAAAGCAACTTCATGCTTCGCACTTGTCTAAAGATCATGTTAAAAAAATCTAAAATTGCCCCTCAAATGAGCTTATTTGCCTAAATACGCCCAAGATAAAAGATAATGAAAACGGCATTTCAAACCTACAAACTTAAACCGACAAACTTAACGTCAGTTTGCAGAAAAAGTCGTCCAACAGATGGTGTACACAGTTGCTTAGCTCGCGTTAAGTGTCTCTAATTTATAAGCAAAACTGAAAAAAATGCACAGACGTTTAAACTAACATCGTCCTAATCAACTGAGAGAAGAAGCCACTGTTCAGTTCTTTCAATATCTTCGCATCATACTGACTCGTTGAGGCGCCTTGTAAGGGTCATATCTCACATCGGCCGCCGCAGGGTGTCGCCTCTCTGGTCCAGGCACTGCAGCTCCATTGAAGGCTCCTCGGGCCACTGGTGTAGCTAGTGAACTCACCGGTGGGTTCCACGGAGCAGGGGCAGTCTCACGAGTTGCCGTAATAGCAGCACGCGATCTGTTATCCACAGGAGGTCGCCCGGCACTAGCTAAACCAAGCGCTGGATTACCAGCTTGACTGTTAGCCCAGGCTCCTCTGGCTGGCGCAGAGGCTCGGCTGATTGGTGGACGTGTATCCCGGGCATCATAGATCGCTCCGGCACGTGGCAGGTTCTGTTTTGTTTCCTCCCCACGCTCACGTGGTCTTTCGCGTTCTCTGGCAGCCAAGGCATCTCGGTCACGTGACGACAAGGTGGGAGCATGCGAGCCACGCCAGTCACGCGCTGGCGGCTTGTTGGGTTCCACGCCTGCACCAAGACCCACAGCACGGTGGCTTGTAGTTAGTGGATGGGAACCAAAACGCGCATCAACATTTACAGATCTTATGTCTGTAAGACCAGAAGCACCGTGACTAAAACCTGGGCCACGATCAGTTTGGGGAATGGGAGGCCTGCTGTCCCTCGGGTCAGGTGCGCGCCAGGTAGGCTCCTCAATTCCGCCCATGGTTTTCCCCAGCTCAGCACGAACGCTGTGGGCTTGGGCGCCTGGTCCGGACCCAAGGATTCCTCTGACACCGGCACGCTCCAACAGGATGCTCAAACTCTTCTGTGGATCCATACTCGCCCCAAGAACACCAACATTAGCACCTGACAGGTCTGCTTCAGTTGCTGCTGCCCAAGTCTTGCTCTCATGGCCGCTACGCTCGCGCGATCCTCTAGAATGGTCGTGGTCACGTCCGGAGGGTTTGTCACGACCTCCGCGATGGCTGTCATCGCTGCGGCGCTCTCTCTCATCTTTCTTCAGTCGCCTTTCATCAGCACGGCTATATTCCTCACTTCTGCGTGTCTCCCGTTCACGGCCGCCGGCATCACGATGTCCTCCTCTAGAGTCACGCCTGTCAGAGGACACATCAGAGCGGTCACGTCTCTCACGATCGTTCAAACCGGCACTGAAAAAGTCACGGGGTCTTCCTTCCCCAACTGCAGCTCGTTTCGGTTCTTGCCAGAAGCCCACAGGCTTCTCAGCATGTGCAGGATCACCGCGTTCAAATGGTGCGCCAGGGCGTTTCAAGTTTCGTCGGTCGCGTTCTAATCGTTCACGTTCTAATCGCTGACGGTCCAGTCGCTCACGCTCAAGGCGTTCGCGTTCCAAACGTTCCAAGCGTTCTCTTTCAATGCGCTGTAAGCGATCACGTTCAATACGCTCACGCTCGAGTCTTTCACGCTCAAGGCGTTCACGGCGTTCTCTTTCCAAACGTTCGCGTTCTTCTCTTTCCCGTCGTTCCCTTTCACGTTGTCGTTCGAGTTCTCGTTGCCTTTCAATCTCTCGTTGCAGGCGGAGACGCTCTCGTTCTTGCCTTTCTCGGATCTCGCGTTCACGAATCAGTTGCAGTCGACGCCTTTCGCGTTCTCTTTCTCGCTCACGTTCGCGTTGGCGTTCAGCCGTTTTTTCACGTTCAAGTCTTTCTCGCTCTCGTCTGAGCCTTTCTTGTCTTTCGCGTTCGCGTTGTTCTCGGATCTGTTTGGCTCGGTCTTGTCGCTGTCTCTCCTGCCTATCACGCCGAATCTCGTCCAGAGATTTGATCTTTGGAGATGCTCGTTCACCACCTTTCTCTTTACTGCTCTTGTTGGTTGTGGCTGCTTTCTCGTCTTTGTCCTTTTCGCTTTCTTTATCTTTATCCTTCTCCTTCTCTTTCTCTTTCTCTTTCTCTTTCTCCTTCTCCTTCTCTTTGTCCTTGTCCTTGTCTGTCGATTTAGTTGAGGCAGAATCGGCTTTGTCTTTGTCTTTATGTACTGACGTCGCCCGTTTTGAATCATCCTCTTTTTTGCCACTGGCAGTAGTTCCTGTGATTAGCATTCATTATAAAACAAAACATAACATTTTATTCTCATTGTTAAACATAGCATGTCCACAAATACTTAGACAAACAGATTTCCAGATGGCAAGGACTTGTTTTGAGCTTCATTCGTTATCACTGGATAGAAAGGTTGGTTCTTTTTCCTTAAGTAAGCCCCCAGGGATTCTTGAAACCATTTCCAACACTTCAACATGGAATGGTATCTAAACGGTTCTTGAACAGGCAATAACGACGGGCGTCCGGCGTTCTTAGTATCAATGCGCAACAGTTGTAGTGCAGCAGTACAGATATACCACTCTAGAGAAGTAGGAAATCTAGAGAAAGTTTTTCAAGTAAAGAGAGTTTCACAGAATGGACCAACTGTTGACAAAGCAAGAGAAGAATTACCAACGAGAAGAGGTGGTTGTTCAAGGAAGTATTTTCTAAGAATTATTAGACAACAACTGTTCCTCTTTGGAAAGCCACATTTAGCGATTAGAGTATCAACCATTATTGATATCAGGACTCACTAGCAAACTAGAAAAGTAGCTAAGTTAGGAAATTTTTGAATAGGTTAGGACAGCATCTGCAACCACGGCAATAGTAAATCCTTGTGGCTCCAATGATGGCATCATCCTGGTTATCACAAATGGTCCTTACAATCGTCATTATCATCATTGGCAGCGTGTGAAAGACTGCTCGAAGCAATGCAGCCAGGAGAACAACTGAAAGACTGGATTTAATGTGAAATTCTACGGATGTGAAGTAGTTTTACCAGACAAGCAACAACGTGGGTGTGTGCTGATTGCATGTACAATGACCATCATTAAGACAGGAAAGTGTAACACTAACATCCCCAAAATTGTTTAAAAGACAAACAAACAATCGAAATCTAGCATAAGAACAAAAGACGAAAAAAACATTGGAACAGCAATGAAAAGATAATGCACTCCTGACAACACGATACCAAGATCAATTTCTAACTACATGTAAAAACTGACCTGACTTCTGCTGTTTTGGTGTTGATTTAGCAGTAGGTTTAGTGGTTGATTTAGCCAAAGTTTTAGCGGCTGTTGTGGATTTACCCGTTGATTTCTCTGCAGGCTTCTTAGCCTTGTCTGCTTGTTTCTTATCATCAGTTTTAGCTTTGGATTTCTCTGCCGATTCACCTTTGTTAAGGGAAAAAAACCAGGATTTCAGAAGAAAATACATTTTATAAATAATGCCAATTCTATGAGCCTTGTTATGACCATTGAAGGGATAAGCTTAAAATTTTACTCCAGCTTATCAGTGTTCGACACTTTCTTTTTTACCAATTTGCCCTTTGGGCAACCAGTTTTGTATTTTTGGTTGCCCACGGTTTTATTTTGTCGGTTGCCCACCTTCTAAAAGACCTGTTGCCCATTAAAACTCAAAGGAGGCTTGTAAAAATTGCAATTTTGTGTTATATGTGTGTACAATGGGTTTGACAGACCAACGCAACTCCTGCTCAGTGACCATGGTGCTCTAGTAGCCTTGACAGTTTTGCTTTGACAAGCATGTCTTAAAGTGATTCCTTAGTAATAGAAGTTGTCGTAAGATTTTCTTTAAACTTTTCTCGATTCAGTGTTCCATACATTATGGTGACTCGAAATGTGCAGTTTAAAAGATGGGTCACCAAGCTCGTTTGCGAGATGTAGCTTGCTCAAGTTACTCATTTAATCATTGCGACTTAATCTATCACGGACAAGTTTGTTCCATCGGTTCAAGCTACGTTTTGCAGGAACAGGAAGCACACCTTTGACGTAATTCTTGAAATAACAGAAAGGTGTATTGTATTGTTCAAAAGGAACAATTTAATGTTTGTTTTATGGCACAGGCGCACGTCTTCAAAAGGCACTGACTACAAATATTCCTCGGGTGCGTGATCTCGAGGAGACAATTTTGTGTCCAAACGAGATGGTTACGAAAATTTTTTCCTCTGTAACTTTTTTTTTTTCTGACGTACAGCAAAAAGAGGAGGAGTAAGAGAATAAATGTATGCTAAAAAAAAGATAGGTCACAAACCTCGATTAAGAGAAAACAGAAAGCAAACCAAGCTCGATCGCTCGACAACACGTCTCCGCGATAGCGCGGTTTCACTTTCACTCTCGGACTGAAATGACACTTTAGCATCATCAAGGCTATCACTCGACTTTTTGTTTTGCGAGAGTCTAAATAGTTTCCCGTTTTGCTCTTTACTGCCATGCGCTGAAAACGGCTATTCTTCTTTCTAGCGAGCTTTCCCGCACGAAAGTTCGCAATCTTGAAATGTTTTTGGCCACTTTCGATATATCAATATTCACACATGGCTACGAGTCTTTGTTTAAATTTAAACATTGTTTGTTTAGAAATATAATTGAGACCTGTGAGACAAACAAAACAGAACTGAGCCGTGAAATTTGTCCATAAAACCTCTTAGCCAGGCCTGAATACGAAACATGCCTTCGCTGTTATGCCCAGAACAGGATGCGCAGTGCAATACTAGGGAATCACCTTAAAGCGATTTTCCTTTCCTATAAGAGATCAAGGGAGATTCCTTGAATATCTCTCTGAGATTAGGTTGGTTTTGAATTAAATGCCATTTGTCCAATAGTATGTTTCTCAAGTCTTTCAAAGCTGGTTGAAATTGCGTGACTTAAAGTGGTACTCTGATCAAATTTTTACCCCTTGATTTTTTAAGTGTATCACATAGAATTCCATAAAAGAAAAAAAACGCCATTTACCGTTTGCAAATATCTGCATTGGTTCCGGAGATATTTAAGTTTGAAAAATGGTAAAATATGCAAATGAGATGACTGATGATGTCATATACTCAACCCAATATTATATTGAGTATATAAATAGAGCTAACTTGGCCAATTTGCAGCGCAGACCATTGAAACTTGGTAGTCTAATAGTTCTACAGGAAACACACCTATGGCTCTAAAAAAATTTGTTCCCATGGCAACTCACTCTTTTCCAGTCCCCACCCACAGTATGATGCCATGGTAACAGAACTGTTAAGCTCATATTGTGGAGAACATTTAGTAGAATCTTACTGAGATATCTCCTTTCATCACATTTCAACAAACTTGTGTTGAGTATATGACGTCATCACTTGGCTAATTTACATAATTTAAAAACTCGAATATCTCTGGAACGAAAAGAGATATTTGAAAAAAGTAAACAGCATTTTTCTTCTCATGCAGACTACTTGTTTATGTTTTAAAATGGCTTAGATAGGAAAGATGCGATTTTCGTCAGAGTACCCCTTTAAGGTAGAACTTTCTTGTGCTCTTGTTCGATATCAAAGCAGCATCATCGTAGCGTATTTGGCCGTGTCAACAGTGGGTTTCATTATAAATAACATTCTTTTAGCGCGGAGAAAGATGGCGGCTACGAAATTGTGCCTTCCAATCAGTTTTGTTGTTTGTACCAAGATATTTTTAACGGAGAAACAAATGACAGCAAAGAGATGTAACGTTATCTTTTTATCGTGTTTGCGGTGACTACTATTACTAGTCACTTTCTTCGTTGCAAATCAAATTGTTCCGCATGCAAAAGGAGTTGTTTAACTTGACCACGGATATATTTCGCTTTCCCCGGGCAATCGGGCAAGCGTTAGTGTCGAACAGTGGACTTTTGCGGAAAACAAAAAAAACAACAACAACATTTTTGCTGCTGTCATTGTAGTCAATAGGACTCCTTCAATTGGTAAAGGTATAAAAGCCTCTTGGTCATCTCTCTTAAATCCTTCTACACATACCACTACAAAAGTAACTTATACTTTTACTGTGGCTGACTCCTGGGCCCAGTTGCCCTTAGCCCGATTACGGGGATCATGGATCACTTGAAATTAATTTCAATTTCAGTTTATTTTCAACTTAAAAAAAGTTTTTACAAGACTTTTTGTCTTCAATTTTTGCTTTTTGCTTTCCTTCGGCATAAAACTCCAAGGTTGAGGCCCTTTTGACAGGCAAAGTTTAACCCTAGGATGACATCCAATCGCAGATTAGTGATAATTGGCATTTGAACAAGCTTTTTTTCACCAAGGGGAAATTCTTGGTGGTTGCAGTCCACCAACATCTACAAGTAAGATGTACACTGGACATCAGGCATATAACTTGAGCTATGCATCTTATATGAATATGTTTGCTGTAAAGTTCAAATTATTATCAACTTTTCTACTTTTCTTTGGTGCCAGTCACCAAAGAAACCTCAATCAAAAGAGCCCTTGATATTTTGTGCCTAAATCTGGGTTAACCACCATCCAACTGTTCCTGTAAATAAAACAGAAAATCTACCCATTTTCCGACTGTATAAGACTGTATAAGACTGTATAAGACTACCGACACTTGATATGGATGGAAACGTCACCGTGACATCAGGATGCAATTGCTTTGTTAAACTTGCTGACAAGTGGTGTCCTTGGTATTCTGTAAAACATTTATTTTTGACACAACCATGCAATCTTCAGAGCTGCAGTTATGGATTGCTGTACATGTACCATTGCTTGCTTACTGCAATTTTCACAATTCTAAGAAATCTTATCTTCAAGTGCTAAGCGCCAAACGGAGTATTGCCTTCCATGGATCAAATTTCCAAACATAGCCCAGGAAGATCGACTCTGCCTCCGGAAAGTGAATTGGAGTTTTTGTTTAGTTCATAGCTCACATACCATTATAATATCCTTTTGGAGGTTCTTCAGTAAAAATATTCTTACAGATTCTACCACTTTCCATTGGGGTCAAGGTTCGAATGTGCGCATGTACCATGGGAACAAAAGATGCTAATTGGTAACTTAGTCACGCATCAATCAATTTCAGCATCCGTGGTTTTGGATCAACTCGGGAGTTTTATTGATGGAAGTCAAAACACAGTTTGGCCGTTGGCGCTTGAAGAAGAGATTCCACAGAATTATGAAAATCGCAGTAAGATGGATACAGGATTGAGAACTTACCTGGTTTATCTTTCTTTTCTGCTTGTTTCTTCTCTGCTGGCTTTTTCTCAGCTGGTTTCTTGACAGTCTGCTTCTTGTCTGCCACTTTTTTACCCGTGCTGCCAGACTGTGTTGTAGGTAGGCGGTCACCTTTGGCCTAAAGGGATAAAGACTCCCTTTCAGTAAAGGAAAGTAGAAACGAACTACACAAGCCAAATCAAAACAATACTACCAGGAATTAACTACACCAATATCTGCAAAATTGTTATAAGCAACACCTTTAATTATTGCACATCTAATGCAAAACAGGCATTGCTCCTTTCTCACTGGGAAAGCAGTTAGAGTTTTCATCAGCTCTTCCTTAATTTTTAAACTCAAATAACAGTGTACAAAGGGCCGCAGTTTTCCCTTGTTGTTTTTGAACCACCAAAACTGAAAATTACCCTGTCCACTGTAATGGTCTTTCCATGCAGCTCTGTTCTATGAAGATGGGATATACACTTGGCTGCCTCTTCACTTGTTGACATAGTAACCAGTCCAAAGCACTGAGCACCAGGAGCTTTAGAGTTTGTGACTATTTTAGCCCCAACAACCTGATAATAACAATATTATTGTCAAGATTTACAACAGCATGGGTTAACACAAATCAAATCAAATTTTGGTTTTTGAGGAAAGGGGAAACCCAGAGTACCCAGAGAAAAACCTCTCGGTGCAGAGTATGTAGAGTACCAACAAACTCAACCCACATATGATGCTGAGTCTGGGAATCGAACCCGGGCCACATTGGTGGGAGGTGAGTGCTCTAACCACTGCGCCATCCCTGCACCCTAATTCAAAACTATTCATTTAGACACATGATCTAGGATTGCGCCAGTCTCTATTAACACTAACCACCCTATTAAACAAGAAAAGGAGAGAAGAGACGTAATGAATAAAGACAGTTGTAGTCAAGCTGGATCATCCTGAAAGTTGCTTTGTTTTCACACTTAGAAAATTTCCACGACTTTGAAATGGAATGACGCATAGATGCATGTAAAGACAAATTATTTTGCTTACAATGGTGCTAAAATCCTTGTGGTCTAATTACTTACAAACTCATTTACCTATTCCTGCAATGACTACATTTTTTTTGGGCACAAATCTTTCCCAAGTTGTTTGAAGGTGAATAGAAAAGGATAGTTAGAGTTTGAGTAGCCAATACACCTTATCCACTAACAAAAGAGGTTAGTTCTTAGGCCATGCTAGGTCCCAGAATAGAGCCTTACCTTTCCGTATTGACTAAATCGTGTTTTGAGATCTGCTGCTCTCGTCACAGATGACAGATTGCTCACCCACAGGCTCTTGCCAGTTTCCTTTTTGTCTTTTGCAGATGTGCTTTTGCCTGGTGTTTTAGTTGTTTTATCTGTAGCTTTTGCTGTCTTATCTGTAGCTTTAGGTGTCTTATCTGCCGCTTTAGTTGTTTTATCTGCAGCTTTGGTTGTCTTGCTGTCTGTCGCTTTTCCTTTAGCTTCACTCACTTTGCCTTTTGCTTCTTTATCTGATGAACTGTCCAAAATAAATCAAGGAATAGCATGAGCAAGATTTACACTGTCTCCACCCTTTCTGCAGAATAGCAACTAATTAATTTAAGTATAATTTTCAGTGGTGAATATAAGAATTTAGTGTTATATCCACCACGCTACCCGGTGAATATAACATTTTGGAGGCGCGGCTGCTAAGCCAATCAAGCACTTTTCGTGCCTTTTTATCTTGTTTTAGCCCGTTGTTTTGCACTTTCTTGATATTCACTGCTGAAAATTACACTAAAACAATTATTTGCCTCAGGCTCATTAAATATTGGGGAATAATCACCTCGACTACGTCTCGGTAAATACTCACCAATATTCACTTCGGCTTCGGCGAATAATTGTTAAATATTAATATTTTTATTTTGCCTATGCAGCCAGGTTTTATAAGATGAGCCATGCTCTTCAGCTTGGACCAAGCGGCAGGGAACCAATAGAGGTCTGGTTACAAGCAATGTTGTGGATATATCCTTCCAGCAAGAGGGAATTAGTCTTGTAAAAAAGGAAACATAAAGGAATGGAATACAGGTGAATTTAAAAGCTTGCCTTGCTGAGAAATTGAGGTCCCGTCCATTTAATCAAAAACAAGGTGAGCACTATCCTAGTTTTGGTGTTAATTAAGTGGTTTATGCTTGGTAACCAGTCATCATTTTAAACTTGTGTTTCATATGTATTTCAAGCCCATCCTCCAAAATTTGCTATCCACATACCATTTAACTGACCATCAATGGTAGACTCAATGTTCATAAAATTATCAATATTGAATGCAAACCTCATTCTTTTAAAAATATATATATGTTATTCACTGGCTGGGACGTCCGTATAGGGAAAAAATGTGCCCAGGGTTGTGAGTACAGTTTTTCTCTATACGGACTGACCTTAGCCGGTAAATAACGTATTTATTTTTTCTGCTTTTTTTTTCTGAAAATGAACATGGTAAACTGGTTTGCAAAAAGTCTTTCTACGTGCTCTACGTCGCACTGTCACAGTTGAAATTAACGTATAGCTGAGAAAAGCGCTCTGTTCGCAAAGCTCAGAGAAAAATGACAGATTAACGATAAAACTGAACTTCAAATACCTCTTGGTGAAATAAATACATTAAAAATCTGTTATAACTCATGGCAAGCACAGAGAAATGAGCTAAACAAACTAAACAATGATGTTTGAAAAATTCATACAAACAGGCGAATAATGTTCTACGTAAATTAAAATGCTTTTTTTTTAAATTGAACAAAAGTTCTTAAAAGAGGAGGAAAAAATTTAGTGAAATATACTCAAACAACTGTCTCTGCCTTCATATCTTATCATTTCAAGGATTCATCTTTGTTCTCCGTCAAGTCCTTCACAAATCAGTGCAAGAAAAACTTGTTAACATCAGTTCATGCAAACTCCACAGCTTTGCGATTTGTTTGTATGACTATTTTAGCTACGAATTCGTATTTTCTTAAATTAACCCTTTCACTACTATATGCTAATTAGGCCCAAAACCACTTGTTCCTGAATACTTAATTAGGCAGCACCAAAACTTCAACACAAAATCAAAACATGCATGCTCAGTAGATTTTAATGGAATGTTACTTCCCAAAATGGGAAACAAAATACAGTCTGATTGTTATTTCACTCATTCATAACTTTGACTGCAATTAATCTGTTAACAGCATTAAGCACTGCCTCAAGAAAGTAGAGAACTGAAAAAAAAATTCAAATTTGCCGCCATTAATGCTGGCACCACGATTGGTTTGTTCAACAAGTAACATGTAAAGCAAAGAAACATGGTGTATTCCCTAAAAAGATTTCATAAAACAGTTAAGTAGTCAATCTAAGATATTGTAGCTTGAACAGGTAAGCTCAACAGAGTTTATTCCGCCTGCATGTGGAACTCATTGTGGCATGTGGGACAGAGTGCAACTTTACAGAGTTTGCACTCGAAACGCGTCTCCACTTTGTAACCTTTCGGGGTTCTCCTGCCAGCTTTGATACACGCTACACATTTTCTCTTTCTCCCTTCTACATGGACAGAAATATGCTGTCCTGGATCCACAGCAGTTTCGCTTGAAACATCAAGGGAGCGCCAGGCTTTTAGCCAGGATTTTGAAAGTGGGAGTCCAAATTTTATGTGGGCCGAAGGCCCACATAGCATGGCGCCTGCGGCGCCATGCGGCGCCATGCTCCTAGGGGGGTCTGGGGGCATGCTCCCCCAGAAAAGTTTGAAAAGTTGAAGCGATTTCCGCGATTCTGACAGCTGTAAACGTCTTTCAATTTACCTATTAAACCGCTGTTTTTCTTTGATAATTTTACTAAGCTATCCTTTCCTCAACTTACCTTGTTTAACATTGAATTATATTTGAGATAGGAACTCCAGTTGTTATGAAGAGTGATTAAAATTTGAAGTTGTCAAGCCATGATTTACACGAAAGAACAGATATGCGTGGCTTTGTTGGTCGAACTGCATTCTGGTACTACAATCTTTAACTATTCGCCTACTATTAGTATTCCTAAAGCAATATTACGATGATTGGACATGTTATTGCACTAAATGGCTATTTTGTTGTAATGCCCGCCAGATTTCGCTCGAACAGAGCAGAATACAATCAAGCGATTACAATAACATTTGCAGCTGTGAGATCGTCTTACCGAGTTGGAAGGCGCATGATCTTTGACTCATACCCTCATAAATAATCACCAACGTGCATATTTATTTATAGCAGCCGGCAAAGTAGCCTGGGGACGACTTGGTAAGTCAATATCACTGAACAGTGGCTTTGCCTGTGAAATCGCTTCGCTCAACTTTGATTCAATTGATCAAAACAGAAAGGAAACTCGCTAAAAAAGTGTTAATATAGAAGAAAAATACTAAAACAACTCTTGAGAGCAAAAAGAAATGTAAGTTTTATTAATTTATAGACACTGTTTTGTTACATTAAGCACAGAAGCTCGTAAATGGCCGCCCAAAACAGGCCGTCGAAAATCTCCTATTTCTGAGAACTGGCCGTCGTTTGGACGGCTGGACGGCCGCCTGGCTAAAAGCCTGGGGAGCGCCCCTTTGTCTTCCTTTGAGAAAAGCCACCGATAAGTTGCTTGGCAAGTTCAAGCCTGAAGTCCAGCAATGGTTTCTTACGTCGTTCTCCATGATGAATGTTGAACAGGACGAAGGCATTGCAGATGGACAAATTGAACAAAAACCAGAAAATATATCTGTACCACTTTCGTGATTGCCAGCCTGTATAATAAAATGAGCGAAGCTGATCTGCGCGATCAACTCCTCCCATGAAAGCGGTGTAAACATCAGCAACTCGCGGCTTTTGAATTTCAATATTTTGCCCTTTTTTCTTTCGCTGCACTGGTCTGGAGGGTTCACTCGGGGAAACATTTGTCGACAAGAAAGAAATATCTCGCTTGTCATGCCATTTAGTGAAAACTAGAGCGCCACGCTGCGCAGTAACTATCTCTCCTTGCTTGAGCTTTTGTTTTGCACACGGCGGTAAGTCTTTCCTGTTGCAGCGAACTGTTCCACACGCGTAAGTGTTCTGAGCAAGAAGACAATCAAAGAGGAAAGAACTCGAAAAAAAATTGTCAAAAAATATGTGCCTGTTTTTATTAAGGAAAGGAGTCGCCATTTTCATCACGACATCATATCCAAGGCCATGAATGCGATGTTCGTTTCCCTCTTGTCCGAGGTAAACAGAAAAATTTGACACGTAGCCATTGCTTGAGTCTGCCGCCATCCAGACTTTTATGCCATATTTTGTTGGTTTAGCGGGCATGTACTGTCGGAATGATAGTCTTCCTTTAAATGCTATCATTCCCTCGTCAATCGAAAGATTTTTCGACGGCTCAAAAACATTTTGAATTTTCTAAAATGTTATCGAGGATTGGCCGTACTTTGAATAATCGGTCGTAATTATCAGCACCGCGTGGTGGTTCTTGTGAAGAATCATTGAAATGAATGTACTGACTGATTTCTTCAAACCTGTTTTTGGTTATTACATTTTGTATGCCGCTATTTCCAAAAAATGAATCGGATGACCAATACATCGAAATTCTTGGCAAGCTGTTTATTCCCATTATAATGCACATACCAAAGTATGCACAAAGCTCTTGAGCCGTGACATCTTGCCACTTGTCAAGCCTAATGCGCGTGTTTGCTAATTTCTTCCGAGCATATCGGTTGGTTTCTCGGACCACTAAATTAATAATAGAAAGGTCGAAAATAAGGTTGAAAAAGAATTTTTCGTTTGCTTCGTTGGCAACAGCGACTTTGATTCCTGAGGTGGAAGCGAAATTGTTGATAACAAGGTCCTCAAAATCTTGCGACCACGAAGTTTCATCATCACTTTCGTTCGAACTTCCTTCGTCTGATTCGCTTTCACTATGACTCGCTAATCCTTCAAAATCTATGTCTGACTCCATAGAACTTTCACCGTCTGATTCATTGCTATTTTCTTCATCAGACGATCCGAAAATCTCACGATATTCTTCTTCGCTAATAGGATGCGGTGCAGTAGCCATTATGATAGTTCATGTAACGCTAGGCGAGTAAACAGTTTAAAACAGCCGCTCTCTACCATAAAGGGGGCGCTAAATTTATGCGCAGTTGGCAAGATTTTATTGGTCAACACTCACTTTAAACAATAAAAACAAAAGGTAGGCAAATATCACCTGACCCGGGGAGCACAGAGTCTCAAAAATAGTCTCGGTCTGTTTGGCCGCTTTTGGCCGCTCTAGGAATAACGTGACATTTCCGGCTGGCCGCTTTTGGCCGCTCCAGTAGTGAAAGGGTATTAATTAAGCAAAATAGAATGAGATTATAAAATAGAACTCCAAAGAAAATAACGGATGTCAAACGAAAAACTGAGCTCAAAGGACTTCTCTGCAGTCAGTCGTTTTAGTTAAATGGCATGTCAACAATTCACAAAAAAACAACGCGAAAAACCATAGCGTTGCAATGTGTTTGTTTGCCTATTGTAGCTAGGAATCTGTATATTCTTAAAATAATGAAGCAATATAAAACGAAAATAGAAAATAGAACTCCACAGAAAATAACAGCTGTCAACCAAAAAGCCAAGTTAAAAAAAAATGCTCTGCAGTGTAAGTTGTTTTAAGTGTCAACAGTTCAAGAAAACCAACAACTCAAAAACAGCAAACCAGCAAAGTGTTGTCACCAAAATCATGTGAATACTCGCCTTTCTGAAGAATAACCAGGCCCTTTATTCCATTGCTGATGTTTTTCGTTCTCTTTGCAACAGATAGAAAGTGAAAACTTGCAATTTAAGAGGTAAAAGCCAATGTCTCGTCGTGCCGTAGTAAAAACATTTTCAATTAGTCAGGACAGTTTCAGTATGGACCAGATTTCGGAACGTGGTCCTTATCATAAAAAGCTGGACCGGCTACGAGCGCATGATTAGCCAATCAGATTCAAGGATTTAGGATTCCAGCCCGCTAAGATGCTTCAGAAAAAACTAATTTATCTTATTGTCATCTCCATGAAAAAGATTAAAGTTCACACCATCTTACCTCTGTCCTTTAGTTACGCTACCCTCTTTCGGTTTTTCATCTCCCTTTGCCTTTTCTGATGCCTTTGAGTCATCCTTTGAAGGCTTGGTCTCACTATCCTTCGCTGAACTCTTGCCTGTGTGGTTAGAATTTCATGCAAGATCACAAAAATGTTTTCTAGGTTCACCACAAACACAGGAACAGGTTGCAAGCAGGATTTCAAACCAGGATCCAAGCTAGGATTTAGAGCCCACTTGTCTTCTCGATTAATTCAAACTGAAAGTGATCATCATGGGTAATTGTTGCAAAGATGTCCAAAAAATCAAGGCCATCCAAACGGACAAAGGTTCACACCCCATTTAAAGCTGGTTTTCTTCTTCAGGCTTCTCTTACAATTGCTTAAGATCTTGGATTGGATCCTGGCTTGAAAATGTCGATCTAATCCTGGCTCAAGACCTGTGCTTTTGTGTTAGTTTATAAGTACCTCATTTCCCAAGGAGAAGCCGAAAAATCACAGCGATAACACTCATTTACAACACAAAAACAGCAAGTCAAAAATGGAGAAAAAAAAACGATACATCTGTGTAGCATTATTGTATGTGTTATTTCGAAAATGTTACGGGTGGAAAGGCATTTAACTAGCTTGCAACCTCAACTTTCCACAAGCATTTTGAAGGTTTCGCCAGGTCAAGAAAAAAATTGGACGGGCAGCAAACTCAACTCTGCGATTCTTAATCTACTGAGTTGCATAGCCAATAGAATGCCAAAATGCATGCAATCATTATGGTCCACTTCATAACATCTCACATGCACCAGTCCCATGAAATGTTAAATGGTATGTCCAAATGAAAAAAACAAAGGAATGACATTAATGACTCAAGTTTCATTTTGTAGAGTATAAGTATTTAACAAGTATCGCTAGAAATTCTTAACACAAAGAAACGTTATGTCACCTTTGACTGGCTTTTCTTCCTGTTTTTCTTGGCTTTTGGCAGCAGCCGCTTTAGCAGCTTCAGCAGCAGCAGCTTCTTTTAAATCATCATCCAAATCATCTTGAACATCATCAGTGTTGACAAATAATGACACTGATAAGCTGTTCTCTTTGGAAGCATCCAGCTCTGAGGTGTCCATTGATGTGCTGTCATCTTTCATAACCTTTATTTGTTCTCCTGCTTCTTCTTTAACACTTGTCTCCGCCTCTTCTGTTTGCATGGGCTCCACTGATTCGACTGGTTCAGCCTCAGCAGATGATGATTCTTGGCTTTCAGTTGTTTTGGTTTCTGTCATAACAAATTCAAAAAATGTAATTCTAAGACCCTTATGAAATGGCCCACTGGCAAATGATAAGAATTTTATATAAATATTAAAATACCAGAAAAGTCCACGGATAACTCACAAGCAGCCAGCTGTTTTTATTAGTGGTTGTTATCCTTGAGGTAATAAATCAACAATGAGTGCGATTGTTTGACTGGGGTTTCCAGACACTGAGAAACAGATGATTTCATTGTTTCGAGGTGTCTGGAAACCCTAGTCAAACATGATGCACGAGTTTTTGATATGGCTTCTAAAACTATTCACACTTCTTTTAGTAATTAGGGGGTACTGTTTCAGTGCTCTAATTTCCCATGAAATTATCTATTTTAAAAATAATCAGAATGTGGGAAATTTGTTGATGTTCGTTGTAAGTCATGGGGGAGTGCAAGGCTGCTGCCTAAGAAAATTTTAAAGGGGCCCTCAGAGCTAAACGCTGAGAACTTAGGAGCCCAACATATGAAGTGAAAGGTGTTGCTGTGAAAAATTAAGGAGCCCAGAGCTATTCTTTGGGAGCCCCAGGCTACCGGGCTCCTGTTAGGCAACAGCCTTGGAGTGAAGATGATGGCGTCTTTCACAGTGAATACCAAAAGCCATTTTATTTCTCCAAAAAGTTGGGAAGAAGAATCAAAGTTGTTGCAAGGGAGTATTCCTCGACTTACAAAACTAAATGGGCGATAAAAGGTAAGACAGGAGACAGTATTATAAGCTACTGTAGGTTCAATGCAAGATACTATTTTTGTGGAAGACTACATTTATTAGAATATAGATCAATCTTTTTAAATCTTCCTGTATTTTATTGAAGATGTAAAAATTTTTGTGAACGAAAAAAAAAAATGAATTGGCAGTGAAGATGATTAATTATGATAATTAATTAAACTGAAGTATTGTTTTTGTGTTCAATTTGTTTTGTTTTGATCCATAAACCTTGATATCCAATGAGAAGACAGATGAAAACCACGCGTGGTTTTGATATGTGATCCAAAACGTGTGGTTTTCATCTGTGTTTTCACAAGCATGTGACGAATTTAGCCATTTTTTATTGGCTATCGAACATATGAATTATTAATGAGTTTTAGAATAATAATTGAAAACTCCGAGCAGCTGGCTTTATCATCTCAATAGCCAAGTAAAATAGCAAGCTTAAGCACTACAAACCATGTTTCCTTTAAAAAAAAAAAAAAGAAACTGCAGAATCAGCAAAACCAAGCTTGCTCAACAACAAAATGAAACTGGCATACCTTCTCCTTCTTCCTCTTCTTTAATCTCCAGCTGGTCTTCAATCTAAGCAATTTATACTCAGAGGTTAAAAAGAGCTCAAAGCAGAAATGTTGAAATTAACGGATTACAGCCTCACTACTCACATTCACAGCAATCAAAATTTGCATAGATTTTAGAAAACAAAAAACATTGCCCAAGGAATAATTCAAGATAAACAAGAAACAATAAAATTTTCACTCGCCCATTGGAACGAAGCAAGCCTAAAAGCTTACATCCTGGTCAAAAGTTGTTGGGAAAGGCTGCGCGCATCACTTCACTTCACACCTAATTTGATTATTCTAACTATTGGGTGTACTATTTGGGAAATACCATGCTCTTGTGCCCCCCCACCTCCCCCATATTCAATGTTGGAAGAAAAGTCAGCATTTTGTTTGGTGGAAAATCAAACATTGATAAGGGGGAGGGGGGTTATCTCTACAGCAATGCTACCTCCCCCCAACACTTTTGTCCATGATTGTTGGTCAACAACATCCTAAAATATTACATACATACATACATACTTAATTGACCGCTCCCCATAGGGGCTTTTCAGGGCCAATGAAACACAATCAACGAAACAATTGAACACAACAACTACAACTGTTAAGAATCCCAACTTGCCGGAGGCAAAGCAGTTGGCTATTTACAAGTGCAGCTGGGAAGTTGAACCAGGGAATACCGGGAACAAATTCAAAGAGTGGTCAGAGCGGGTCTTGAACCCGGGATCTCCGAGTCTCAAGGCAAGCGCCCTAACCACTCGGCCACACTGCCTCCATTGCCTCATTGCAGAATACAGCTTATTAAAAGAAAAAAGAAACAATACAATACAGGCCACAGGCAAAACACAAGAGAAAAAAAAATACACGCAACTTTTTTGCAAGTGTGGTTAAAATTTACACAGAGGCTAATTAAGTGCGTGTATGAGTATTAAAGTAGCAATGCTGTCAAGAGTTCGTTTGATTCAATGGTTTTTAGCTTGACTTTTTCTGTTTTGAATACACTCTTCCTTTCCGAAAATTCGCTTTTACACATAATTTATATTGGTTTCACACCATCCACATATCTTGCAACAAATTGATTTTCTTGAAATCCTATTAATAATATTATTTTTGGGGTCTTGAGTGAGGCTCCAGCACTTGGCTAAGTAACCTGACTTCTGGCTGTTATACACAATTGGGGTATTTAAAAAGGAATTGGGGTATTTAAAAAGGAATTGTTGCTCAATATCTTGTAATCAAGCGACAAAAAGTCGTGGCAGCTACACAAAACATAATATTTCAAGCAGTGACTAACGATCAAGGAAGGCAAATTTGTGACTTTGTAATAACTTGCTTAAAAAGGAATAGAAATTGTGAGAAACACAAACTGAAAAACAAACCAACCTCCTCTGCAGTTTGATTCATATCACTTTCTTCCTCCAGGTCCTCCAACTTGATATCGCCGTCAGTACGTAATAGTTCTGCAATATCAATGTCTTTTTCTGTATCTTGCTTCTCATCATTATCACCATTGTCCACCACCTCAGATTTTAAAGGAATGGAAGTTTCAATAACATCGTCATTGTCAATCTTATTGCTATCTGTTCCCTCCTCAGAATCAGCAGTGTCTAATGTGATTTCTTCATCCCCTGTTACATCGTTAGAGTCTTCTTCCTCCTCTCCAAGTAATTTATCTTCTTTATCTTCTTCATCCTACACATTGTCAAACAGGCACCATTAGTAATTCACCGGCTAAATATTGTGAAGTTTGATAGCCCTTTCGTGCTAACTACTATTATTATTTTGACTAAAATTTCAACTGGAAAAAAAATGGAAAGTGAATGAATATTCATATAATCACTAGTATTTTTTTGCAAAACTTTTCCACCCAAAGGCCATGCTACTGACCTTATTATAGAATTATTGAATAGATAGTCTAAAACCAATCTCTAGAGGCACAGATAACAATGAGAAAATGAGAGACCTTTTGTTTTCATCCACCCACATGGCGGCAATGACATACAGTACAGCCCAAAAATAATGCTTGCAGAAGAAGTGGCGAAAGAAGTTCTTGCACTGCTGATGACCCATAAGAACATTTAAAGCGAAAGAAGTTTAAAAGCTTGCCGCAAGAAGTTACAAACCTAACTGCAACATGCAAAGAAGGGAACAAAGTTAGGGGGTTTAACCACAAGAGTAGTCAGCTCGCACTGGTGTTGCTTGTTTTTAAAAGAGCTGATCACGGATTATATTTTTTAAAACAAAAAAAATCACTTCCAAATGGAAGGGATATAATGTTATCTTTCCTCTTGGGAAACATTCTATGGTCTTGGGATCAGAACTCGATGTTTAAATATACCCAGTTTATCACACACCATATTAAGTGCACTTATTTAAAGAAAGGCAAGTAGGTGTGAATGTGTCAAAGCAGTAATTTCAAGCACACTTGAAAGCATAACAAACGATGAAACCACTTCCAAATAATGAACATTTGAATCTGTTTTAGATCCATAAGGTTGCTGCCTAACGGTCGCCCCGTCGCCTTATTTGCGAGCGCGGGCGACCAAATTTGTGAACAAGTAGCCCGAACGGGTGCCCTGATTCATCCTCACTTTCTTGTAAATGTGACCCTTCACGCGAAAAGGGGGCTTATGAAAATTTCACGATCATGCCGATTTCACGGCAGACAACCGTGAAATTATATAAAGCAAGCTGAAATACCGTGAAATTCCTTTAAAACAGCGTGAACTCGGCGTGAAAATTTATCATACCACCGTGAACTAGTTCACGCTGGGCAGTGAAAAAATTCAAGCCGTGAAATATTTCACGCCGTGAAAAAATTCACGCCATGGAAAAAAAAGTCTTCCTCAAAATTATTTAATTTCGTTATCAATACGTTGGGTTTGGATTTCTGGCAGATTTCGAGTGTCAAAGAAACATTGACGTGAACCCTTTGATGATCATTAATTTTTGTCTACTGTAAAGTTGACTTACATGTAACTCAAGTGGAGAAACAACATGCACGCCGGCGACTGGATTTTGCAAGCATGTGAGTGCTGAGCATTTACCGGCAAGGACGAGCAGTGATCCAAACCTCTTTCCGAGATCACCAAGCATAAATGAATTAAGAGCATTAATCTTTGGGGCAACTTGGAAAATCACAGCAACTCGCTTAATAGTATGTTTTTATTTAAGAGCGCCAAAGGGGGCGACTAACTGCTCAAAATACACTTAAATCCAAACATAGTACGAGTAATTTTTCCTAGAATCCGAGGCAGCGAGCAGCGCGTAAATTTTTACGAGAAAATCGAACAACATTATTCCCCAAAAAGGACTGTTCAGTTTGCAAAATCTCAGCGGATAAATCCCTTTTTTAACCTACGTGACAGCATTTTTGGCGGCAGACCCTGATCGCGGGATGTCAATTTCATTGCGTATTTTTGACCAAACGTTGATTATGCAAAATTGAGGAGAATCCCTCGTATGGTGTCAAGTGCGCTTTTGGATGCTTCCCTCTCCTCCTACACTGATTTATTTGATTGTTTATGCTATTGGAGAAACTGTAATAAATAAACTGTTTTGCTCGCTAGCGTAATTCGTGTCAGTATCGTCATGAAACATTTTCATCCAAATTATAGATCGTCGTGCCATCAACAAAGCAAAATAATCGTACCAACTTCGATTTCGCCGAAATTAACGAAACGGCGCCCCATACAAACTTAAAACTTTTCACACAAGAGAAGATAAAAATACCATTATTCGATTTCCGAAGCAAAACATTGTTTTTCCTTGTTTACCGCAATTTTAATACGAAATTTTCCTGTTATTCTGGATGGCGTAGCAACATAATTTCACGGCGTGAACATGAGTGAGTCCACGACGTGACTTCATTATTTTCACGGTCTTCAATTTCACGCCGTGAACTTTTTCACTCAGCATAGTGAAAAGAATTGGAGCAATAGTGAACACGCCGTGAAATTTCAATTTCACGGCGTGAAATATTAAATTCACGGGCCGTGACCGTGAAATTTATTTCACGGTTCACTATGAAATCCATAAGCCCCCTTTTCGCGTGAAAGGTCACAAATATGATCCCAGCTGGAATTAATTAACCCATTGACACCTAAACCGGCCTCAACCGGCCGCGCGCGATGACCCCTGAAATACCTAAACCGGCCTCAACCAGCCGTACAAAATGGCGTCTTGATCAGAGTCGATCTTAGGCCTCTACCCAGTCTCCCTTAGGAAATCTCTATTTTTTGTTGTTATGGAGATTTAGTAGGATAATTGACCAATCATTTGCCGTGTTGTAAGCATATTTTGACAGCTGATAAGAGACCTCACAAGGGCTGGCTTTTTGCCCTTTCGACCGTGCGATCAAATTACGCGGAGACAACAGCCGATGCGCCCAATTACGCATCAAACGATGGGGATATTCATGCTTTTTTTTTCGGATTCGGAGGATCTAGGGATCTTTTATGGTTTTCCTGTAAGAGGGGATACTAGAGACAACAATTTTGATTTAGATGACTTTAAAAGTGACGAAGAAGACAATGAAAACCAAGCGACCGATGATAAACATGAAGCTCGCTGGAATGAGCAGGTCGATAATATTCAAATTCCAGATTTCGTGGCAGCTACTGCTCTTTATTTCGTTTTAGATAATCGTAATGAATTAAATATTTTTCTTAGTTTTCATAGGAGATGATCCATGGGAATTAATGGTAAACGAAACGAGTAGGTATGCCTGTCAAAAACTCTTAAAATCCCCGAGCGCAATTCCCTTTTTTCATCGAGTAAGCCGCGCAGAATTAAAGGCCTTCGTAGCAATTAACGTCATAATGGGCATTGACTAGCTCCCGAATTTAGCTTTATATTGATCAACCGATGGATTTTTTGCAAATAACAAGTTTTTTTTTTCCTGAAACAAATTTGTAATCGAAGGAATTTTCGCCTTCGGTATACCTCGGAAGATCGGTATCTTCAACAAATAAATCAATCTGATCGTGCGTTTATATTCTGCAAATGCGAGATAACTTCCAGCGATTTTCTCTGTTGTTTTTCTTGTGTTGTGTAAGTTATCTTTCAGTCAAAGTTTTCGAAAGAGCATTTTTGTACACAATTTGACCTTGTTTGTTCTCTCATGAAACATGATAGTGATCAATTAACTAAATTAATCTTGCGGTTTTGTGTATTTTGACAAGCAGAAAACACGTGGTGAAATTTTGTTCGGCAGTGGCGTTTTTTCCCTTTTTTTTGCACTTATACCTGCAAGAAAACAAAGCGATTGGAATAAATTTCAAACAATTTTTATCCATTGAGTGGTTAGACTTAACTGTAAATTACATAAGGCATATTTTAAGTTATAATAAATATTTTTCAAGCGCTTTGTTTAGTTAGCGATCAAAAACTTTCTTGATTGCTTAACGCGCGCTGCTTCGAAAAATTCTACCTTTACATTTTCAGTTGAGCCTTAGGACGTGTTTTGAATCACTTTTTAGCAATATTTTCACATCATCTGGAAGTTCACTGTTTCTTCTTCAAGGTGAACTTAATTCTAAAACTCAGTATCTTGTGTACATTTACTGCGCATATGGTTTATTTTTAACGCTCGCTTTCCAATGCAAAACGTCGAAAATTTCCCAAGTTATCTTGCCCAACAAAACAGCGCACGCGAATGATTCATTGGGTTAATTCTGGGCTCTTGAAAAAATGACTTTGGCTACTAACATTTAATGTTGGAAGCCCGAAGGGCTCCCCAAAAATTTTCTTTAGGCAGCAGCCTTGATCCAATGCGTAGCAATTTGCATAATATTATGATGCTGGCCTAGTTAGTTAGTAGGCTTTTGACAAAGTGTCCAATGTTATTTTAATGCAAAAGTTATGTAATTTTGGTGTCTCTGGCTGCCTTCTGAACTGGTGCAGGGACTACTTATCGAATCGTAAGCAGAGGGTAGTAATGGATGGGATAAGTTCCGACTGGGGTCCTATCCCCTCAGGGGTACCCCAGGGGTCCCTTTTGGGGCCCTTATTTTTCGTGATTTTTATAAAATGACCTGTCTGATGTTGTTTCTCCTACAAGTTAGGTGGCTTTGTATGCAGATAGCTGTAAAACCTTGAGGGTCATTCAAAATCCATGCGATCATGAATCGCTTCAAGATGATCTAAATAACTCGGTTTCCTGGGGTCAGCTAAATCATATGAGCTTCAATACAAAGAAATGCAAGTTAATGCGGATTACAAAAAATCGCTCCCCTATTTTGGCTCCTCTGCAATTGGGGGTACCACCCTTGAAGTTACCGCTGAATTCTCTGACCTTGGCTTGCTCATGAACAACAAACTGTCTTGGAACTCTCATATAGACAAGATTTCCAGCAAGGCAAACAAAGTGCTTGGTTTGATAAAGAGGAATTGCAGAGAGTTTAGAGATGTTTCAACGCTAAGAACTCTGTACTGCACTTTGGTTGGGTCACAGCTGGAATATGAGTCTGTTGTTTGGTCACCTTTCACTGCCAGGAATATTACTAAACTGGAAAGAGCGCAACGTCGCACCACAAAGCAGAGATGTATCCAGGTTTTCAAATTTGGGGTCCTCTGGACCCCTTTTTGAAAAATTTGGGGGTCCAGCTAATTAATATTCAAGAATTAATATTCGATCTATTGCCTCTTATTGCTGCTGCAGTACCCTTTAAGATTTCTAAATATTACTGCACAAAGATAAACTCATATCCCTCCCCACTAACATGTAATTAAAATGATCAATTTCTTTGAAACTGTTATGCCCCTTGATTCATCGATCAAAATGTATGGTTTTCAAAGCTCCATCGATCACATCTGAAAACGTCTCGAAGAATCCGTATGCTGTAGGAACTGTTGGCTCCAGTTGATAAATGAACTAGATCTCCACAGCAAAAAAAAAAAAAGAGAACTGAATCTCAATTTTCCGCAAAAGAGCATAAGTTATTTTAACAACACTTGAGGTGTAACTTAGAAACAAATGAGTAAACAAATATAAGGAATCGATACACACGTCATCGTCGGACCGAGCGGCCGAGACTTCGCCATGGCCTATGTTAATAATCAAACGATTGAATACATTCAAATTTCATGTTCAACATGTTAATTTTAATGCTAACTCTGAAAAAGTTGCATAATTTGCAAAACAACGAAGTTACGTACAAAACAAGAACCGAGACAATGACATGTGCGCGCCCGGAACGCTCACGATAAGCGAACTAATGCTTGAAATTTGCTTGGAAAGCATGCAACAAACTGAATTTTGACTGAAATGATTTTTTATCACTGGCGGCAGATAGAAAGTGTCGCCAATTGTCATGCCTAAAAACAGCTCAGATCATGTCACGCAACACGTGGAAATTCAAAACTTTTACTCCTCAAGCTGGACATAATGGTTGACAAAATGAAATCATTCGACTACAAAAATCCGAAAATAACAGCTTACCTTGAAATTTAAGGAACTCGATCATTTCTCCGTTGTGAGAAATGGGAATGTTCAATTTCCTTGTGACATACTCCGTTCGCATGTTTTTCCTGGCGTTCGCATAAACATTCTATTTTTTTTCTGAGTCCAATTGGACCCTTTGTTCCATATTCTATGCGTACAAAAGGAAAACAAGTGCGTCCCAGGACGCAATGACGCACTCTCGATACATCACTGACAAAGTTTATTCTAAAAACTGAAGATGACTAAGAAGTTCGTATCTCTACTATGAAGTTCGTATCTCTAAGCTTAATCTACTGTCTCTAGAAGATAGACGATTTCTTTTTGATGTAGTTATTGTACTCTTTTTTTTAATAAAGTTTTGAATGGATACATTAACATAGACATGTCTACATACACCCAATTTTACTCTGATACTGCTAGGTATCCCCTAAGAGAAAAAGACAGCCTCACTTTAAAGAAGAACTATGCTAGAACGAACACGTTTATATTTAGTTTTTTTAATCGTATTGTAGACATGTGGAATTCGCTTCCATTTCACGTTAGATCAGCTTCTAGCATCTCAAGTTTTAAGCGTGGTGTGATAAATTTCTTAGCAAACACCAACTGAATAAGTTGATTATTTGAGAACTGACATGGTATGACATGACATGGTATTTCACAAAATTGAAGCCATAAATCAAGGGTGCAGCTTATCCATGGATACATCTGTGTTTGGAGTAATTAACATTCATACAACTTCTTAAGATCTCAGTAACGAAACATAAAAGAAACTGAGAGCATGTTGCTGTTGTTCATTGACTTTTTAATGAGTGGTGGCTCCTAAAGGAGCTGTTTGTGTCTTCGAGTGTTTATCGGCGAATCTTGCTCTCCAAGAGTTCTTTCAACGATTAATTTTCGCTTTACTCAAACAAGTAAACACTAGCCTACAAGGAATCTCCATTCCTCCGCACAGCAAATTTGTCGACTAAACATGTACTCGAAAGAGCCGTGCAAACACTCGCCTGCGGCTCGTGTTCCCACAGCGTTTCTCGTTCTCCCAAACTTTCACTCGTGTTTCTATACCTCGATAAAAACACGATACATGTTTTTTATTTCTTAAACATGCGTTACGAAAGTATGCGTTACGAAAGGTGATTCAACCATGCATTGCCCTGAAAAATGTCATCTTCTTGCGAGTTTTGTATATCATAAAGTCTTTCTAAGATGTTCTTGCCCGTGTATTATTTTTGGGCTGTACTGTAACATGAAAATATTTTGGTTCAACATTTCATGTTAAGAATTATTGGTACCAAGTTTGTTAGGTATGGGTACAACCAATGGAATTCAGCATCATGTTCCCAATTTTTCCTTTCATCCTCAATGCCCAGAAATGCAATGTTCATATGTTTATCACTTGACACTATCAGATGTTTGGGCTAAACTACAGAGCACAGGGCCACATCTAGAGTCTCTAGTGATGAGCCGGCTTGTTTGCCATCCACCTTCGGGCCAGACGAGCCACCAGACCCCAATATTTACCTTAATGATTTGTTCTTCATGCATTGTAGAGCCAAATGTGTCATTACTTCCACAGGTCCTGAATGTGGCCCTGTATTCTGTAATTGCTCCAGTTTGCTTGTATCACTAGATGCAATGATGTTAAATTTGGGCAGAAGGGCAAGGGAACAATATGAACTAGTCATTTGTTTCCCCCACCCCTTGACCCCCGGGGATGGCAAACACACGTAATTCCCCTACCCCTCTGTTCCTAAAAGATTCTGAGTCATCAAGGAAATATTAGGGAGATTACCACAATATACAGTTCTTGCTATTTGTGTGTGCCACATGAACTATATACAAGGAACGAAACAAAAAAAAAAAAAAAAGAACTGGATAGAAACAAGACAGGAATAAGCGACCAAAAAAAAAATTTTTGCACGTGTGAAAATACTCATTAACATTACTCTTCGTTTCTTTTCAGTACCAGACCTCCTAGGTAAGAATTCCCCGATATTTCCCCCTGTATGTCCCCAGAGGGGTAGGGCAGAGGAACGAAAATCTTGTAATTTCCCTACCCACTAGAGGAGTAATTATGGCGTAATCTCGCGTAATTGCCCTAGTAATTCCCCCATATGTCCCCACTATCCGCGGGGGTCGGGGGAAACAAATGACTAGTTCATTACCGTGCTTGCAACCAATTAATATTACAAGGAATTTTGACATAGACATGTCAACGATACTCTGTTATACGCCTATTTCAAAAAAGGCAGCACAAACATACGCAGGTTGAAGTACAACCTTCATTACAGACTTTATTGAAAAGTGCATACTTCTACTTGCCCAATTTTCACCACTTTCTTCCGTCGCCTTTCGTCGTAGATTCAACAAAAATTCTTCGCTGATTATTTAAAATACGAACATTTATCTCTTCCTTATTTACCTGCTGTTCTTCAGTTTCAGATGTAACTTCGGTTTTCTTTTCTGAAAAAATAAATCAAATGGTTTTAAATAAATTGCATGGCAAATAGGTTAGAAAACCACTGGGTTTACGGAAGATGCTCCGAAAATGAAACGCGATGTTCATCTTACTCAAAACTGGCGTTATAGATGTCTTCTTCTGTGTGGTTTTCTTTGGCGAAATGGTAGATATAACTGGACTTAGTGGTTCAGCGTCACTTTCCTCGAATTCCTCCTCCTCCTCTCCTGTTATGTCTGCGCTATCAATGGGAATAAACTCTGCAAGTTCTTCTTCGCCATCTTTCTCTTCTTCCAAAGCCTACACAAAATGCAAAATACGAAAGTGAACACAAGCCGGCCATTGATGATTTTGCGCCCCACGACATAAGATGATTTTTACATCCAATTTTCTGGCTACTTTCGCGACTTTACCTTCTGCAAACGCTCGATCAAAACTGCCTTGACTCCACTCTTTTCTAAACATCTTTTTTCAAGCTCTTGACGGAGATCTACTACTCGAAAATCTGTGAGTTTCTTACCGCCCAACGTTACAGACGCCATGTTGAGTGCATGTGGCATGGGATTACGAGCAAGGACAAATCTCCCGGATGGAGCCACCCAGCCGCCACGGCCATCTGGGTAAGGCGCCGAATGTGTCACGATACTTTCCGAAGATCACGGGCTCGTAATAATCATCTTCATAGCAACAAAAAACAAAATGGCCTCCTCTCGGTTGGATGATATACTTAATATCGTGGCTTGTTATGAATGCAAATAATGGCCCAGCCAGATGACATTGTAAGTATTTGACATTGAGAACACAATTCATAAGTTTGGCTAACTTTGATGGTGACATTCTTTGAAGGACAAGTGAGAATGCAATAGACATAGGTCGACATACATTTTTGTCAAAATTAATTATTTAATTTTCCATGCTCAGGGAGGGTAATATCATCAACTTTGACTTGGATTTGACCTTTTTTTTTCAAAACTATAATATTTGCTTTTTATTTCGTGGCAATTTTGAAGTATTAATGCAGTACAAAAATGTTTGCATGCAATATTGATGTGCAGCTGCAGTCACAGTTAGGTCAAGTTCTGTATAAATATATATAAGTAAGAAACACGGCTGCTAACTATGGAATGTAAAGGGTAGAAAGCTGCATTAAATCAGGAGAATAACCACACAGGATTGGAGAAATACACCCTGATAAATAGGTGAGGTGTTAATTTATTTAGAATTTGTTCAATCATACAATCTTCTGTTATCTCCTTGAAGCATATACTTGCCCTGCAGGTGGCATAACACTTCCGGGTGTATGGGGGAAGGGGAGGGGGTTCGGGGTTCAGAGTGAGGGGTAGGGGTGGCGGTAGGGGGTGAAGGGTGCCATAGCTGAAACAAAAATGCTAAACTTTATTTAAAGGCCTAGTCATTATCTAGAGCATTAAAATATGTGTTTAGGCCTAAGGTTAGCGATTTTGGTTGGGTTGTTTCAGCTATGTTACCCTTAACCCCCTACCCCTTACACCCTTCGCCTCACCCCTCACCCCCTACCCCCAACCCCCCATCCCCGGAATAATCGTACCGCCTACAGGTTGCTCAAAGCTGTAACCCTTTTTACAACCTGACCCCTTAACCCGTCCCCATTGACGAAAAAAATCCTCTGGCATGGTGTTAGACATATAAAATTAAACTCTACACGTTACCACTCTTAGGAGTCATTTATTGGTTAATGGGGAGATACATGTAGTTTTTGACTGAGTTTTAAACCCATTCACACCTCAAACGCCGTAGGACGCCCCCCAGTTGACTAGTAAAATATTGTCTGGCGTTAGACAGAGTAAAATCTATTTAGTCTCACTCCCATAAGTCAATGGGTTAAGGACGGTGCCTACTATTGTTATTGCGCATACGTTTTGCGCATCTCCAGATACTCGGATTTCCTATCGCCGATGCTTATTAATACAGGGATATTTTTGCGCAGTTTGAAACTATCTGGAAAAAGTAGATCTTAGTAAGTACTCTTGGTATTCAAAAAGAAAATTGGGGGTAACCATGCACTTTTGAGAGATAAGCTTCAATTTGAGAAAGAACGCCATACATTGCTTTGTATTTTAAAGTTTTTTACAAATGTTATTCAGGAATTATCTTTGAAAAATGCGTGGTTACCCCCAATTTTCTTTTTGAATTCCAATAACCCTTATTAAGATCTACATAATTTTCCTGCATAATCACACACCAGGGCAAAAACACCTTTAATTAGTAGGTACCATCCTTAAGGGAGACATACAGT
This sequence comes from Montipora foliosa, assembly GCF_036669935.1. Taxonomy (NCBI): domain Eukaryota; kingdom Metazoa; phylum Cnidaria; class Anthozoa; order Scleractinia; family Acroporidae; genus Montipora; species Montipora foliosa. The sequence goes on from NC_090880.1 coordinate 4,437,061, forward strand.
TTTTGAGAGCCGATGTAGGAGTTAACGTTAACTCATTAACCCCTAAAGTGTGGCCTCCATTGACGAGTAAAATAATATGGTGTTAGAAATGTAAAATCTATAAGATTGTCACTCTTAATAGAGGGAAAGGGTTAAATAATTAAGCTAACCAGCATGAAATACCTGGTTGATGGCTGACCATGTTGCTACAGTGTAGCTGCAACTCCTCACGATTTCCCTCAATGTTGCAGTACAAACCTACAATTCTCAGTAGAAGATGGATTTGGAAAGATGACACAAACACTTTGGAGGCCGTGAGGTATAAACTAAGAGGTTTTAAAGGGTCATTTGAACATAAAAGTTACAACTATTAAATTATTTTTATCAACTTTCCAAAATTATGCTATGAAAAAGAAATGTAAGATTAAAGGGGACGGTTTTATTTTCTAGTTCAACTGTTATTCATTCCTTAGCGGTGAAACCCCTCCTAAGAAAAATCCTGGATTGGCCCCTGTGTTAACCCATTTGATTGGCCTAAACTGGCCCCATTGATGAATGAAATCATCTGACATATATTAGACAGAGTAATATTAAGTCTCGCTCCAAGGGGTCAATGGTTTTAATACAGCTTATGTGAAAGTCACCACTCCAAAGATTAAAATTTTAATATTTGAAAGCACTGTTGCAAATGTGATGTACACTTTACCAGTAAGTTGCAAACCTCAACCACACTTTGTACAACTTTAGTCCAACATTTACAGTATTTTGGGGAAAAAATCTGCTAGATGTAAGAAATGTTTAATATTTAACAATAACTTCGGTGAAGGCGAGGTGAATATACTATAGGTGAATAAAATTCAATTAATTCACTGAATTTATTCACGGAGCCAGAGGTGAACATAGTTGTTTCTAAGTTAGTATAATTTCATAGGTGATATGCATTTTCTTTCTTTCTCTTAATTTCTTCATTTGTCACCTTGGCAAAACTGCTAATGCAGCCATTTTGGAAAAAATGCTTTGGTGATTATTGTGCAATAATCATCTCACCAGCAACCAATCAGCACAGCAAATTTTCAATATTTAATTATACTTAGTATAATTACAAATATATTGAAAATTCGCTCCAATTTGTTGCTGTTTAATATGACCTCCAAATCTTAAACTTGCTTGCTTTGTATGTGATTTTTGTGTATGAAACTGATGAGGTGGGATCATTAATAATTTTGTTTTCATTTAATCTAGATACTTCACAATTGAAGCCGGTATCAAAAATACCATAATACTCTTTCAGTGTGGATATATTGGATATATAAAAGTCACAAACAAAGAGTATTATCATGATATTTTTGATACTTGCTTATTTTTATTATTAACATGAAGGTTTCTTTTAACAGCACAATTCCCGGAAGCATAGATAAAGGAACAAACTTTCTTACTGCAAACAAATCAAAGAGGAGTAAAGGAGGAATAGGAATCCATTTTCAGGATCTAAACAAAAAAAATGACAGGTGATGCCATGATGCACGGCCTCTTTAATTATAAATAAGAGGGTAAAATGAACAAGGTCGATGGCCGGGTCGCAGTGTAAGTGCAAGCCTAGGGTGAAAGTACTGGGCTACCCTTAATGTGTACAGGGTTTTAAGCCATTCTTTTGGGGTGCAGGGATGGTGCAGTCACCGTGGTGAGAGCACTCCCCTCCCACCAATGTGGCCTGTGTTCGATTCCCAGACTTGGCGTCATATGTGGCATAGTTTGTTGGTTTTCAACTCTGCATAGAGAGTTTTGTCTCCGGGTACTCCAGTTTTCCCTTCTCCTTAAAATAAAAAACAAACATTTTGATTCGCGTTAATTTGTTGATTTCATTTTAGAGTGACTCCCCAATTTATAGTGCTAATCAGAGCTAGAAGACTTGACTCTCAAATAAAGTTCCTTTCCTCATAAAACCCTATCAAATAACGCATGGTTTGAACCTGTAAAGTCATCAAAACTTGATGAAGTGCTGAACGTGCAGGTGAGAGTAGTCCTGAGAAGAACTGTTGTTGTAGCATTGGCTGACACTTCGGCAACCAAGGGGAAGTCATTCTCAAAGTCAGCTTGGCTCTGAGTCTGATGTCCACTCAGATTGTCGAAACGTCTGTCAATTGTGACACCAACTAAAGGACTTCCTTTCTTGGACTACTCTTCCCGGGATGATCCTACTTCATTCAGGTTTTGAAAACCCTATCAGCTTTATGACAGCTGGTATTATAAGATGCAAGAAAAACTCTCAAACCACATGTCATCCTGAAAATGTACAATGTAAGTATAAAATAATGATAAATATAATTTATGTTTTGGGTAGCCTACAGAGCAGGCATTTTTTTGGGAAGCAGACTCTTGTTCAAGGTCCAATGTTTGTAATGGGCTGCCATTTTGAAAGCACACAGCCGGTAGAGGATTGGGACAATGGGTGACCGTGGGGGAAGCGGTAGATTCTTCTTCCCTTCCCACACTAATCCATTTCATGCTGTCCTCCTCTCACTGAGTGCCATTTTTTTGACTCACCTCTGGCCTCTTTTAGTCTCGCTATCCAAGATGTTGGCCAATAATTCTTTAGTTACCAGTTTGAAAACAAAAATATGTTTGCTTTGCATGCTAGTTTTAGGGTACCGGTAACCAATTACTAAAATTAAAATTGTAAAAAAAGTTGTCAAATGTTTTTGTCAAATATTATCTTAACTTTATTGTACCGATTGAAATAACCACTGGGCTGCACTGTCTCCAGCAGTGTGGCCCAGTGGTTAGGGTGTTTGCTTTGAGATGCGGAGATCCCAGGTTCAAGACCTGTTTTGACCACTCGTTCAATTTAATCGTGATAGTCCCCGGTTCAACCTCTCGCTTGCACTTGCAATTAGCCAACTGGTTTGCCTCGATCCGGCCAGTTGGGACTCTTAACAGATGTTGTTGTTGTTCTGTTCTGTCATTTTAATCATTGTGTTGCGATAGCCCTGAAAAAATTCCTAATGAATATATGGAGTGGTCAGTTAAGTATGTATTAAATTTTTATTGTTATTGTATCGTATTGTAATTAAGCGAAAGTTAAAATCATCCTTGGACCACTGTTTGTTGTTCTACAGGGGTACACCATCAGTTATGTCAAAAAACTATGGTGCAGCTGGCTCATTATCTCACCGTGGACAGACTTACTTAACGTTCCAAAGAGCGGGTAACATGAAAGGTTCCTCACCACGACCAAGCATCAAAGCAGGGGCAAATGAGCATGCTACTGTCACTTTAGATGATGTGAAGGTTGTTGCTTTCGATTCCATGCCAGATGAATTGCCATCAGCATTCCAAAAATGTTACAGGTGCATTTCACATGCAGTTAGACATGCAATTTAACAACTGTTACAGTACTTAAGAAACCCTCTAGAAATGGTTGACCGTCACTGGAGTGATGTTAAAGTTGGGGAAGAGAGCACAAAGACTGCATGACCTCAAACGTTTATCAAAATCAACTGTATATTGTATCTCATTTTGTGCATTACAGGCCTAGGACCTATCAATAATCATATATCTTGGCTTTAATAGTTTGATGAATACTTTATGGGCCAGTTGCCATTTTGATGAAAGCATGTCTCTTCAAACCTATGTGGTGGTCTGGGGTTGATTTCCACTGAGTCTGTTTTGTAAAGTGTGTGGCTTGAATTTGTTGGTTCTTCACTGACTTATCCAAAGTGTTTCCAGAAATGCTGTTGGAAACATTTTGTAAATGTTGTGAATCTCCATTCCCTCCGAAACCAACATTGATTTGACTTGAGTTCATTAGCGGAGCGCCACTTTGGGTCGCCAAGAGGAGCAGTACCATACTCATAGGAACCTATGAGTTGCTTTTAATTAATTTCTCATGGTAATCATGGGTAGCGGTATTGCTCGTGGGCGTGTATGCGAGACGAAGTTGCATAATAATTAAATAATATCTTAATAATAATAATAATAATAATAATAATAATAATAGTTATCAATACGGCCAACATGGTGGCTGTTTACAGCCTAATTCTTTGATATTGGAATGTATGCTATCATAATGGTCAATTGACACCTGTCAGGTTCCCTGCTAGCAGAGGTCTTTTTTCTTTTGTGTTCTCTGGTGCTGATGAGTACGGGAAAGAGACCTCTGCCATGGGTCGAAATTCACTGTGTTCAGCATGCACAACGGTTACTTAGCAACTGAATCCTCATGTGATACTTCATGTTGTGTGGGCTCATTTAACAACAGCGGAAATACTGTAAAGGAATGTGTGCACAGGACACTTTGGGCTCAAGTCACAGTCCGCAAACACATCATGGGGCAAGCGGTTTGGAGAGTACCATCCAAGGTTGTGGACGGCGGTTGGATCAAAGCGAGTTTTGACCCATGGCAGCGTACGCTTTCCCGTACTCGTCAACCCAGCAAACACAAAAGAAAAGAGACGTCTGCTAGCAGGAAACCTGTCGGGACAAAGTATCCACTGACTAGTATCATGTGACCACATTGTAGGCTCTAGTTTACAGCTCATTGAGGTAAGCTGTTTTTTTTTAAATAGTTGGCCACTGACCAGGTACTGGGTTTCGATTGGATCGCAGGTTCAAGCCAGGTTAACTTATTGTATTAGAATAAATAGTTCATGGGAGCTAAACTTTTAGGCTTGGCTAAATAAATAGGCAAGCATACTTGAAAGGTTGACATCAACAATATTTTGTTGTAAATAAAGTTATTGTTAGTATTGTTTCTTTTGGTTCTAGCTCTGAACAGTTTGATGAATTTCAGTTAGCAACTTTGAATTACTTTGATGCATTCTTTGAGAGGATGGCTATAGAAAACAAACCCAAACCAATGGCAGTGTAAGTTTTGTGATCATAACTATTGTTCCTTAAGTTTATTACTATGCTTTGTGCATTATTATAATATTATTATCAAAAACTAAACTACGGATATCAGATATCCAGCATTTTCATTGGCTCACCAGACACAGGCTATCAGTTCATACACCTGCTGTACTTTATAATAATTATGGTTAGGGAACACATCAGCAACTATAAGTGAGCTGAAAACATTTTTGCAGCTCTGAAAAAAAAAGGCTGACAAAAGCCGTTTTGGACTGGAATTGACTGAGAAATTGATGCTTTAGTCGACATGGAAGAGTTGTTGATCCTGGAGTTTTTAATAAAACAATTATTATTCTACTTGGGCATGCTGGATTTAAATTTTAATTATTACCAACTCGGCACTATCACTTCATATCCAGTGTAACCCTTGTAGAATATTAATAATAATTGTCTCAATTTTAAAAGGTGTTGTGTCGGTGCTTTGTCAACTTTACGCGCCGTCGCTACTTTTTAGGCCATGTCGCTTGTCTGAATTTACCCTGGCAGAGCCTCATGGATGGTGTTATGGTCCTTGATCTGTTAACCTCATCTGAGGAGAACATTTTAACTTCTGCCCTATATATAATTTACTCTGTCACCCTGGACTGGCCCGCATAATTTGATGAGTACAATCTTTGAAAATGACGGAAGACAGCCAGGCGGCAATGTACTACTGACTTCATGACGGGCCAGTGGGAACTCGGCACACCATCACGAACCATTGGTCCTGATTATTGTCGCTTGTCTGCCTTCAAAACCCTTGTCATCTCAACATATACTGCACGTACACTTTTTCAGACAGGAATGTTACATCATTCAACTGTTCACAGGTTGTGCTGATGCTGGTATCGACATCATCGGCATCCAAGAGCACAGGCTCATCACCACCAGCCCAACAGAAGAACTTTGGTCTGAGGACAGGAACTGGGTGTTTATTTAATATGGATCTGCCACTAATCAAAGAATAGGTGGTGTTGGTTTTTTCATCTCCAAGTCAATCTATAAGTGCATCCAGAAGGTCGAGGTCATCTCAGAAAGAATCCTCCATGCAAAAAGTACTTTCCAGGGGATTCCCAGGCTTTCCATTACTGTCGTGTATGCTCCAACAGAATGTGGTCCAGCAACAGCTAAGGACGCCTTCTATACTTCCCTTGCAGAACAATTCTAGAGCAACTCAAGAGACTCAATCTTGTTGTTGGGGATTTTAACGCCAGAATAGGTACAGACAGTCATCATACTCATCCTGAAGTTGTCGGGAGATACTGTTACCATGATCAGACAAATGATAATGGTGAGAGATTGGTCAACTTGTGCGTGGAGCACAACCTTCGCCCAGCACAGTCTAGATTTCCCCATTCGCATGGTGAGCTGTGGACTTGGAATCACCCTGCAGGTTCAAAACACCAGCTTGACAACATTCTCATCAACAGCAAGTGGGTCAACTCTCTGCACAACTGTCGGGCCTACAACTCCATTGAACTGGACTCCGATCATCATATCGTAAGCATCCATCTTCTTACTAGCTTAATATCAAATAAGAAGACAACGTGCAAAAGACCAAAGTTCAACTAGAAAAAGTTGCAGAATCCAGACACCAAGGATGAGTTCCAGCTCGAATTATCCAATCAGTTTGAAGCACTGGCTTTGGATGGCCAACCTATAGATTTATCAGAGCGGTATGAGTCTTTCAAAATCAGCAGTAAGAGATGTGGCAGAGGAAGTCCTTGGCAAGCAGGAAACTCATGGCTTGCCCAGGTGGGTGTCTGAAGAAACCACAAAACTCAAAATACAAAGAGATGAGGCTAAGAAGAGATTCCAACTCAAAGTCTCCTCAAGCCAGAGCAAGGTGGAGCAACCTTAACACCAGACTGAATGACTCCTACAAAGTAGACAAGACTGCTGTACTTAACAAACAAATGGTAGAACTGCATTTAGTTGACGAGAGAGGTCATTATACAACCACTTGGAATATAATCCATTCATTGTCTGGGAGGAGCATCAAAACCAACGTCAAGGTGAATCTGAGGAATGGCGACCCACCCGAGAATGAAGAACATCTTCTTGAGGAGTGAAAGGACTACTTCAGTTCACTTTTGAACAATGACAGTGGCTTCACTCCATCAGACCTACCTCCTCCGGCAAGTAATGAGCTTCCCATCTACACTGATCCTCCCACCCGTGAAGAAACAGCTGAAGCAACTGCAGCCATGAAAACCAACAGAGCTGCTGGCCTTGATTGTGCAATTACTGCAGAGGCTCTCCAAGGAGATGGTGACCAGATGATTGATACCATCCATGCCTTCTGCTCGGTCGGAGGTGTACACCAACTTGTCGCCTCCTAAACAGTGGGTGACAAATGTCATCATCCCACTGCCGAAGAAGGGTGATCTGTCTCTAATGACAAACTACAGAGGAATCACTCTAATGTCGATAGCTGCCATGGTTTATAACAAAAATTCTCCTTAACCGAATTCGATCTCACCTAGACCCTCTGTTAGGAAAGAACCAGGCAGGTTTTCGTCCAGGTCACAGCTGCGCCCAGCAAATCCATATTTTGGAAAGAATCATGGAAGGCTTTAGAGAAAAACAACTTCCATTGATTGTCACCTTTGTGGATTTTAAGAAAGCCTTCGACTCCATCAATAGGTCTGTGATGTTCTCTGTTCTACGTCATTGTAAATGGCATCCCAGAAACCTTGGTCAACGCAATCCAGGTGCTGTATACCAACTCTAGCAGTTCAGTTATGGTTGATGGAAGTATCTCCAAACCATTTAGTGTTAACACAGGAGTGCTTCAGGGTGATGTATTGGCACTTTTCTTTTTATTATCTTGGTGGACTACCTGCTGCTGAGGTCTTCATTGTGACTCTGGAGCTCTTATGTGCCCACGTAAATCAAGAAAGAACCCAGCAAAAGTCTTAAATGACTTGGACTTTGCAGATGACATTGCCTTGCTTGAGTCCTCCATCTCTTGTGCCCAGTCCCAGCTATACCAGAACTGCCAGACTAAACAGTGCTGCTGCTGACCTTGGATTTGTCATCAGTGCTCCCAAGACAGAGTATAATTATAGTGATCAACTGCTGTCCACAGCTTCCACTAGAAGTATATGGTAGTACAATCAACCATGTACAAGGCTTCAAATACTTATCTGTGGAGATGCCCCAGCATCTTGAGCAATCTCCACCAAGATCAAGTTATTTAAGGACGGTGCCTACTAATTAAAGATATTTTTGCCCCGGTGTGTGATTATGCAGGAAATGTAGATCTTAACAAGTGTTATTGAAATCCAAAAAGAAAATTGTGGGTAACCACGCATTTTCCAAAGATAATTCATGAATAACATTTGTAAAAAGCTTTAAAATACAAAGCAATGTATGGACTTCTTTCTCAAATTGAAGCTTAATTATCTCTCAAAAATGCATGGTTACCGCCAATTTTCTTTTTGAATACCAAGAGTACTTACTAAGATCTACTTTTTCCGGAAAGTTTCAAACCGCGCAAAAATATCCCTGTATTAGTAAGCATCGGCGATAGGAAATCCAAGTATCTGGAGATGCGCAGAACGTGTGTCACTGTCCTTTTATATGTTTGTGAGTTGTGGGTCCTGTCGAAAGCTATGGAAAGCGAGATCAATGCCTTTGGTACCTCATGTTATAGAATTATGCTCCACATCAAGAGCTACCATCTATGATCTAACTCAGACTGCCCCGCTAGTGGAAAATGTCAGAACCCATCAACTGAGGTTTCTGGGCCAATGTACTTAGGATGCCTGATGATGAGCCATGCAAGGAGTGTGCACTTTATATTCCACCACATGGAAGGAGGAAACCAGAAGGCAATGAACCCTGTGTCTCAGTTACAGTCAAAACCTATTGGGAGACACAGACAACATGATTGCATGGCCCGTGCCGGACAAGTTGTCTGAATTGGCACAGGACAGTTGTGGTTGGAGGAAGCTTGTAGTCGCCTGTCTGCAGCCGACAGATGATGATGACAATCATCTGGAATTAGAAAGAGTAAAACTGTGAACAGTATCTCTTAGGAGGGGAAGGAGTTGAACTTTATAATTTGTGAGAACTGTCAGGAGAAGCGTTTGGATGTTGATTTTCTGCAAAGGCATGCTTTATCCTGTGATGAATAAATCAGTATCATGGATAACGATAGTTTGCTCGTTATGGTTTGAAATGGCACATTCATGTCTTATTAACCATTACGTGATAACAACAGGTCTGTACTCTCAGGCAAATATTAGCCATGATACTTTTGGTTACATCCTGATGTACAACCTGTCCAAGGTAACTACCGGTATTTATTAATTCCTGTAACTACATACAGTCATGTATTAGAATTTTACCTTGATACATACACTGTAGGATTAGCTCAGCTACATGTATTAACAAATTAAATGATAACACAATATTTTTCCTTCTCTTTGGTCTGCCTTTTCTGTGCACATGCAGGGAACCCAGTCTGGCTGAGAGAAAAGCCTTAGCAACAGCAATAAGCAAACAGGAGGCAGCTCAAAGGCTTCTGGGTCAAAGCTATTGCACACTTGTGCTGGGCCTTGGACTAGAAGATAAGCACCACTTGGGCTGTGGCAGGTACAAGATTGATTAAAATGCAGGCTTGTAGGCAGGTTTTTTGCAGAAGGGTGCGATCTAAGGAGGAGACGGACCAAACGGAGACGTAAGCCTCTAGGGGGTCCGAGGGGAAATTTTGAAAATAGGGCTGTCAGAGACTGCATTCCATGCACTTTGAAGGCAGTATGATACGAAAACAGGCAGCCGAAAGCAAACGTAAAAGCATGGATATTACTCAAACTTTTGAACTTCAAAATGGATATTTTTTGGTGCAGAGACTCTTTTACATATTAAATGTATTTTACAGTTTTAGAGAATAATGTCACTATTTAGAAAACAAGAATAGAACAAAACAGAACTATGCTATTTTTTTAATCAATTCACTTTAATTTTTAATTATTGGTGAACAGGAAGCTGGACCTCTGCAACCTGTGGGGGGGGGGGGGGGGGCACACCTTTTGCACCCCCTTCCCTACGGGCTTGAAATAGGAACTAGGATTTGATCATTTTGTGGAAAAATGGGCTTCATTAAGTTTTTAATTTCAGCATTGTATTTTCGAATGTGGGAAGCAATAGAAAATGTGGAGTAAATATGCATGAGTTGGCAAATGGGTTTGGTGAAAAGACTTCCATCTCAGTCTAGATCATGGAAGATTTCAATGAAATTAATTTAAAGCAAATTATTGCTCTGTGCAACCAGATAAGTGAGATAAGTACTTGGAAAACTGGTTGAACAATTCTTGAAACAGGTAGAATACAAAAATCCACTCCTGGCAGTGTAACCCCCTTTTTGTCTCACCCATTGACCGAGTAAACATGAGGAAATGTAGAAAGTGAAAATACTGTAGACCTCATTGAAGCCAAAAATTCATAGGTATTTGATCTGTTGCAGATGGTTGCTGCAAACAGAAACTCTCAAGGAAGAATGAACTTCTTTTGTTGCCCAAATAGGGGAGAGTAGAAAACATAGTCCATGCATTGGACTATCCCAACAGACTACCCCAAAAATACTACGTGTATTTCAAGTGAGTACTATTGGTCGTAAGCAGCATCACAATTAGGGCTAAGCCTAAACATCTACTTTAAACAGCGTTGGTTAACAGTATTTAAGTCTAAGCACCCATTTTAAAAAGGCTAGCTTTCAATAATTGTTGCACTGGTTTCAGTTCACTTACATGAAGTAATCGGCCATCACACCAATTGTTGAAAGCAAACCTTTTTAAAATGGATACTTAGACTTAAATACTGTTGACCAACGCTGTTTAAAATGGATGTTTAGGCTTAGCACTAATTATTGTGACTCTGCTTACGACCAATAATACTCACTTGAAATAGTATTTTTGGGGTAGTCCATTGGGGTAGTCCATGGACTAGGGGTCAGTGTTTTCTACTCTTCCGCCCAAATGGTACCCTATAAAATACTATTGATATGAACCCTCCCACCTTTGTAAACCATTGCGTTTCTTGAGGATGAGCAATTAAAATATTAAACACTCATGCACTGTTTTTGAAGGGATTTCTAAATTTAAATTAATATTTTCAGGCAACGGAGCTCTGACACAAGTCAAGACAGGGAATTGTACGAGGTACACATAAGTTATATTTGCACGATCTTTTAATACTAACCTCGTTCACAACGTAAGGGAGTTTAGACATACATGTAGGCATTTGATTAAGGAGCTGGCATTTTTTTTCAACCTACTGATCAAAAGCTTATGAAGTAAAACTAATGTGAGTTTTGAAATATTCATTTAATATTAATTTATTTAGTTTACTTTATTTTTACTGCCATCCATACATACATTATTATTTTTAGCAGCAGCTGTTTAAATAAACAACAATCAAAATTCAACTCAGCATGTCTCATGTGGTTGTCAAATCAATATGGCTGCCAACCAGTTCTTTTGACAGTCTCGTTCCCAGAGTCTGCTTATTTTTTGGTCAGCACCGAGAACACAGACTCTGGCCACTTCCATCTTATGCGCAGTTGTACTGAAAGTTCATTTTTGTAACCGTTGACAACCACTGTTGTTTCAATTTTCTGAGCATGTGTAGATGAGCTGGAAGTTCATGATTTGCGGACTTTATTCCTTGGAAGTGGCCAGAGTCCGTGTTCTTGGTGCTGACCAAACGAAAAGCGGACTCTGTAGACAAGATTGTTCTTTTGAGCTCCTCAAAAGGTTATTTGTGAGCCTGCTTGTGTTGATCTGGATTATACCTAAAAGAATACAAGTTACTCTTTGAGCTCCAGCCCACTAAAAATTAATACCAAGATTTGAAATCATAATGTCATGAGTTAAATTTAGAAACGGTTTTTTTTTGTAAACAAAATTATGTATGTATACCTTATGAAATAAAGATTATTAGATTATTGTATGTAGTGGTGTGGTACCATGTTTTGTTGTGTTGTGTTGTGTTGTATTGGGGTGCAGGGATGGCGCAGTGGTGAGAGCACTCGCCTCCCACCAATGTGGCCCGGGTTCTATTCCCAGAATCGGCGTTGAGTTTATTGATTCTCTACGGTGCCCGGAGAGGTTTTTATCTGGGTACTCCAGTTTCCCCTCTCCTCAAAAACGAACAATTGACTTGATTTGCATTTATTGTTAAATTTCAGTTGACAGTGTCCTCAAAAAGGGCTC
>NC_090880.1:4454146-4461646 GCF_036669935.1 Montipora foliosa
CTTATGTTTTCCAATCAGTGCTAGATTTTGACGACGTCCTTTCCATTTTATTGATTTCTCTTGGTTTCTCTTTTGCTCCCCTCGTAATATTCGACAATGCCAGTCAGTTTCCGGAGGAAATGCTCCGTTTCATCGAATAGAAAGTCGTCATTAAAACGCATGAGCGGTTAAACCAGTGCAGGCGGGAAAGCTGCCCCGTGCCAAGCGCGGAAAGCTAGTAACGAATACTACCGTCGGGAAACTTGCGTTTTCTTTATATTGATTGTTTGCGCACGCTTAATTAACACACCCATCTACAAAAAGAATCCTTACAGACTGGTATTTAACTTGCAGTGAAATACCTCATGAAGAAGAAAAGCTTGAACTTCAAATGCAGACGAAGTAAGTAGAGATAAAAGTAGGCATCAAGGCTGGCGTAATGGTAAGCACTGCATTTCTCTTTACATGTGCTTGCTCTTCGATTCCTGGGGCTGACGTCGACCGTTGAACATACTGCTCGGCTTAACTGCTGCTCGTTTCTCTTACGTGACATTATCTTCATTTTATTCATACACAAACAGTTGAACTCGTCAGTTTAAAAGATTATAAATAGACAATTCGTAAAAGAAATTGCACAACCCGCTGATACCAATGGCTTTTCGAGGCGGGCGGTGAAGTTTAAAATTTGAAACGGCATGAGCAAAAAATGTGCATCAACAGAGAGAAAAGCTAAATCACTTACAACGCTAATTTTAAACTGTAATGTATTTATACATATATGAATGAAAACAAACAAAGTTGAATTCGATTAGTGAACGCATTGAAGAATTTCGACTATAGTATGGGCTTGGACACAGTCATCAGTGACTCAGTCTTCAATGTGTACTCCACGTTTCACCTTTAGTACCACTATCAACTCTCATACTACTTTAATACTCAAAATACGTAAGATTAATATCTGTTATCCATAACGAAATCTTTATCTATCGTCCAAACATTTCATACAGCTTAATTATAAATTCTTGCGAGCTGAAAAATACATACTAGGCTCGATTGACCAGCCGTTTTGTGCGTCCTCGTTCCTCTGCGCACACCACGGCTGGATCACTGGTCCGGCCAATTGTATTTTCCGCCAATCAGAAAGTCGCCTGCCTGCCAAGTACAAAATACAATTGGCTGAATACAAAATACAATTGCGACGGGTGCTACGTCACGGACAAACGAAGCGGATCAGTGATCCAGCCGTTCATTGGGAGGAGGATGTTATAGCCGCACTCCCCAAACGGCTGGAAATCGAGCCTAGAAAATACGACACTCTTGAGAGTTTTTTCTTATGTCATTTTAGGGTTGGCATCATTGGTGAACCCATTTCAGGCTTCAATCCCCTGACTCTTGCGCCTTTTGGCGAAGAGCAAGAGGAAGATACTGGAGTCGAAGATGCGTCCAGGCAAAGGTGAAGCCATTTTTTGGCAAGTTGGCACGCGTGCGAGGTTGTTGTCACTGTATAGCAATAACATTGGGCTTAGTTCGTACTTGAGGACTCAGTTGTAAGACCTCCCAGACGCATTAAAGGTCTGGCCCAAATCCTCTGAAGCTCGACGATGTCAACTTCTATGGCAGCGTTTTGAGGGTTGTTTCACACTTAAGCCAGCATTGGGGCTCTTCCCTGAAAACAACCTTTTCGGATCTTAAAAAGCCTTTCAAAACTGGCAGCTAGTCAAGCCTCGCCACCAGTCAATTCGCCATCAAGAAATCTTCCTATACTAGAGTTGGAACCTGTGGTAGCGAAGTGGTTAGTGGCGGGGTTTCGAAGTGGTCAGTGCAGATGGCAGTGAACCATATAAAGGGATCGTAGTATACTACGATCCCATCATGAAAAACTAACCCAAAAAAAAATTCATGAGCAGGAAAAGCAAACTAATTACAAAGTTTCGTGTCCTAAAATGTTTTCCTTTCGAGTGAACAGAGAGCGCTGTTGATGCCGAAATATGTCATAAACGTTTCCGAGAACCAACTCCAAGTCGACAGTGCGACTAATCTAGGTTATGCATGGCATCCTGCCACCAGATATTTTCTTTCCAGTTCGCCACAGTGATGTTACATAGCCCCGAGAAATGTCGCTCTTGGTGGCGACTTGGCTGATAGCGGTCAGGTGGCCTGATAACTGTTTCACAATAATCGAAATGCGTTTAGTCAGTTCGGTGGGTTATTCCTTGTCTTACTGGTTGTAAGACAAAAGGAAAGGTCATCGTGTCAATCAAAACTCTGTGAGCTTTGTTTTTCGCGTTTAACGTGGCAATGTTATTCGTATTTTTTTCTCAATTTGATTGTAGTTCCGTTCCTGGAGAGGCTTCGGTCACGCCCAATCAAGGTCAGTAAGTGATTTTTCTTACTTGGTACATCATTACCTGGCACATAACTGACACCAGTACTTGGCGTGTGGGATTATTTATTCCCTGCAAAGGTGAATTGGCACCGAAGGAGAACCTGTGCCAGGTTAGGGCAGTGTCTTTGACGTTTCCAAATGTCGTCGGATGGACCAATTCTGTAGCCGGGAGGTTTGAGATTCTTATAACCTTAGGTGCAAAAAAAAACTATCGAAATTTGCTGGACCTCTTCGGAATTAACCAATAACCAGCTTCCTCAACTGACAATAAGCAGTAGTGCGATGTAGTCGACGGTGAAAGATCCTCCTACCTGTCTATTAAGATAAAAGTCCCTCAAGGGTCTTCCATTGGGCCTGCATCTCGTATACATAAATGCCCTACCAGAGCGCGTTAAGTCCAATGAGCTCTTGTTCACTGATCATACCGTCAGGACTTGCTCCGTGGAGAACTTTCACAGTAACAAATGTGAAATCCTTTGGTTCAGTTGAAAGAAACCTCCGCTGTTGTGTAATTCGCTCTTTATAGTGTCCCTAGTACCAAAGTGTTCATTTATCTTACGACCTGAAATAGATCACCCACGTTTCCAGTATCAGCCCTAAGGGTGACAGATTTCTTCGTTAAACGCCATTACATACGTATCTGCATGTAGTACCGTATGGGATCTAAGTAAGGGCGTGGAAAACAAAAGAAATAGAGCATCGGGATGCTAGATTGATGCTGGGGAGATATCGGAAACTAGACAGGGTTACGGATATGATCATGCAGTGATCTCTGAATTGATTGGCGAACCTTACAGAGCGGAGATTAGTATATCCACGCCTGCAACTTGATTGCAGCTTACACAGGCCACGAATTCCGTTCACCATCCCGCAGAATGCACGAACATGCCTTCATCTCGATTTCCGCTTCTACTATAATTCATGAGTTATTACTCAACTGAATTTCGTGCAGGTTGATGTTTCCGCACAATCAGCAAATCCTTCCCTGTTTCTTAACGATGTGTCCAAAGTCATCTACCCGATGGTTGTGTAAATTTCTTTGTTTGAGTTTTTTCCCCTGACAGAAACCCAGCAGCTAATCCCCTTATGAGGAGTTGCTGTATCCGTAAATAAGTAAATAAAGTGCAGGGCTATTTCACACTGATCGCTCATTATGTTTTAACTATGTTTTGGTAGGCACAAACACTGCTGTAGAAGACGCCGATATCACTGAACAAGAGGAGTGACTGATGTAGACAATGGGGCACAAAGATCCGACTTCCTGGAAGGATACAAAAAGCGACATAGTTCATTCTTTTTGTTTAGAACATTTTGTAACTAAACGTTGTAAATACTGGTTGCTTTTTGTAATGATCTATTTCCAACTTATGTTAAGAATGAGAATGTTGGTTTATGAGAAATGTTCGCTTGTTTTCCTTTTGTAAAGGAAGAGTCAATACCTAAGGGCGCATTATATTGAAAATATTCTACCAGGGGCGCATGAGTAGGAGCTTGCCTCTCCCATACAAGCCCTGTGAGTCGACCTTTGCTCGTATCTTTCTATTTTTAGAACGCTACGAGTTCTTCGGCTCTGCACACACTGTTTAGAATGGCCAATCAGAATAAAGTTTTTGTGGAACAAAGACAAAAATAGCAAAAACAATGTATGCAAATTGATGTAAATTGTTGTAAATGTGAGTTTCCCGCTGAAGGATTAGTTCTAAAAATAGAAAGATACGCGGAAAGGTTGACTCAAGGATATAATGAATTGGGAGGCTCCTAGTCATGGGCTCCTGATTCTACTTAGTTCCGTAATCTGTTCCTTAAGATAAACTGCAATAAAGGTTCTCCAATAGACCTCTTTCATAATGGCGTCCTAATAAAGTATCCTTTTGTTTTAATGCTAATAAGAGTAACTAGCCTCGCTACAACGAGCAAATTTCAAAATAGTTTTTGTTTAAAAATGAGGGCAGTAGGTCAAATTAACATAAAGACAAAAGAATGTACATGTAAAAGTGGTCGCCATTTACGAAATTGGTCTCTTAAAAGAGGCAAGAATCTCATGGGTATACACCCTAACCATAAATCTAAAACTAACCATTCTAAATTTGTTTTTAGAACCGAATAGTGCTCGGTACTAATAAGGCACCTAATCAGTAACATTGGCTCTTGGACATAATCTGTAAAATGAGAGTTTGACATATTGGACTCGTGGTGGGTATATCTGTGAGATCCTACCTCCAAAAGACCATGTAATTCTAAGAACAGAATGACGATCAGTGGTTTTTGAGAAGGTGACCTGGCCGCGAGGACCGTTTGGCATAGTCTGGGTACGACTTTGGAGCCGGTCTGTGGCCCCCATGCGATTTTAGCGCCAGAAAAATATTTGGAACGCGCACTCTTTGTATCCACATTCTGTTAGCTGGAGCAGATGGAATGGAATACAATATCGTTCATTTCAAGCAATCAAACCGACCACACAGCCTGGCCTTTATAAAACAACCAAAAAAGTAATAAATACAACAAATCATGTGACCTGAAGCCCCCCCAGCTCACACACACACACTGAACCCCATTCTCCCATCTGTGTGGGAGAATAACATTTTCCACTTCGCCGTTTCGCAGCCAGCGGAAAAACTCAACATTTGGAAAATGTTTGAATGTAATTTAACATGAAACGTACTCCAAGGGCAGATTATGCACTTATCAGCGGCCAGCCCTGGGGGGCCGACCTCCGGGCACCCAAGGGCATTTGCAAAGGCTGCCCTCACAAATGCTTGTTAAAGCCCCTGCGGTAGAGCTAAAATCTTCAATCAAATATCCCTGCCCCCGCGGCTAAAATGGGGCAATGCCGTGTTCCAACTAATTAAAATAGAGACGTTCTCCAGAGGTTTTGATATTTTCCTCTGATCATCCTAGTACTCGGGAAGTCAGTAACAACTTCAAAATAAAGTTTAAACAGCAGTTTATTGCTAAAATCGAATTCCTCAATTTATGTCTTTAACAGCTTCTTTAACTAAAACACAACTTAGAATTATATCCTATCCATGATCTGTGGAACAGAACGTTTCATAAATACATCGTGTACCAACTGCATGTGTTGTCATAATTTGCTCAATTCTATAGGTTCTTAAAAGCACAATATCAGAAAAGTTTTTATCTTATTAAAATAGTTTTCAAGAAATGTTAATTTGTTTCCTCCAGTTTTCAGCGGAGGATGGATGAATTATACTTGCAAATTTGAATGATAATAAAATTTACTCGCCTCAGAAACTGCAAAGACTCAGTTCGAAATGCAGTCGACCACTCACCCAATGAATTTACCGCTGAACTTCGGGACAGCAGACGATAGGGGTTTTGCCACGCCTTGCCACGCCACGGAATAATTACCGCTGGACCTCGTGACAGCAGAGCATTAGCAAATCTCCTGGGTAGATCCCCGGGGAGTTTTGCCAAAAAGGCGAAAGCACTCATGCCCCTGTCTCCGGGGAAAATTTTTGCTGCAAATCCCCTACCAAGCCCGGTTCCCCTGGGGTTGCCCGGGGGTCGGCCCCCCTGGCTGGCCGCTGATACGTGCATTAATGTGCGTGGCCAAGCGGTGATTGAGAAAGAGGCACAAGATTTCAAAACAATCACTAAAGGCCTGGTTACATAACACGGTGGAATCAGAAAAAAAAAGCGACTCAAGCTAACAAAACACTCATGCGTAATTGTCTCAGTTTCTTGGATGGATCATGTGTGAACTGCGGATATGAAATCAAGTGAAGCTATGATCTTCGCAGTTATGAACGCAATTTTTGCAATTGTGTAACTGACGAAGCCTGACAAATTCAGGACTTCAACGGGGTTTGAACCCGTGACCTCGCGATACCGGTGCGACGCTCTAACCAACTGAGCTATGAAGCCACTGACGTTAGGAGCTGGTCATTTGTGAGTTCCAATACTCCCGTGAGGAATGAATCAATGATGAAATGATATATGAAATATATCATGTATGAACTGCGGATATGAAATCAAGTGAATTAAGCTATGATCCTCGCAGTTGTGAACGCAATTTTTGCAATTGCGTAAAGAAGTCTGAAAAATTCATATATCATTTCATCATTGATTCATTCCTCACGGGAGCATTGAAACATGAGCATTGGAACTCACAAATGACCAGCGAACTGTACTGACTGTAGATGATAACCGTATATATTGTGGTGAAAAGGACTCAACCATGATTATGTTTTCGTAAAAGAGTTTTCACAAGAGGTTGGGTTGGTTCAATGTAACAAACAGAACTCACTTCAATCAGTCCATCATTTGGAAAAAATGTAAAGACAAGATGTAAGACAAAAAAATGTAAGATAACTTTTGAAGACCTTATTTTGTCAGCCAATCGCTGACAAATGCTAAAACTCTTCCTTAAACTCTGCCATATCATTTGAAACCTGACACTTCCGGTTCAATTTTTCCCACCCCACCTAGACAAAAATCAAATTCCCCACCCCCCGGGCACAGAAAATAATTAAATCCCCGGGATTTTCCGGGAGGGGAAAGGGGTGTTGTTGAAGTTTCGATTTGATCGGAGCATTATTGTTAGATTTTCGCAGCTTGGGTGACACGACACCTATGTGGAAAAAAGTCCTACTACTAATTAATAGTTTGCCCTTATTGTTTCTCGTTTACAGTTACTACAAGACAAGAAAAGAGGCCGCCGCCGAAGGCAAACTGAGTGTTGTCTCGGGCTCCTTTTACGACGGGTGCTTTTCCAATTGCGCCGAATGCACAACTTGTCTTCAGCACAGTACTGGTGCTCGTTTTACTGACATCAAGTGGATAAAAAGTTGAATGAACTTTGGGACGCTCGTCCTTGAACTGGAATCCAAGGCGCTGGCACGGTGGAGCGATATATCCACTGCACTATACCTCCCTTATAGTAATGGCCAGCGAATGTCGGTCGTTTCGCTAACGAGTCGTTTCGCTAACGTCCAGTTCGCTAACGTACTGAGACTATTCGCTTCCGTGTTCAGTCTATTCGCTAACGTTGTCAAGTTTTTTCGCTAAACTTGTACCTAGGCCTTCTTCTAAGGTCGCTTCGCTGGTTGACATTAATCAAATTCTTTGAAATGCGAGGTCACTTACTTCTCTTGTCGAGCCTCCATTTTCTTTAT
>NC_090880.1:4471646-4479146 GCF_036669935.1 Montipora foliosa
TTCACTGTCACACCATCATCAGAACCATTCAACAAATTAAATCATGAATCAAAGAGATAAAAGAATATGAATATTCAAACAGTCTCACAAAGGTTCAGGTCTGTGCGATGTTTCGTGCGGGACATATTCGAAGAAATGTTTTACTCAAATTTATAAGGCTTTGTATGGAGACGCCATGTTTGTGTCCCTCTCAGGGGCACAAATATGGCAGCCGGAAGCTGACAAAAACATATGTCGCCGAGTTTTGCTATAAAAAGCCAGTAGTCGTCTTCTGAGGGCTCATAAACATCTATGTGAGTACTTATTCTCATACAAGGACTGTTCAGATTGCAAAATCTCATCGGATAAGTCACTTTTTTAACGTACGTGATAGCATCCTCGACCGCAATTTTAATATCGTGTCACGCAAAAGCTTAGAAATTCAACCTTGCTTTATCACAAGGCAAAAGACCCTATCAAACTGAAAATTTGTGAAAAGACAAGTCTTAAGCTGTTCTAATAACTAAGTAAGCTAAAATCTCAAAAGGATTGATAATTTTTTATTTTTTAGTTTTGATGACGTCACGGAAAACCAAGGATACTTTGCCATCTTGACTTTAATTCTTTCCGCGTACCGCGTAGCCAGCTACTTAAGATACTTCGCCATCTTGACTTTAATTCTTTCCGCGTACCGCGTACCGCGTAGCCGGCTACTTAGGATACTTCGCCATCTTGACTTTAATTCTTTCCGCGTACCGCGTACCGCGTAGCCAGCTACTTAAGATACTTTGCCATCTTGACTTTAATTCTTTCCGCGTATTGCGTACCGCGTAGCCAGCTACTTATGATATTCGATGTGGCGGGGTGTAGTTCAGCTCTATTCCTTCTAGTTTATGTCCGTGCTTTTGCTATCTCGAGATACAGCTGCTTATGTTCTTGTCGTTTACTGTCATTGTGAGTGGAATTCAGTTTAGGAAGCTAAGAGTTACTTGTCTTATACCCACCCCATCAACTTTTTCAAAGCCTGGCGATAGTTTGCTTGCCTGTAGAAATACACCCAAGGAGTTACAACAGAGTTAGCAAGCCCCAAAGTTCCGCACCAAAAATATAATTTTCGATCATTACTTCTTGAATAGTCAATGCTAACAACCACCGATATGGGAAGCCAACACAATGAAAATAGCAAGATCACCCAAGCAACGGTCTTAGCAACTTGCTTGTTTCTTTGATACAAATCGGCATTCATGTTGTTTCGTCCCTGGTTATTGTGTAAAGCACTCATGTGTAGGGAACTTTTGCAAACTTTTCGGATGGTAAATATGCCGCTTATAATGATAGCAACGTAACACAGCCCAACTCCTACCGTTTGGAGGATACTTGACGCACGTAACAGCCCCGGATTTATCGTTTCCGTTATTGGAAGAACCAGAGAAATAATCCATATTATGGCGATAAGTATCTTGACTTTTGTAAAAGTGACCCAGATCTTGTGTTTGAGAGGATCGCAGATGGCGAAGCAACGATCTATGCTAAGCGTTGTAAGCGTTAAAATCGAAGCTGTGGCAGAAAACAACGCTGCCATCACTGCAAAGGTCATGACAGGAATAAATAAGCAAAGCTGAGGAAAGAAACCTTGAATTAAAGCAAAAACAATGATCGGCATTACCACTGAGGTTACCACAAGGTCGGCTACTGCTACGTTTGATATCAGCAATCCACAAACAGTCTTTATGCTTTGTGTCCGAATAATGGCAAGAATAAGAAGAACGTTGCCCAGTGATCCACCAATAGCGAGACATGAATGACAAATACTGCCTAATATCTCGCCTTCGAATCCGAGTTGCAATTTGCATTCAGTATGGTTTTCTTTCATAGTGGACTTTTGCGGTTAGGATATGGTGATCGAACGGCGAACAAGTTGTTTCATCTACCTTTGGATATTAGGGAGTTTTAGCAACGACAACGGCGACGTCAACGAAAACGTCACAAATTTGCATATTTAGTAGCCAAAGACAATAGGAAGCTTTAGCAACGACAACGGCGACGTCAACGAAAACGTCACAAATTTGCATATTTAGTAGTCAAAGACAATAGCTTTGCACGCCCTGCACGTGTGGTTTTTATTTTTGTCTATTTCTTTGCCGTCATCAGCAAAACAACAACGTGAAATGACCACATTTGGGGTTTTATGAAGGACGTCAGCATTTGAAGATAAATTTTCATTTTCTCCCCTAAATAAGAGAACGACGCATACACACATCGTCTCGTTTGTTTTGGTAGATGCGGTTCAGTGTGTTCATGTTTATGGACAACAGCTCATTCACACATTGGACCACGACGCATACACACATTGACAGGCATAAAAATTAGCAACAACATGCAATAGTCGAATCGACACGGGTCGTAAAAGCGTTTCACGAATTTTACGGATCGATCGATTCGTGGGGACAGCTGTGTGACGGTATTATCTAATGAGATGCATTTTTCTGGTTGACAGATCGTGTCTTTGGGCAGTTTCCGCATAAAAATGAGCAACATACTGCCACTATAACATGCAAAAGTCGAATGGAGACGGGTCGTAAAAGCGATTCACGAATCGTACGGATCGTTCGATTCGTGGGGACAGCTGTACGACGATTTTATCTAATGAGATGCATTTTTCGGGTCGACAGATCGTGCATTCAGGTCGTTTCACTTGGTGAGTATTGGACATGCATGAGCATTGGAACTCACAAATGACCAGCGAACTGTACTGACTGTACCCATGATTATGTTTTCGTAAAAGAGTTTTCACAAGAGGTTGGGTTGGTTCAATGTAACAAACAGAACTCACTTCAATCAGTCCATTATTTGGAAAAAAATGTAAAGACAAGATGTAAAAGTAAAAAGTGGTGCATTTATATAGCGCCCTTTCAGTAACGTCTCAAAGGCGCTTTACAATGATCAATTTACCCCCGGCGGACTGGAAGCATATACAGGCGCAAATTGCAGCCGCTTCTAAGCAGTCCATGCATGCTGGTACTCATTTTACCGACCTCGGAAGGATGGAAAGCTGAGTGAACTTTAGCGGGAAAGAAGGTCGCCAAATATTCCAGTCTCGGCAGAACCGGGAATGGAACCCGGGACCTTAGGGTTGGAAGGCAGAGATCTTACCACTACGCCAACCCCTCCGCTTTCGTAAGACAAAAAAATGCAAGATAACTTTTGAAGACCTTATTTTGTCAGCCAATCGCTGACAAATGCTATAACTCCTCCTTAAACTCTGCCATCTCATTTGAAACCTGACACTTCCGGTTCAATTTTTCCCACCCCACCTAGACAAAAATCAAATTCCCCACCCCCCGGGCACAGAAAATAATCAAATGCCCGGGATTTTCCGGGAGGAGGGAGGGGGGTTGTTGAAGTTTTGATTTGATCGGCGCATTATTGTTAGATTTTCCCAGATTGGGTGACACGACACCTATGTGGTAAAAGAGTCCTACTACTAATTAATAGTTTGCCCTTATTGTTTCTCGTTTACAGTTACTACAAGACAAGAAAAGAGGCCGCCGCCGAAGGCAAACTGAGTGTTGCCTCGGGCTCCTTTTACGACGGGTGCTTTTCCAATCGCGCCGAATGCACAACTTGTCTTCAGCACAGTACTGGTGCTCGTTTTACTGACATCAAGTGGATAAAAAGCTGAATGAACTTTGGGACGCACGTCCTTGAACTGGAAGCCAAGGCGCTGGCACGGTGGAGCGATATATCCATCACACTATACCTCCCTTATAGTAATGGCCAGCCTTAGTAACATCGGACTGTCCAGTGGTTAGGCAATGATTAGCGACAACTAAGCTTTGAGCAACTCGGCCAAGATTGATTATCCAATAAAGACAATTCGGTGAGAGTTAGTTTTTTTAAGGGATTGGTTATATTTCAGAATAAAAAGTAGCGACATAAAAACATGACGTTTCGGGTCCGACATGTCACCATTATTAACAGCAAATTATGGTAAGTTAGGTAGCGTTATATATAGGATAGAGAGTGGGAAAATACATTAGAATAAATAAGGCGGGGATAAAAAAAAGAATGAAGAAAATTGAAATAAACAGTTTCGCTGGAATGGAGTCATTTTGAGTGTTCAGAGTCAGTCTGTCTTCCCTTATTAAAAGCATCTCATAAATAAGGCACTCAAACTTTCTGCGGCATTTCAAGGTGGTAAATTGCTCGTGAAGATTGTTGGATCTTTGGTTGTGTTTCTCCTGCAGGTGTTTACCGATGACGGAATATGTATGCTCCTTGATGTGCAGGTGGAGATGATGGCTAGTGTAGACTATATAATTTGAATCAGACGAATTACATTGAAATTCATAGACAACGCATTGTTGGTTTAAGGTTATTCGTACGTACAGGGCTGTCGACAGGCTTAATACGGTTTTGGTTTTGGTCTTGGAAGGCGTGAAATCTCTTAAAAGTAGAATCAATAAGTTTTCCAGGATATTTCAGTTTCAGAAACATTTTTTTTTAGATAATGGCATTCTTTGGAGAAGAGGTCCGGAGAGGATGACAAGCATTTAGCGCGATCAAGCATTGTATTAAGCTAGTCGACAGCCCCATACGTACAAATAACCTTGCCTTTCAAAGATCACAAATCCGCCGAATTCGTGCGCAGGCAACTAAGCGACCTTGGAAAGAAAATCAATCGTGTATTAAAACCAGTCTTCACAAGTAGGAAAATCTCTGAAGATTTGAAACTTAGGGAAACAAAGCCCTCAATTGTAAACCAAAAATGCGTTGTGTATGAATTTGAATGTATTTCGTGTGATTTAAATTATGCCGGAGCTCCGCGCGCGCCGAGCACCATAGTTTAGAAAATATGGTAACCCATCGGTTGGTCTGTGGCAGCTTCTTTAACGCCTTTTTGCGGTCGGGTAGACTGGAACTGTGTACTCGGAAGAGCGCGCGTCACCAGTATTAACAACGTAAAAACCTGACAACAGAGATCTCGTGCTGAATATAGCATTCGTTTACTGATTAAGCCTAAGCGCTCGTTTCAGTATTAGGCCTAAGCACTCTTTTAAAATTGTAGCTTTCATTTTACGGTTCGGATAACTAGAATTTTTAACGAGATCGTGTGAAGAATATAGCACTCGTTTCCTGATTAACCCTAAGCGTTCGTTTCAGAAGTTAGGCCTAAGAACTCTTTACAAATTTAAGATTTCATTTCACGGTTCGCTTAACCTACGCTTTTTAACATGATCGTGTGATGAATATACCGGTAGCACTCGTTTACTGATTAAGCACTCGTTTCAGTGATTTTCGCCATCTTGACTTTAATTCTTTCCGCGTACCGCGTACCGCGTACCGCGTAGCCAGCTACTTAAGATACTATGCCATCTTGACTTTAATTCTTTCCGCGTTTTGCGTACCGCGTAGCCAGCTACTTAAGATATTCGATCTGGCGGGGTATAGTTCAGCTCTATTCCTTCTAGTTTATGTCCGTGCTTTTGCTATCTCGAGATACAGCTGCTTATGTTCTTGTCGTTTACTGTCATTGTAAGTGGAATTCAGTTCAGGAGGCTAAGAGTTACTTGTCTTGTACCCACCCCATCAACTTTTTCAAAGCCTGACGATAGTTTGCTTGCCTGTAGAAATACACCCAAGGAGTTACAACAGAGTTAGCAAGCCCCAAAGTTCCGCACCAAAAATATAATTTTCGATCATTACTTCTTGAATAGTCAAGGCTAACAACCACCGAGATGGGAAGCCAACACAATGAAAATAGCAAGATCACCCAAGCAACGGTCTTAGCAACTTGCTTGTTTCTTTGATGCAAATCGGCATTCATGCTGTTTCGTCCCTGGTTATTGTGTAAAGCACTGATATGTAGGGAACTTTTGCGAACTTTTCGGATGGTAAATATGCCGCTTATAATGATAGCAACGTAACACAGCCCAACTCCTACCGTTTGGAGGATACTTGACGCACGTAACAGCCCCGGATTTATCGTTTCCGTTATTGGAAGAACCAGAGAAATAATCCATATTATGGCGATAAGTATCTTGACTTTTGTAAAAGTGACCCAGATCTTGTGTTTGAGAGGATCGCAGATGGCGAAGCAACGATCTATGCTAAGCGTTGTAAGCGTTAAAATCGAAGCTGTGGCAGAAAACAACGCTGCCATCACTGCAAAGGTCATGACAGGAATAAATAAGCAAAGCTGAGGAAAGAAACCTTGAATTAAAGCAAAAACAATGATCGGCATTACCACTGAGGTTACCACAAGGTCGGCTACTGCTACGTTTGATATCAGCAATCCACAAACAGTCTTTATGCTTTGTGTCCGAATAATGACAAGAATAAGAAGAACGTTGCCCACTGATCCACCAATAGCGAGACATGAATGACAAATACTGCCTAATATCTCGCCTTCGAATCCGAGTTGCAATTTGCATTCAGTGTGGTTTCCTTCCATAGTGGACTTTTGCGGTTAGGATGTGGTGATCGAACAGCGAACAAGATGTTTCCTCTACCTTTGGATATTACAGGTGTTTTATACACGGCTCACGTTTCACTTAATAGATTTTTGCATTCACCGCTAATGTTTGTAATTAAGGGTCTGAATGGTGGGGGGGGGGGGGGGGGGGGGTCCACATGTCGGTTATCGTTTAAAATTTCATTACAATTTTTTTGTGGCTAGTCGGTAATTTTTTTCTCGTTTTGTCGGTAGTCAGTAGTATTATCCAGCCCTTTGTCTATGGGGTGCCATTACCGCCAAAATTCAGCTTCTGTTATTTTCATAAATGATGCCTCTGTTTTCGTAAATGGTGCCTCTAATTTTGAAAATGGTGCCTCTTAATTTTGGAAATGGTGCCCTAATTTTGAAAATTGTGGCTCTAATTTTTGTAAATGGTGCCTCTATTTTAGTAAATGATGCTTCTAATTTTGTAAATGGTGCCTCTGTTTTCGGAAATGATATCTCTGGAGTTTGAAATGACAATAATAACATACATGTACATGTATAATTGTCATATTTTGTAACCTTGCAAGGTCTAACTTATACATCTACAGAAAAGAAGGAAACGTTTTGTTTTTCTTTTATGATGCTCGGAGGAGTTTAGTTGAGCTTATAGGGGGCAAAAGAGTTTTTGCTGCTTCTGTCATTAAACCATCCTCTCCGAGCCCCACCCCCCCCCCCCCCTCCCATAGCTAATGTTGACTCTCTTGATGGTACAGCGTTGGTGTACATCTTCCAAAAAGTTCACAATCAATACCTTCTTCAGTGCTTTTATCAACTCTTCAAGTTTCAGCAATCCTCGCAATTATGATGGAGTCCTCAAAGCAAGCGAGGGAACAAATAATTCCTCAAACTGACTAGGAAGCTTACGAATCTCTTGGAGAAGGCCAAGGGTGTTTAATCCATGGGAAAACTGACCCATTATTGCCACACGTCGTACAACAGCATGATGTCCAATTACTGCTTGGGTAACAAGCAACCGACTCTCCTCCTATAAATATAAGTTTACAAAACATTACTTAACA
>NC_090880.1:4489146-4499146 GCF_036669935.1 Montipora foliosa
GAAACCCCCTTGCTCGGTTGCGCTCTACCCCTGAAGATTTGCAGCCATTTACGAGCCTAATGGTGTCGCAGTCAGCTTGTCTTTATCCTTGGGATTTTTGGATTTGCCTCGTGGAACTGGTGTTTCATATTCCATGGGATTTCTTTAGTTTTTTCCATATATTTTTTAAGAAAAAAGATTTTAGTGTAAAGATTTTCCATCTTTATTATTCCCATTTTTAAGAACGAATAATTTTCATGGTCAAATCTTTATTAATCCCTCCTACGTGATTTAGTTTTTCGTCTATGTACAATCTGACTGTTTCTGAGATTAAATTTTTAATTTCACACAGAGTTTCTTTCATTTGTTAATCTTATTTTGGGGTTGAGAGTTTGCTTTGTGAACATCTCCCCCTCATTTTACAGACTAACCATAACTTTTGTCTATGATTTTCCCTCAACTCACCATCCACACACACACTATTCCCCATAACTACCTACTGATTAACGAATGTTTTAATTAGTAGAGAGAAACCCCTTCTTGTAAGGCGGATTCTTCTAAAAACACCAACTAAGACAGCCACAAAGGTTACTAGGTTATCTGCTGCATCATATATTCATATTAAACAAAAAGCGGCTCGTACGCCTATGCCTCTTCCCCAAGTT
Organism: Montipora foliosa; assembly: GCF_036669935.1. NCBI lineage: Eukaryota > Metazoa > Cnidaria > Anthozoa > Scleractinia > Acroporidae > Montipora > Montipora foliosa. The sequence continues at coordinate 4,489,791 of NC_090880.1, forward strand.
TAACATCACCGTTTTCGTTGGGTTCTTCAATCCCCTCCATGGCAGTTTCTTGGGCCACGTCATCGCTTCATATACCGTTTGTGGTTGGAACAGGATACTCCCCGATCCCAGAGAAGCTAGTGACGAAGATCACGACTGGCCAGTTCATCGATCTAGCCGACTTGTTAGTCGACAATCTGAAAGTGCAGGAAACAGGACCCCAAACTTATCTGGATGGGAAACTTCTTGTAACTTCCTCCAAAAACCGAATCCAAGAGATCACTGTCATAGTAACATGGGTTGAAGCTTTCACTGTCTACTCGTGGATTCTCTGCGGTGCTCATCTCTCCATGTGGCAGGCTATGACACAGTATAAACTCCTCATCCTGAAGACCTCCTGCCAGTTCCCTGGGAAAGCTTGGCCGCACTATGACATCGCCTTCCCTAAAGATGCATCTGCGTCAGGTTTAGTGGACTGGTCTCGTATGAATCTTGACTTATATAATTTCCATACTCGTGCAAGACTGCTACAAACAAGTCTGTCCTCTGGTTTCCCATCTTCAGCCTCGAGGATGTTGGCCAGCTCTACTAATATTTGTCGATCCTTGAATGATGGCACCTGCCGTTGGCCCTTTGGTCAGTGCCGCTACCGCCACTTTTTAAAAAATGTGAAGGAGATCGAGAGCACCCTCGTGTCAAGTGTTCCTTTCGGGCCTCACAGTCCGATAGTCAGCACTCACGTTCAGCTACCCTGCCACAGAGTAAAGGCCAGCGGCGTTAGCGTGGTAGCCAGATGATCCCAACCTACTTTGCGGAAGGTATTCATGGTTCAGTTCAGATTTCAAACGTCGTGTTTGCTGTTCTGGTTAACGTTGTTACGTCGACACAAGACTTGTGTGACAAGCTTCCTGTAACGTCAGCTCAATCCTCCATCATAGACTGCCTGGAGCAAGAAGTGGTCTCTCCTTCTAGGGTTACTCCACTGAATCAATGCGGAAAAACGTCGGCGTGAATTGTTCTTCCATCCTGATCAAACCTAGGTGGATTATGTGATTTCGAGTAGGCCTGGATTGCTCAGAGATAAAGATAAACGAGTGGGTGATCAAAGTTGAATTGTCACAGCAAAAAAAACAAAAAAAATGAAATGGCCCATACTCTGAAGAAAGGCTAACGCTGGAAAAGTCAGCCATATTGTTTTTTTCAAGGTGGCAATCAGCTTTGATGTTTTGAAGTTGTACGCTTCAACTGTACTTGTGTTTCTTGATCGTGGGCATCCATGCTTCCGGAATTTCTATTCCACTATCCCTGTTGATGTTGTTAGACCTCATCGCTTGATGAAGACTTGTCTAGCAGTATGCAGTCGAAACGTGGCCATCTACGTTACAAGTGACTAGACAAACGAGAATACTCTATTATTAAAAAGGTAATACGCAGGACAACAACTCATGACACGGACAGGCAGAAAAACGCAAAAGAGGAGAAAGAAGCTCAATTGAGGAGGAGAGGGAAACCCCAAAACGATCAAATATGGCGACATCGCTGGGACAAGATGGAGACATATCTCCAGCAACACACCAGTCAACAAACAAACAAACAGCACAAACCAGAATCAACCCTACTTGAACTCCACGAGATGCTGGTGAACATCCAAATAAACGAAAATAGCATTCTACATGAGAATAAAGAGATACCTAGCGAGATGGAAGAGCTGAAATCAACGGTTTGACGACAAACAAACCAACGAAATATCCGCTCTCAAAACGAACTTGCAACAAAAAAACAATTAGTACCAAGAGGTGCATGGAGAAACAACTTCATGCAGTGAAAGGGGTGTGGGTGAGCAGCAAGAGGAAATGAATGAAACTGTACAAACTGCGCCGATCAACTCGAAACTTCAACATCTCCCCCTCCACCCCCCCCCCCCTCCCCGGCCAAAGCCCGGGCATTTGAACTTTTGAAGATTGGATCGTTCAAATTCCCGCCCCGCCTCTAAAGATAGGATCTCCACTTACCAAAATTTGACTTCGTATAGAAAGAAAATAGTAAATGAGGCAAAAGGGATGAGGCGAAACGGAGAACTATTGAAAGTGTGCAAGATGGACGGGCAAATCTACTTTAAACCTTCGCCTGAAGGAAGACCGATTAGAATAATGGAACCGGACGATTTAAAAAATCCCTATAGAGCGTTTTCACTCACGTGACCAGCAGCCATATTGCATCGCTGAAACAAAGGAGAAAAGTCAAAAATGGCCGCTCTGACGTCGTAAGAAAACGCTCTATAAAAACAATTTAAATATTCTAAAGGACTGAAGAATCTTAAGTTGATTAGGGCAAGGTCGACAGAAGGAGGAAATTTCTCTGGAAGAGGAAATCTCTCATAACCTAATTTTCCTCATTGTTATCAGGTCATTATATAATTAGTGCCATCCCGAAACAAAAAAATAGGCACCAATCAAAAAAAGAAATGTATCTTTATAACACCTTTATTTTTCAGCTCGCCGAATCTGCACAAATAGACCTAATTAAAATTCCAACTAGTTATTTTTACAAATTATCTAACACCAAGGCACACACAGCAGAACATAAGGGTCCCCACAAATGGAGGGGAGAGGAACGGGTACGCAAATATCTTATCTCCCCATTTTTAAACTCATTTTTTTCCCTTCTCCCTAAAGTTTCGCCTTTCTGCCAGATCAGTACTTTGACTGGATTATGTGACGTAATACTCCCCTTGCAGGCTAAATTCCTTCCGATATACGAGAGAAAATAAGCCGCGGCTTACACTGGCCGCGGCGTACATAAGACACGAACACCCCGTTAAAATGGTACAAAATCGAAGTTCTATCCCAAGCCGCGGCTTATCCTGGCCTAGTGGTTTCGAGCCGTGGCTTACCTTTAACGTGAGTGTCCGTATAAAATGTACTCGAGCGTTGTCCGCAGCTGGCTCAAGCCGTGAACGATTCCTGCGCATGCACTTGTTATGTTATTATAGCCCAGGCTTCCTTTTTGCTCCCGTCCATTCGCCTGAGAAAGATAGCCAGCGCGAGCAACGAATCACGTATTACTAAGGAAAAAGTTTTAGCGGAAAAGTGAATGTTGAGTGCCCCGGAAGAGAAAAAGCTTCTCACTATTTGTAGTAATATTGAAATTGCTAGGCATCTTGATAATTACGACGCATCAAAATAAATTACGTCACGATTGGACCAGTTGGCCGCGAACCAGTTATTCGAGCATTTCGCGTCTCACGTAAGCCGCACTCGTATAAATGGCCCAGTTCGCGTCTTATGTAAACCGCGGTCAGTGTAAGCCGTGACGTATTTTCCCTCGTATAAACGGCCCTATTGTGACTTTGAAGACTTTGAATACCTACACACTACTAAATCTAACATTTAGTACCAGCTTACCTTTGAAGGGTGTACCCTACATTTGTAGCCTTGCCAGACTAGCAGACCTTGACTAAAAGATCTCGGGGGTTTACGCAACACAGTGCCAGAAGATCAATGTTTGAGAGACAGCCTATAATTAATTGCTGCAAAGACCACAACACGGCGCCGTTATCGAGTATATGTCGGAATGCTGAAAGCACGATTCCAAGGTCAAAAATAAATTTATTTCTTAAGATTAAGTTGCTGTATTGCTGTACATTTCTGAAAACCTAGAGGACGAAGTACCAAATTGGAAAGCATTACTCCTTTTATTACTGACGCCTAAAAAGACCTAAACACACATGCAGTGCACAGAAGACAGAAAACATTTCTTGCTAACCATGGCCTTGTCCTTTAAGGTCTCGAAAGCGCATCATGACGTTACGTTGACTATTACATGTAATCGTTTTGCGCACATTTCATATATGACCAGAAAAATCCAGATTACTGTCTACTTTGATTCCAAAGATCCCTAATGTATCCTTAACACGGAATGAAACTTTATAGTCAGTATCCCCAAGCCCTCGACCTTGTTTTTTTTTTCGCATAAGAGTTTAGAAGTTTATCTACAAGGGACAAAGGGCCTAAGTAAAATTGAAAAGGGTACAGAGCCGGTTAACAACAATCCACTACCAGAACGAAACGTAAAGTAAGCTAGAAAGTCCAGATGACCAAGGCACAAAGTAGGCCTAGCTACATAATTCCGGAATTTTTTTTAGGAATTTTAGACATCAAAAAGAATTTTAGAAACTCTCGGGAATTTTAGAAAAAAATTGACAATTTCAAGTATTTAAGAGCAATCTGAACTTTCACCTGACATTTTGGAAACTTTTCACAGGCAAACACGTTTACAGAACGTTTTTGTTTGTATTCTAACCTACCAGAAGAGGGGTCAGTCCGTGCATATCCGTTCCTCATCAGCGGCTATTCACCAAATGGGGTCCTAGAGTGCATCTAAGCAGCAGTTTCTCACGGTAGTCTTTGTTTGATAGCAAATATGGCAGACTTTGCTATAAGAAACGAAATTTATAAGAATTTTCGGGAGTTTTTGGAGACTTTTAGACATTTCTAAAAGAATTTTAGAGCTTTTGTTTGGGAAATTCCGAAAAGAATTTTAGACGATTTCTTGGTAATTATGTAGCTAGGCCTAGCACAAAGTCCATCAGAGCACAATCCCCACACTACTGAAAAATAGGTAACAATTAATTGTAACTAATTACAAGCACATCGACTCCGGAGCGAATGGTCCGGGTCCGGGTTCGGGTCCTGGCCGGGGACATTGTGTTGTGTTCTTGGGCAAGACACTTTACTCCCACGGTGCCTCTCTCCACCCAGGTGTATAAATGGGTACCGGCGAAATTCTGGGGGTAACCCTGCGATGGACTGGCATTCCATCCAGGGGGGAGTAGAAATACTCCTAGTCGCTTCATGCCATGGAAACCGGGATAAGCTCCAGCCTGATGGGCCACTTGCCTCGTATCATCCGCAGACTTTACTTTTAATTACAAGCACACACAGGTCTCCTCTGAAAGAATACTCCTTTCTCCCTTTTCATGCTGGCTCTCCCGATGTACTTTCTCCCCTCCAAATGGAACAAGTACTTTTCAACAAAGGAAGACGTGTGGAAAAAACTCCCTCAAAACTCTATGTAAAGAGCCCAAGGTCAAAGTTTACACCGTACGATAGTTAAAAAAAGAGAACTTTTATAGTATCGCATCAGATGATGACTGTATATATTGTGGTGAAAAGGACTCAATTAACTCCGTTAACCATGACTTTGTTTTTGTAAAAGAGTTTTCTCAAGAGGTTATCAGTTGGTTCAATGCAACAAACAGAACTCGCTTCAATCCGTCCATCATTTGAAAAAAATGTAAAGACAAGATGTAAGACAAAAAAGTGTAAGATAACTTTTGAAGACCTTTTGTTGTCAGCCAATCGCTGCCAAATGCTACAACTCTTCCTTAAACTCTGCCATCTCATTTGAAACCTGTTCAATTTTCCCCACTCCACCCAGATAAAGGTCAAATTCCCCACCCCCGGACACAGAAAATAATCAAATGCCCTGGATTTTCCGGGGGGGGGGGGGGGATTGTTTAAGTTTCGATTTGATCGGCGCATTATTGTTAGATTTTCCCAGCTTGGGCGACACGACACCTATGTGGTAAAAAAGTCCTACTACTAATTAGTAGTTTGTACTCATAATTGTTTCTCGTTTACAGTTACTACAAGACAAGAAAAGAGGCCGCCGCCGAAGGCAAACTGAGTGTTGCCTCGGGCTCCTTTTACGACGGGTGCTTTTCCAATTGCGCCGAATGCACAACTTGTCTTCAGCACAGTACTGGTGCTCGTTTTACTGACATCAAGTGGATAAAAAGCTGAATGAACTTTGGGACGCTCGTCCTTGAACTGGAATCCAAGGCGCTGGCACGGTGGAGCGATATATCCACTGCACTATACCTCATTTATAGTAATGATCAGCCTTAGTAACATCGGACTGTCCAGTGGTTAGGCAATGATTAGCGACAACTAAGCTTTGAGCAACTCGGCCAAGATTGATTGCCCCCATAAAGATAATTCGGTGAGTGTTAGTTTTTTTAAGGGATGGTTATATTTCAGAATAAAAAGTAGCGACATAAAAACATGACGTTTCGGCGCCGACATGTCACCATCATTAACTGCAAATTATGGTAAGTTAGGTAGCGTTATATATAGGATAGAGAGTGGGAAAATACATTAGAATAAAATGAGGCGGGGATAAACAAAAGATTGAACAAAATTTTAATAAACAGTTTCGCTGGAATGGAGTAATTTTGAGTGTTCAGAGTCAGTCTGTCTTCCCTTATTAAAAGCATATCATAAATAAGGCACTCAAACTTTCCGCGGCATTTCAAGGTGGTAAATTGCTCGTGGAGATTGTTGGATCTTTTGTTGTTTCTCCTTCAGGTGTTTACCGATGACGGAATATGCTCCTTGATGTTCAGGTGGAGATGACGGCTAGTGTAGATTATATAATTCGAATCAGACGAATTACATTGAAATTCATACACAACGCATTGTTGGTTTAAGGTTATTCGTACGTACAGGGCTGTCGACAGGCTTAATACGGTTTTGATTTTGGTCTTGGAAGGCGTGAAATCTCTTAAAAGTAGAATCAATAAGTTTTCCAGGATATTTCAGTTTCAGAAACATTTCTTTTAGATAATTGCATTCTTTGGAGAAGAGGTCCGGTGAGGATGACAAGCGTTAAGCGCGATCAAGCATAGTATTAAGCCAGTCGACAGCCCCATATGTACGAATAACCTTGCCTTTCAAAGATTAGAAATCCGTCGAATTCGTGCGCAGGCAACTAAGCGACCTTGGAAAGAAAATCAATCGTGTATTAATTAAAACCAGTCTTCACAAGTAAGAGAATCTCTGAAGATTTGAAAGTTAGGGAAACAAAGCCCTCAATAGAAACCAAAAATGCGTTGTGTATGAATTTGAATGTAATTCGTATGGTAACCCATCGATGCAAGAAAATTTAGTTTTATAGCCATGACGTCATGAACGTCCGTACGTACGTCCGCCCCTCCATGTATAACCACACTTTTGATGCAGAAGCGCCGACAATGCGTGTACAAATGGGGAAGTATTTCTTTGACTTCTACTTGTGTCTTCGTTTTGGTCTGTTGCAGCTTCCTTAACGCCTTTTTGCGTTCGAGTTTGCTTCAGCTCTATTCCTTCTATTTTACGTCCGTGCTTTTGGTATCTCGAGATACAGCTGCTTATGTTCTTGTCGTTCACTATAATTGTGAGTGGAATTCAGTTCAGGAAGCTAAGAGTTACTTGTCATGTACCCACCCCACCAACCTTTTCAAACCCCGGCGATAATTTGCTTGCCTGTAGAAATACACCCAAGGAGTTACAACAGAGTTAGCAAGCCCCAAAGTTCCGCACCAAAAATATAATTTTCGATTATTATTTCTTGAGTAGTCAATGCTAACAACTACCGAGATGGGAAGCCAACACAATGAAAATAGGAAGATCACCCAAGCAACGGTCTTAGCAACTTGCTTGTTTCTTTGATACAAATCTGCATTCATGCTGTTTCGTCCCTGGTTATTGTGTAAAGCACTGATCTGTAGGGAACTTTTGCGAACTTTTCGGATGGTAAATATGCCGCTTATAATGATAGCAACGTAACACAGCCCAACTCCTACCGTTTGGAGGATACTTGATGCACGTAACAGCCCCGGATTTATCGTTTCCGTTATTGGAAGAACCAGAGAAATAATCCATATTTTGGCGATAAGTATCTTGACTTTTGTAAAAGTGACCCAGATCTTGTGTTTGAGAGGATCGCAGATGGCGAAGCAACGATCTATGCTAAGCGTTGTAAGCGTTAAAATTGAAGCTATGGCAGAAAACAACGCTGCCATCACTGCAAAGGTCATGACAGGAATAAATAAGCAAAGCTGAGGAAAGAAACCTTGAATCAAAGCAAAAACAATGATCGGCATTACCACTGAGGTTACCTCAAGGTCGGCTACTGCTGCGTTTGATATCAGCAATCCACAAACAGTCTTTATGCTTTGTGTCCGAATAATGACAAAAATAAGCAGAACGTTGCCCACTGATCCACCAATAGCTAGGCATGAATGACAAATACTGGCTAATATCTCGCCTTCGAATCCGATTTGCAAGTTGCATTCAGTATGGTTTCCTTCCATAGTGGACTTTTGCGGTTAAGATGTGGTGATCGAACAGCGAACAAGTTGTTTTCTCTACCTTTGGATATTACAGGTGATTTATACACCGCTCATGTTTGAAGTAATAATTAACAATAACTAAAAGTTCCTGTGTTAAGGATGGAAATTGGACGAAGCGGTAAATGGGACTAAATTTGTTGCGTGCGTTGATATTTTTGTATTTTGACAGATTTTGACAGAATATTAAATTATGAAAAAATATCTACGGAATACGGATAGATCGTTAAAAAATCTTATTTTTAGCGGTTATTTGAACATAAAAGATGGAACGCTTGACGAGAAATAATATTTTTGTTGATATTTGAAAGAAGAAAAATTTCGCGGGAATCAGGACGCGGTGAAAATGAGTTAACAAGTTTGCATACGTGCGTTGAAATGTGATACGCTAGGAGACAGGAATTTTATTTCTCTGACAAATGATTTTGTCATTGTAGTGTAAAATGAAGTTTATTTGGAAAGGCAACAATATTTCTTTTACTTCCTGGTTAATCCAATTTATTGCTACCACTTACTAGTTCATGAAATACACGCTTTTTGCGAATTTTGAGTGTCATGAAATTACATCATTTGCGTGGCAATATATCCCTTTACTCTGACACAAAAACATTCAGATAGCAAGAAACTTCATATTTATTAACCATTTCTTCTGCTTTTGTGCTTGTCAGCATTGTGATTTGCGATAATTCGTAAGTCTGTTTTTGTATCTCATAGATGTTCGGCTTATCCTCGGTGTAAAAACCTGTGAAACTCGCAGATGACTTAACACAAAGGAAAACAAAGGAGCCAAAAAAACATCAAACAATAACGTAACCCTACCACGAGCTAACCAAACAAAGAAAAATTTTCACAGGTTTTTACACCGAGGTAATCCCAGAGGTTCAGATTTTCAATTACATGGCGGCTCAACCTCTCGATTGTGTAAATAGTTCACCCTGAGGTCACAATAGATAAGTTTCTCAGGAACCCGACAAAGAAGGCTACCTGACCCAACTGATGAAATGAAAATATTCAGTTAAATGTTACAACAAAATTAAAAAAACCAAAGACCGAAGTTTCTTTGCTAAAAAGTGCGTTGTTTTACTCTGAAAACAACGAACGATTAACATTCTTTCCGGTAGTTTATTCAGTTGACACAAGGTGATCAAAGGGCACCTTTAGTCAAGAGCGTGTTTGTTATCTTTAAACTGAATTTAGTATAAATACG
>NC_090880.1:4506646-4511646 GCF_036669935.1 Montipora foliosa
TTGCAGCAATTAATTATAAGCTGTCTCTCAAACATTGATCTTCTGGCACTGTGTTACGTAAACCCCCGAGATCTTTTAGTCAAGTTCTGCTACTCTGGCAAGGCTACAAAGGTAGGGTACACCCTTCAAAGGTAAGCTCTGCTGATACTAAATGTTAAATTTAGTAGTGTGTAGGTATCCAAAGTCTTCAAAGTCACAATAGGACCGTTTACACGAGGGAAAATACGTCACGGCTTACACTGACCGCGGTTTACATAAGACGCGAACTGGGCCATTTATACGAGTGCGGCTTACGTGCGACGCGAAATGCTCGAATAACTGGTTCGCAGCCAACTGGTCCAATGGTGACGTAATTTACTTTGATGCGTCGTAATTATCAAGATGCTTAGCAATTTCGATATTACTACAAATAGTGAGAAGCTGTTTCTCTTCCGGGGCGCTCAACATTCACTTTATCGTTGAATCTTTTTCCTTAGTAATACGTGATTCGTTGCTCGCGCTGGCTATCTTTCTCAGGCGAATGGACGAGAGCAAAAAGGAAGTCTGGGCTATAATAACATAACAAGTGCATGCGCAGGAATCGTTCACGGCTTGAGCCAGCTGCGGACAACGCTCGAGTACATTTTATACGGACACTCACGTTAAAGGTAAGCCACGGCTCGAAACCACTAGGCCAGGATAAGCCGCGGCGTGAGCTGGCGGAGGAAGGAGTAAGCCGTGAACTTCGATTTTGTACCATTTAAACCGGGTGTTCGGGCGGCCAGTGTAAGCCGCGGCTTATTTTCTCTCGTATATCGGAAGGAATTTAGACTGCAAGGGGAGTATTACATCACATAATCCCGTCAAAGTACTGATCTGGCAGAAAGGCGAAAAATCAAGGAGGAGGGCGAAACAGCAAAAAAAAAATTAGGGAGGAGGGAGAAAAATGAGTTTAAAAATGAGGAAATAAGATAGTTGCGTACCCGTTCCCCTCCCCTTCATTTGTGGGGACCCTGTGTGTGCCTTGGTGTTAAATAATTTGTAAAAATCACTAGTTGGAATTTTAATTAGGTCTATTTGTGCAGATTCGTCGAGCTGAAAATTAAATGTATTATTAAGGTACATTTCTTTTTTAATTGGTGCCTTATTTTTGTTTCGGGATGGCACTAATTATACAATGACCTGATAATATTGAAGAAAATTAGGTTATAAGAGATTTCCTCTTCCAGAGAAAATTTCTCCCTCTGTCGATCCTTGCCCTAATCAACTTAAGATATCGATTTCCATTTTCTTCAGTCCTTTAGAATATTTAAATTGTTTTTATAGAGCGCTTTCTTATGACGTCAGAGCGGCCATGTTAGTGTTCCAAAACAAAGGAATGGCGGCCATGTTGGTGTACCAAATTAATCCTCCGGGAATTTAACTCTATTCTTATGCAAATACTTTCCTCCTTTGTTTCAGCAATGCAATATGGCTTCTGGTCACGTGAGTGAAAACGCTCCATAGGGATTTTAAATCGTCCGGTTCCGTTATTCTAATTGGTCTTCCTTCAGGCGAAGGTTTAAAGTAGATTTGCCCGTCCATCGTGCACAATTTCGATAGTTCTCCGTTTCGCATCATCCCTTTTGCCTCATTTACTATTTTCTTTCTATACGAGGTCAAATTTTCGTAAGTAGAGATCCTATCTTTAGATTTGGGAGAATGATTACGCAAATTGACTCTGGAAGCTCTGGCCTTGTATAACCTGGCTTTAGTTTTATGACTTACGAATTTCACTGTTATCGGCTTGTTCCCCTTTCTGTTCAATTGATGGCGGATCTCAATATCGCCTGGGTTTATCGGTATCTTCAAGAGGGTCTCAATGGGGTTAAGCGTGTGGCGTGAAACGTCCAAAAAATTAACCGTGTGGCGTGAAAAATGGAAAAAATTAACCGTGTATCGTGAATTATTTTGTCCAGATAACCGTGTTGTTTGAAGCTTTTCCTAAGCTCTGAACAATTATTTGATGTAAAAATTAAGCGTGCACCGTGAAATAGCGAAATTTTTAACCGTGTACCGTGTTTGCTACACCGCCATTGAGACCCTCCTTCAACGCCTCCGCTAGTTTAAACACCACTTCTTCGACCGATGTATACGCGCTCTCCGGCACTCCATGGATTTCTATGGAATTTTTCCTGGTATACTGCTCCAATCTATCTTTTAATGCGCCGATCAAATCGAAACTTCAACGCCTCCCCTTCCAGGGCAAACCACGGACATTTGACTATCCTCTGTGTCCGGGGAGTGGGGAATTTGATCTTTGCCTGCATGAGGTGGGGAAAATTCAACCGAAAGCGTTAGGTTTCAAATGATTTTTTTTCGAGCGCCGAAGTCGCTAACATCTATAAAACACGTGTTTGGACGACACGGAAGAGTTTAAAGGAACAGATGCAGCATTTGTGAGTGATTGTCTTACAAACAAGGTGTTCAAAAGGTCAGGAGCCGACGACGATTGTTCTTTAGCAGGGTTTGACAGACAAATCAGACGAGAGGGTAGAGCATTTGAACACCATTTTGGCCCGAGGGAGCGGCAATTTAAACGATCTAATCTTTAAAAGTTCAAATGCCGGGGCTTTGGCCGGGTTGGAGGGGGGGGGGGGGGGAGGGGCGGGGGAGATGTTTAAGTTTCGTGTTGATCGGCGCAGTTTGTACAGTTTGTACAGTTCTTGCTGCAGGCAGTCTATGATGGAGGATAAATTAGGACAGGAGGATTGAGCTGACGTTACAGGAAGCTTGTCACAGAAGTCTTGTGTCGACTTAACAACGTTAACCAGAACAGGAAACACAACGTTTGAAATCTGAACTGAACCATGAATATATACATTATGTACAAAGTTCTTCCGCAAAATAGGTTGGGATGATCTGGCTACCACGCTAACGCCGCTGGCCTTTACTCCGTGGCAGGGTAGCTAACCGTGAGTGCTGACTATCGGACTGTGAGGCCCGAAAGCGACAGTTGACAAGAGGGGTGCTCTCCTTCACATTTTTTACAGCAGTGGCGGTAGCGGCACTGACCAAAGGGCCAACGGCAGGTGCCATCATTCCAGGATCGACAATTATTAGTAGAGCTGGCCAACATCCTCGAGGCTGAAGATGGGACATCAGAGGACAGACTTGTTTGTAGCAGTGTTGCACGAGTATGGAAATTAAATAAGTCAAGATTCATACAAGACCAGTCCACCAAACCTGACGCAGCTGCATCTTTACGGAAGGTGATGTCATAGTGCGGCCAAGCCTTCCCAGGGAACTGGCAGGAGGTCTTCAGGATGAGGAGTTTATACTGTGTCATATCCTGTCACCTGGAGAGATAAGCACTGCAGAGAATCCACGAGTAGAAAGTGAAAGCTTCAACCCATGTTATTATGACAGTGATCTCTTGGATTCGTTTTTTGGAGGAAGTTACAAGAAGTTTCCCATCCAGATAAGTTTGGGGTTCTGTTCCTGCACTTTCAGATTTTCGGCTAACAAGTCGGCTAGATCGATGAACTGGCCTGTCCTGATCTTCGTCACTACAAAAACTAGAGGACGAACCCAGCCTTGCGGACCGTACGACACTAACACCCGCTCAGATCGCTGACCTCCTGAATTTCTTATTGAGATCCACATATTTCCAGTACAACGGTTCAATTTACGAACAATTAGAAGGAGCAGCCATTGGAAGCCAGTTTCCGCTGTTATTGCTAACCTATACATGGAGAGTTTCGAGCAACAGGCAATAACTACTTCGGCCTACAAACCTAGGATCTGGAAACGCTACGTTGACGACAGTTTCACCATCCTGGATCGCGCAAACGTTGATAGCTTCTTACAGCATCTGAACAACCAGCAGCCTTCCATTCGCTTCACCATGGAGACAGAGAACGACTACAAACTCGCTTTCCTCGACACCGTAGTTTCAAGAGAACCGGACGGCCGCCTCAAAACCAGTGTGAACAGGAAGCCTACGCACACTGATCAGTACTTAGCGTATGATTCCCACCACCCGCAATCAGTAAAACGCGGTATCGTCAAGTGCCTCTACGAGCGCGCCAAACGTCTCCTAACAAAACACTCTGTTATCTCCAAGGAGAAGAAACACCTGTCTTCTGTTCTTGTCTCTAATGGTTACCCTTTTTCTTTCTTGCAGAAAATCACCAAGACTAGGAAACCGAGTAGCAGTGCTGAGTCCACGATCGAGTACAATTCTACTGCGGTTTTACCCTACGTCAAAGGCCTATCCGAACAGCCTCGCCGCTGCTTACAGCAACAAGGCATACGCACTGTTTTCAAGTCGGAGACTACATGAAATGGATCATGAAATGGATCATGTATGAACTGCGGATATGAAATCAAGTGAAGCTATGATCCTCGCAGTTGTGAACGCAATTTTTGCAATTGTGTAAAGAAGCCTGAAAAATTCATATATCATTTCATTATTGATTTATTCCTCACGGGAGCATTGGAACTCACAAATGACCAGCTCCCAACGTTAGTGGCTTCATAGCTCAGTTGGTGAGAGCGTCGCACCGGTATCGCGAGGTCACGGTTCAAACCCCGTTGAAGTCCTGAATTTTTTGGGCTTCTTTACGCAATGGCAAAAATTGCGTTCACAACTGCGAGGATCATAGCTTCACTTAAATTCCTTTAAATAATTTGTTTATTCTATTCCGGCGATCGATCCTATCGGCAAATCTCAGTATTAAAGTATCACATAATACCAGTTGATGTCACGGTTTGACTGCTTTTCAAGCCTTTATTGTCCCTAAATAAAATGATATGTGGCATCTGGTAAAGACTCCCAGAACTGAATATTTTTCATTCCTATATTAGTGTTATGCATTTAGCAGACATGACATTTTTTCGGACAAGAAAGTCACTCACCCCCCCCCCCCCCGCCCAAGTTCGAAGATGCCCGTACGCCTATGGGTAGAGGACTACGATCCACTTGCGGCACCACATGAAGCATCAAACAAAGATGGCGCCCCGACGGTAGCCGGGGTGGA
>NC_090880.1:4529146-4554146 GCF_036669935.1 Montipora foliosa
TGTCAAAATGACGTGTTCAAAATACTGCCGCGTCTTATTTGTAATACCTCACGCTTTGATCATATTTCACCAGTGCTTTTCCAACTACATTGGTTGCCTGTGCACTTTAGAATAACTTTTAAGGTTTTAGTTATTACATATAAGGCGGTCTATGGTATGGCACCGACATCTATTAACATAAGTATTCTTATTAATATTAAATCTAAATCTAACTGCTCGCTCATATCTAACAACGAACTTTTACTACAACATCCAAGAGTGCGTACCAAGAAAACGTTGGGGTATCGAACCTTCTGTGCCACCGTTCCCAAATTTTGGAACGTTTTACCTGATACATTGTTTGAAATAACATCGGTGGACTAATTTAAGGCTCATTTAAAAACATCTATTTCGAGGTGCTTTTAAGTATTTTATATAGTAACGGATTTACTTTTAATATTCCGTACATAGGTAGATATTCTTTTTTTTTTAATTTAACAATGTTATACATCCTTTTTAACTAGTATATTTTCTACCACAAATTGTAAATTTTTAATGAAGCTTTTTAATATTTGTAATTATGTATTATATACGTATTGTAATTATTTTAATTGTTTGCGAGGCGCCGGTGATCATATTTTAATGTAGCTGGCGAGATAGAAATGAAATTATTATTATTATTATTATTATTATTATTATTATTATTATTAGTAGCTGCAGTAGTAGTATTAGTAGTAGTAGTAGTAGTAGTAGTAGTAGTAGTAGTAGTAGTAGTAGTAGTAGTAGTAGTAGTAGTAGTAGTAGTAGTAGTATTGAAATCAATCTAAAAATAACTTGGTTTGTAAAAACGCCGTTTCACAAATACACTGAGGTAACGGAGTATATAACAACAAAACGAAACTATAATTCTAGCAGAAAAATTTCTACTGTAGAATACGCGAACTGATACAAACTCAATCGAATAGGTGCGAAACCAAATTGACCAATGAGCCTTGAACAATTACTAGCTCCTTCAATTTTGTAGCAAACGACTCTAAACTCTTGATTACTTATTGTTAGATTCCCCAGCTGGAGCGACACCTATATATATGATCAAAAATATACTACTAGGAGAGAGTTTGTACTCATAATAATTGTTTCTCGTTTACAGTTACTACAAGACAAGAAAAGAGGCCGCCGCCGAAGGCAAACTGAGTGTTGCCTTGGGCTCCTTTTACGACGGGTGCTTTTCCAATTGCGCCGAATACACAACTTGTCTTCAGCACAGTACTGGTGCTCGTTTTACTGACATCAAGTGGATAAAAAGCTGAATGAACTTTGGGACGCACGTCCTTGAACTTTAATCCAAGGCGCTTTCACAGTGGAGCGATATATCCATCACACTACACCTCCCTTATAGTAATGGCCAGCCTTAGCAACATCGGGCTGTCCAGTGGTTAGGCAATGATTAGCGACAACTAAGCTTTGAGCAACTCGGCCAAGATTGATTGCCCCAATAAAGATAATTCGGTGAGTGTTAGTTTTTCTACGGGATTGGATATATTTCAGAATAAAAAGTAGCGACATAAAAACATGACGTTTCGGCGCCGACATGTCACCATTATTAACAGCAAATTATGGTAAGTTAGGTAGCGTTATATATAGGATAGAGAGTGGGAAAATACATTAGAATAAATGAGGCGGGGATAAACAAAAGAATGAACAAAATTTAAATAAACAGCTTCGTTGAAATGGAGTGATTTTGAGTGTTCAGAGTCGGTCTCTCTTTCCTTATTAAAAGCATCTCATAAATAAGGCACTCAAACTTCACGGCATTTCTTTTAGGTGGTAAATTGCTCGTGAAGATTGTTGGATCTTTGGTTGTGTTTGTCCTTCAGGCGTTTACCGATGACGGAATATTTATGCTCCTCAATGCGCAGGTGGAGATGATGGCTGGTGTACCCCATATAATTCGAATCACACGAATTACATTGAAATTCATACACAATGCATTGTTGGTTTACAAGTGAGGCCTTTGCTTCCGTAACTTTCAAATCTTCAGAGATTTTCCTACTTGTAAAAACTGGTTGTAATACACGATCAATTTTCTTTCCAAGGTCGCTTAGTTGCCTGCGCAAGGAGTCGGCGGGTTTCTGATCTTTGCAAGGTAAGGTTATTCGTACTAGGTTTTGGTCTTGGGAAGCGTGAAATCTCTTAAAAGTAGAATCAATCAGTTTTCCAGGATATTTAAGTTTCCGAAACATTTTCCTTTGATAGTGGCATTCTTTGGAGAAGAGGTCCGGTGAGGATGACAACCGTTGAGGGCGATCAAACATGGTTCTTACTAGCGACCGTTTACTAAATCTGTTGTCCACGTAGTTTTGATAATGAAATAGAAGCTCTTTGTTGGTCTTTTTTCTGTAAACAGAGGTGTTAATGTGGTTATCGGTCTCAGTGATTACCATGCCTACGGAGGGTAAGCTGTTATTGACTTGTTGTTTCCATTGTGAATTGGATTACCGAGTGCGCATCATTCACAACTGAAAGGAAGTCGGTAGTAGCGGTAAGGTCAGGTACTAGGGCGAAGGTATCATCGGCGTATCTTTTGTAGAAGCTGATTAGGAATTTTCAAAGCCTGGTTTACAAATCACGAGTTCGAAAATCGAACGTTCGATTGGGTTCGATTGATTTTTTTTCTTTTCGGTGAGTTCGATTTCGTTCGATTGAGTTCGATTGAAATTTAGTTCGATTGGGTTCGATTTACTATGCCGGGTAATAGTGAACCCATCGCAACGCCGTCTCTTTGCTCGTACAAGCCGCTGATCTTTGGTTGCAATTGCCAACAGTTCAATTAGGTCTCCTTCACAGATGTTAAGGTTGTGTGTATCGTTAAACCAGTTCCCATTGACTGCTTTCTTTGCTAAAATCTGAATAGTTTCTTCTAACGGAACGTTAGTGAAAAGGGCTGTGACATCATACGATGTCAGAAACATTTTTCAGAAACATGGTCTTGGTCTCACCAAGACCCACAAAGAACGTCTTGCCATGCGAACCTTACAAACTAAGCTCTGGCAAAGTGGTTGGACGAGAGGTTGAAACCTTTATCTATCAACGAGTACACAATATCCGATATCTTTCAATTCTCCGAAGAGATCCAACGTCTGCGAATCGGTGACAATGATTTCCTAGTGTCGTATGATGTCATAGCCCTTTTCACTAACGTTAAATGAAACGTGATAGATTTGCAACACGATATAATTATGTGAACAATGCTTGGGAATTCTGAGATCTTCACGTTTTCATTGATGGACACGGTTTTTATAATCCTTCCCAATTTCAAGGTTTTTATGGACTATGCAAGCAGGCCGACCTAGCACATCGAGACTCAGCCACGGCCATTCACAACCCCAATGTTTTTCAAATTCGTAAGCAAGCGCTTCAGTCGTCTTCATCGTCTTCTCCATCGTTTCCTGGGGATGCTGATCTTTAGGAAACTGGCAAACGATCTTATGAAAAGTGAACGAACGAACAAGAAAAAGCTTTGATTAGCCTAAAAGTAGCATAATCACTGCAATAGTTAAAAATAAGGCTTCATCGGGACGCATGTTGCTTTAAATGATAACGAAATATTTTCTCAGTCAAATTCTATTCCACTTGTCAATAAGTCAAAACTCTACTAGTGCGACCCCACAACGATGACTAAAAGTTTTTTTTTCCGAATGTGGTTTCCCACCTCCTTTTTTCCACTTGTCGTCATCGCTTTCCCAAATCCCTTTTTTCTTTTCTCAAAAATTTATTTTAAAGAGGACTAATTTTTGCATAAGCTTATGAATTTTACGCGTGTTGTGAGTCTACTGCAAAATGCAATTAGTTCTTCATACCTCAGTACGATGAAAGAGCCCGATATGAAAGCGTGATGGGTCTTCCTGTACGCGTGCGCACTGTCCTTGATAAAAAGTTTACAGGAACACCCTCGACTGCGTCTTCCTCATTGGTGCTACTGTGCTCATTGTCGCTGGAGTCAGAGTTATACTCTGACAGCTGGTCATCGCCTGAACTGGCTTCCTCAGTGACTCGGTCGCCAAGAGTTAGCGCTCTCATGCAGTCCAGTAAACGTTTTAAAATTCTTTTGAAATTTAAAAAGCTCTTTTTGATCCTCGCTGAGCGGAACATTAAACGTTTCCTTGTGGATCGGCGCCGTATTTCTGGCGCCTCCCATATGAAACCTACGGGGATGCTCATCGTCTCGCTTAGGGGTGTAAGTTTTGGATTTTGGTCTCGCTTACGGTGTTCCGGGCAAAGCGCCAATATTTTAAACCACCAAGGTCTCGTTTAGGGGTCAAAATTTGCTTAAGCCACGCCCAGAATGGGCTCTTTTAGGGATCGCAAACACTTTGAGCCACGCCCAGATGGTCTCCTTTAGGGGTTAAATTCAAGATTTCCGACGAACATCCCCGTCTGTTCCATATGGGAGTTCCCCCCCCCCCCCCGGGTCTCGTCTGTGGCCAAGAAGAACGACACCAAAACTCCGACAGTGCTCTCCATAGAAGCAGAGCTGGCATCATTACTTACCATTGCTAGCGATTAAACAATCCTCTCGATAACAATAAAAGAGAAGAGCTTAAGCTATATTGAAATGTGTCGAGTATTAATTCAACCACGTGTGACACGTTCACTCTCCACAGTGTCTCCAGGCATCTGCTTGAAACAAAACACTCTCTTTGTTTTGTTTGTGGATTACTTGACAGGTTCAATTAGATAACTATTAGCGAGGCAAACTCGACAGTTCTTTTTGTTTTGTTTTTCAACAGGAAACACTTACCAGCTAGCACTTGCCTGGTTGATTCGAGTTCTAGGTGGTGAAAATTTCCCGAATTGCCATAAATCAGGCAAGAATTCCTGCGTCCCGTGCCCAAATTCTACTCAATCTCGCCTCCCGAGAAGCAGTCAAGATATTTTGCGTTTTCCCGAATCCTGCACTGTACTTTGGTCAAATCCCGGATCCCGAGAATACCCCCTTCCAGACCCTGTGCGCAGGCAACTAAGCGACCTCGGAAAGAAAATCGATCGTGTATAAAAAACCAGCCTTCAGAAGTAGGAAAATCTCTGAAGATTTGAGAGTTATGGAAACAAAGCCTTCACTTGTAAACCAACAATGGTTGTGTATGAATTTCAATATAATTCGTGTGATTCGAAGTGTGTTGGCTACACCAGCCGTCATCTCCAACTGCGCATTGAGGAGCATAAATATTCCGTCATGGGTAAACCGCTGGCCATTGTGGCTAGAAGCATGGTTAAAGCTAACCAGCGTTAAATACCATGGAAACCGATAGGTTTTGATACATCTTAACCAACGGTTAGCGCTAACCACGCTTCGAGCAACCGGTCCCTCAAGGACAAACACAACCAAAGATCCAACGATCTTCACGAGCAATTTACCACCTTAAAGAAATGCTGCGGAAAGTTTGAGTGCCTTATTTTATGAGATGCTTTTAATAAGGAAAAAGAGACCGACTCTGAACACTCAAAATGACTCCATTCCAGCGAAACTGTTTATTCAAATTTTCTTCATTCTTTTGTTTATCCTACCTCATTTATTCTAATGTATTTTCCAACTCTCTATCCTATATATAACGCTACCTAACTTACCATAATTTGCATTTGATAACGGTGACATGTCGTCGCCGAAAAATCATGTTTTTATGTCTCTACTGTTTATTCTGAAATAATTTTCAAAACCTTTCGTTATTAGAGGATTGGGTATAACAGTATTTTTTTAAAATTCTGGTTGGAAACTTTCCGGCCTACATTTTTGATGCAGAAGCGCCGGCAAGGTGCGTATAAACGGGGAAGTATTTCTTTAGCCTCTACTCGCGTCTTCGTTTTCGTCTCTTGCAGCTGCTTTAACGCGTTTTTGCGTTCGGGTTTTCTTCAGTTCTATTCTCTATAGTTTACATCCATGCTTTTGGTATCTCGAGAAACAGGCGGCTGTTTATGTTCTTGTCTTTTACTATAATTGTGAGTGGAATTCAGTTCATGAGGCGAAGAGTTACTTGTCTTGTACCTACCCCACCAAGTTTTTCAAAGCCCGGCGATAATTTGCTTGCCTGTAGAAATACACCCAAGGAGTTACAACAGAGTTAGCAAGCCCCAAAGTTCCGCACCAAAAATATAATTTGCCATGATTATTTCTTGAATCGTCAAAGCTAACAACCACAGCCATGGGAAGCCAACACAATGAAAATAGGGAGATCACCCAAGCAACGGTCTTTGCAACTTGCTTGTTTCTTTGATGCAAATCGGCATTCATGCTGTTTCTTCCCTGGTTATTGTGTAAAGCACTGATCTGTACGGAACTTTTGCGAACTTTTCGGATGGTTAATATGCCGCTTATAATGATAGCAACGTAACACAGCCCAACGCCTACCGTTTGGAGGATACTTGATGCATGTAAAAGCCCCGGATTTATCGTTTCCATCATTGGAAGACCCAGAGAAATAATCCATGTTTTGGCGATAAGTATCTTGACTTTTGTAAAAGTGACCCAGATCTTGTGTTTGAGAGGATCGCAGATGGCGAAGCAACGATCTATGCTAAGCGTTGTAAGCGTTAAAATTGAAGCTGCGGCAGAAAACAAGGCTGCCATCATTGCAATGGTCATGGCAGGATTAAATAAGCAAAGTTGAGGAAAGAAACCTTGAATCAAAGCAAACACAGTGATCGGCATGACCACTGAGGTTACCATAAGGTCGGCTACTGCTACGTTTGATATCAGCAATCCACAAACAGTTTTTATGCTTGGCGTTCGAATAATGACAAGAATAAGCAGAACGTTACCCAGTGATCCACCAACAGCAAGAAATGAATGACAAATACTGGCTAATATCTCGCCTTCGAATCCTATTTGCATTCTGCATTGAGTATGGTTTCCTTCCATGGTGGACATTTGCGGTTAGGATGTGGTGATCGGACAGCGAAGAAGATGTTTCCTCTACCTTTGGATATTGCAGGTGTTTTATACACGGCTAATTTTTCAATTAACTCATTTTTGAATTCACCGCTGATGTTTGTAATTGGTAAATGTGTCTTTGAGATGGTATGCAAAAATATTAGGGTGCGTTCCTTTGGGATGATACGAAAAAGCATCACTGATCCAAGATCTCTTGGATCACGATGCATCAAAGGAACCGATGAATCCACTCTGGGAAAGGATTTCTTGGTTTCCTTTGATGCACCATGACCAAAGTGATCTTGGATCAGTGATCCTTTTTCGGATCATTCCAAAGGAATGCACACTTAGTTCTTTTAATGGTCCGCACATAAGGGAATTTTGACGGACCTCCGCGGGTTTTGTAAAAAAAGAGAAATCCACATGCCTTTTCGTGCCAATTTAAATAGTAAGTAATAGTAAGTGATAGTCTTGATTCCCAAAAGATAAAAATACGTACATGTCTTTGTTACATTCTATTCGCCTATACACTCAATAAAAATCTACCCTAAAAATTAAACAAGTTAAACTGCAAATGCATGATATAAAACTACGTAGAAACTACATTATAAAAACTACGCAGAAACTGCAATGACAGGTTATAATTACGTGCCGGAAAGATATTAAAAACTAATTAAAACTCTTTTGTAATTTTGGCATCGATTCCTATTGTTGTTTACTTTCCATCTCATAGGCAGATGTGAAAGATGAAATTTACAGCCAAGGAGATTTTATTTGGCATAGCTTTATTTTTTGGACTATAACATTTGTTTCATTTAAGCATGGTGTTCCTCGAATATTTATCAAATATTGATCCCCTTTTATCTTAAAACTTAAAAGTCGAGGCGAGCCAAGTCTGTTATATTTTTTCGTTTTTAATTAAAGCATATGTAAAGACATGCGATCTTGATAAAATACTTTAAAAAGCCGATAAATAAAAGAAGCGGATGAGAACGGAATCATAGTGCCACTGCCGTTACTCGTGGATATGAAAGATATACTTTAAAAAGCCGATAAATAAAAGAAGCGGATGAGAACGGAATCATAGTGCCACTGCCTTTACTCGTGGATATGAAAGATACCGCGATTGTTTGAAATTGGCAGGCTGAACTTTTCTTTATGCACTAGTCAGTGTAATAACAGCTAGATATATAATGGTGTAACAGCACAGGGGGCTCTCATATGCGACTAGATACCCAAAATAATGCATGTACGTGAGGTGATCCCCTTACTTGGAATTCAACCCTGTAAAAGAAGTCTAGTATTTCTCCAATAGGCATAAGATTACTCTTTAACACATCCTGTATAAAGAGCTGCACCACGTGCCAAAGTTCCTAGCACAAGTGACAGGGTCGTTTTGAATCTGGTCTGATCTTTATTGCCAGGCGTCATACTGTTAATCTCATCATCACTTAGTCAACTCTTTTTTCTCTACAAGTCTACTAAGGATTTTTAAAAGGCGTGACCACCTTGTTTCTGCTGCAGAAAATGAACAAAACCACGTGGGATTACCTAATTGGCGAATGATAGCAAACAAGTCCCCTTTGCATTTTTCAAATTACAGTGGTGATCCTCTCAATTCTCTAAACCCTTCATCAAGATGTATTAATTTTAATTATTTACGAAATAATCTGATTTTAGGTCACCTGCACTGTATTTCTTTCCTTTGGTTTTACATTTTCGAAGAGACAAAGATGCGCTATGTTGAATTTGTTTGATTTGTAGCCTGCGCATCAGGCGCTTAATTAAGGTGGCTCAAATCAGTTTCAACACTTACGACATACCTTGTTATTGGGAGGATTGACACTACACACTTTATCACGTAACAGCAATCTTTATTGTACCATGTAAAACATTAATTAATCCTAACCAAGATGCAGTCATTTTTGTGAGGGAAGCAAGTTACCATTGTAACAGGAAAGCCTTGTAAAACCACCCTATATCTTGGCTTTAGTTCAGTAACCCCAATTTGTTATTGCACAAAGTGATCAGCAGGCTAAGATGAAACGTTCTGCAAAGTTTAAAAAAAAATCTGTGCAGCGGATTAGAGCCACCTTAAACAAATCACAGATTTAAGGTGGCTCTGAATCCGCTGCACAGATTTTTGGAAACTTTGAAGAAAGTTTTATCTTGACCTTATGATCACTTCCTAGCAATGAAAAATGGGGTCACCAGGTTTGTTTTTGAGATATGTGCAACTAAAGACAAAATAAAAGGTGTTCTTACAGGGCTTTCCCTTTGCCACGATGTCTTATTACGTCACAATAATGACCGCATCTTGTTCAGCAATAATTGGTGTTTCTTATGGTAACATAACATTGCTAATACGTGATACAGCATTGCAGTGCCAAACTACCTAATAAGAACGTTAATTGAAAACTTTAAAACTGGCTTGAGCCACCTTAAATATTGGGAAATGTGGAATGTAACGTCACATGAAACGTACTTCAAGCGCAGGTTAATGTGATTGAGAAAGAGGCACAAGATTTCAAACCAATCACTGAAGGCCTGGTTAAACAACACGGTGCAATCAGAAAAGGAAGCGACTCAAGCTAAGAAAGCGCGCATGCGTAATTTATGCCCTTTTAATCACAATTCTAAAACCACGCGATTAAAAATTACTACACATCCCTTGCACAATAATTTTAAGATATACACAGAACCACAAATTAACGTTTAAGCGCGGCTAATGCAAACGCTTTGAATTGGTCACGGCCTAGTTAAATTGATTGACGTAGACATTCTGTAAGCAAAGGTACAAAATATAGGTAAAAGGTAAGGTAAAGTCTGCTACGAGCCCTTAAGGCCCATCAGGCCGGCGCTTACCTCCGGTTACTGTAGCTTGAAGCAACTAGGAGCATTTCTACTCCCCACTGGATGGGATGCCAGTCCATCGCAGGGTTATTCCCAGGTAACCGATTTATACACTTGGCCCCGGTTCTTCAAAAGGTGGATAATGCTATCCACCGGATAAATCACTATCCAGCGGATAAACACTAGCAAAATCAATTGAGTTATCCAGTGGTTAGCGCTATCCATCGTTTGAACAACTGGGGCCTGGATGGAGAGAAGCATCAAAGTGTCTTGCCCAAGAACACAACTGGCCAGGACCCGAACCCGGACGACTCGATCTGGAGTCGCGCACACTGACCATGAGGCCACCGCGACATATCGATACAAGAAAGAAAAGACAGAGACGAACTACTGATAAGGCCTGGATTGCTCAGAGATTTGGTTTCATCAAAGTGAGTAATAAAATCTGAATTGCCACAGTGAAAAAATTAAATGGCCCATGCTCTGAAGAAAGGCTAACGCTAGAAAACCCAGCCATATTGTTTTTTCACGGTGGCAATCAGCTTTTATCAATTCGTTTAATAAAACCATTGCACTCGCACCGACGCGGCTCCTTTCCTGCTAAAAGAAATCTCTTTTCCTTTGCGTTCGCTGGGCTGACAAGTACGGGAAAGGAACCTCTGACATGCGACGAGACTCACTGTGTTGGGCATGCATGGCGGTGATCGGAACTCTCAGGTGACACTTCATGTTGTGTGGGCTCACTTAACAACAGCGCAATTACTGTAAAGGAATGCGCGGGACACAGCAGGCTCAAGTCACAGTCAGCAAACGTTGTTTGAACAGTGCCGTGCACTGTTGTGGACTGCGGTTGGGTCAAAGTGAGTTTCGACCTATGGCTGGGCTGGGCTGACGAGCATGGAAAAGGAGACAACTCTTAGCGGGGAACGCAGCTCCAAGCCTGGTTAATGTATAGGCGATATCCTAACTTGTTACACTTTGAGTGACTTTTTGATTTAGAGCAGGACCTCAGAACCAGGAAACTAACTCCAACGTTAGGTCTATCCCATGGGCTTCTGCCTTCTGATGCCAGTTAACGACATTTTCGCAGACCAAGCTATTTATAGACGAGTTCTTAGATAAGATTTGGCATGCACGACGGACCCTTCTCAATCCCATGGGTAATAACCCTAACCCTAAACATAACCTTATGGTTAGGGTTAGGGTTTAGGCAAATGAATGAAGGGGTAGTTTCTAAAGAAACTGTGGTGCTGCGTCGTTGGGGAAGTAGTATACAAAAATTGGTTTTATCAACGGAGTTGATATGGAAATTGGCCACCGTACAGAGATTATAACAGCTGACGTTTCGAGCGTTAGCCCTTCGTCAGACCGAATCGAATCGCTCTGACGAAGGGCTAACGCTCGAAACGTCAGCTTTTATAATCTCTGTACGGTGGCCAATTTACATTATCAACTCCGTTGATAAAACAAAATTTTAGGGTTTAGGCCTTGAGCAGCATGTCAGAAAAGCAATTGATATTCTGGGACACACCTTGGAAATGATTATTTCACGAAAATGTCAGTTTGTTGTTGATGGTTCCCCAAGTGTTGATCACCTGTTGTCATATCATTTTTCGGTTGTTTGTGGTCTTCAAATGCTTAAGCAAGGAGCATACTTTCAAAAATGTCAAGGCTGTTGACGTTGATAGATTGCAGAGTGATCTGAGAAACTCGGAATTGTGCCTAGATCCACCAAGTGCTCTTGATAACTTGATTAGCTGCTATGATTGCACGATAGCGGATACTCTGAATTACCACGACCGTCTGAAAACCAGGGTTATGACAGTTAGACCTCGTCTACCGTGGTTCAATGAGGACATATGGGAAGAAAAAAGGGCAAGACGTAAAGCTGAGAAACCGTCGATGGCGGAAAACAAAATCTCAGGCTGACTTTGGTTTTAGGCGTGCAGAAAACGTTTGACTTATTTTCTTAAGAGCGTACGGATTGCATTTTATAAGGACTTTATAGAAGACAACAGTACTGATTAGGGAAAACCTTTTAGAACCACCAGGAGATTATTAAAGCATGATCCTGGCAATTGTCTTCCGCGATATGAAGATAAATTTCAGCCTGCACGTGATATGGGCACTTTCTTTGTGGAAAAGATAACTGTCATCCTTAAAGAACTCCATGACGCGGCCTCAGAGACCGCTTGCTGTTATCCCGAGAATCATTTTATGAGTTCAAACCCTTGACTGATGAGGATGTTAGGGCACTTGTACAAAGATCTTCAAAGAAGGGCTTTTTGCTCTTGATCCAATGCTGACCACACTGGTTACTGAGTGTATTGATGTATTGCTGCCCGTCATCAAAGCAAGCAAAAGATCAATCTATCTCTTGAGAATGCGAACTTTCTGGATGCATAGAAGGAAGCATTAGTGAACCCTCTATTAAAACGGTTTGGATTGGATCTTTTGAAAGGAATTTCCGCCCCGTTAGTAATTTACCATACGTTTCTAAACTAAAGGAATGCTCCGCTTATGATCAGCTGATTGCATAAATGTCTTTCAATAGACTCTACCCTGATCTTCTTTCAGCCTACGTTTTGATGAACATAAATAAAGGGCATGCGACTCTACTACTTTTCCTCGATCTGAGTTCAGCCTTTGATGCTGTCGACCACGGTTATCTGCTAGAATGTCTTCAATCTCGATTTGGCGTTTCTGGGAAGGTTTTGAAGCGAATTTTTTTTTGTAATTTGTTTTATTTTTATTTGCCCATTAATACATATAAAGCTATTGTTCCAAATGATCTCGTTCATAACATCGTTAAAAGTGACAGGCGTTGTACCATTTAAACCTGACCATGCGTCAACGCATTCTTTATAATATTTCGGAAACTGAGTTTTTAATTTGACGGTATCAAAGTTACAATGCAAAATTTGACTCCCACCAACAGAAAAAATACAACTATTTAAAAACGATTTCCAGGTACTCGGGTAGTCCTCTAAGAATTTCTTTTAACAAATGACTTGTCTTGCACTGGCCATAGACTCAATATCCAGCATCTTCAGTCCACCTTTATCAATATCTGAAATAAGCGCACAGCGCTTGACTTTATGTTTTTCATTCCACATAAAAGTGTAGAAAATCGAGTTAACTTCTTTTACAAGCTCATTTGGTATCGGAATTACCGATGCTCTGAACATTAACTTAGGAATTGCGAAAGTTTTGATAATTTGGATTTTACCCAAAATAGATAAGTTCCTCCATTTCCACATATGTATTGATTTTTTAATAGATTTTAATGTTTGTCGGAAATTTAGATCGTTTCTCTGTTTTTTTGTCATAGCCAAAATACACTCAGAGGATCTTGATAATTTCACAAATCTTATGGTCCTTAAAATCCTTTTCATGTAGAATAATACTGCCAAGCGGTATAACCTCAGTTTTTTCGTGATTTACACGCAGACCAGAGCATGATCCAAAGGATTCCAGAGTGGCGAAGAGGGAGGTGTGAGATTCTTTGTCATGTAAAAAACAGGTTATGTCATCCGCAAATAAGGAAAGTTTCGTGGTTTCCCCTCCAATACAAACACCTTTGATTGAATCGTCGTTTCTAATCTTAATAGCTAGAGTTTCTAATGCAATTATAAAGAGATAGGGAGAAAGTGGGTCGTCTTGACGTACCCCTCTGCTCAACGAAAAGGGGCCTGTTGTAAAGCCATTGTTCATTACACAACTCGATATATTTTTATACAGTGTTCGAATCCGCTGAAGAATAGAAGGGCCAAAATTAAACTTATGTAATGTTCTTATTAAAAAATTAAAATTAAGCTTGTCAAAGGCCTTTTCAAAGTCAATAGCCACTAAAATTCCAGATATTTTCTTCTCTTTGGTATACTCAATCACATCATCAATTGTTCTGATTGCATCAAAAATAGATCTCCCTTTAACAAACGCGTTTTGATTTGAGTGTATTATTTCAGGCAAAACCTTTTCCAAATGTTTTGCTAGGATTTTAGAAGCAATCTTCTCATCAACATTAATCAAGGATATGGGTCGCCAGTTTTTAATCATCCTTTTATCTTTCCTTTCTTCTCTACTAAGGTTATTATGGCTTGTTTCTGTGAATTTGAAAGCTCTCCAAACTCAAATGCATAATTTAGACTGTCTACCTCCCGAACAGAGGCCAGAAAGCGAGATAGAATTCAATTGTCAAACCATCATTACCAGGGGTTTTATTTTTGGGAAGGTCCTCAGCACACTGAAGCATTCACTATATCCTATTTTTCCTTCATAAATTTTCCTCAAGTTATCTGTTAATGCAGGAAATCCCCTAGAGATATCTAAGAACATGGGAGTGGTTGAATCTAATGGGCGACTGCTACCATCATAAAGGTTAGCATAAAATGTTTCTAGCTTGTCCATAATCTTTTTGGGGTCATTTGTTAGCTGCCTATCCCTGGTGAATATTTTACGGGCACTGCTCTTTTTCTTGTTTGATTGGAGTGAATCGCATCGTACGTATACAATAGGAGCAAACGCGTTACAATAAACGGAAATCTCACTGATAGCTTCCCCTTGCAGTACGGTGTTCCACAGGGTTCCCCTTTGGGCCCTATCTTGTTTATCTGCGCTTCAAAGCTTTTTGAGATCATCAGTTGTCATCTGCCTGATGTTCATTGTTACACAGACGATACACAGCTGTACGTATCGTTTAAACCTAATTCACATGCAAGTCGGTTACTACAATGCAGTGGTGCATAGAGGATCGACGTCAATGGATGTTTTTGGACCTGCTCAAGCTTAATGACGATAAGACTGAATATCTACTGATCGGCACTAGACAGCAGTTGGATAAATTGTCTGATGTACCCCTTGCTGTTGGTTATCATTTGATTGTGCCCAAGAATACTGATGCGTGCCTCACGGTTTGATCATATTTCACCAGTGCTTTTCACCCTACACTGGCTGCCTGTCCGCTTTAGAATAGTCTTAAGGTTTTAGTTATTACTTATAAGGCGATCTATGGTATGCCTTCAACAAATATTAATATAGGCTGTGTTATTAACAATAAATCTAAATCTAACAACTCCCTCTGATCTAACAACCCACTTTTACTAGAACATCCAAGAGTGCGTATCTAGAAAACGTTGGGGGTATCGAGCCTTCAGTGCGGCCGCCCCCAAACTTTGGAACGTTTTACCTGATACATTGCATGAAATAACATTGGTCGACTCATTTAAGGCTCATTTAAGAGCTTATCTTTTTCGAGATGCTTTTAAGGAACTTATATATAGTCACGGAATCACTTTTAATATTGCGTACATATATATGTATACATTTGTTTAAGTTACCAATGTTATCGATTTTTGTAAACTAGTTTTTTTCCTACCACAAATTGTAAATTTTTTATCAAGCTTTTTAATATTTGAATTATGCATTGTATTGTAATTGTTTTAATTGATTGTGAAGCGCCGGCGATCATATTTTAATGTAGCTGGCGCGATAGAAATGAATAAATACGTGCGAAACCTAAATTGACGAACGAGCCTTAACCAATTACTAGCTCCTTCAATTTTTTAGCAAAAAACACTAAACTCCTGATTACTTATTGTTAGATTTCCCCAGCTGGGGCGACACCTTTAGGATCCAAAAGCTACTACTTATTAATACTTTGTACTCATAATTGTTTCTCGTTTACAGTTTTCTTGTCTTCAGCACAGTACTGGTGCTTGTTTTCCAGACGTCAAGTGGATAAAAAGCTGAATGAATTTTTTGGGACGCTCGTTCTTGAATTGAAATCCAAGGCGCTAGCACGGTGAGGCGATAAATCCACAACACTATAGCTACGCCTTCCTTATAGCGATGATCAGCCTCTGTAACATCGGACTGTCCAGTGGTTAGGCAATGATTAGCGAAAACTAAGCTTTGAGCAACTCGGCCAAGATTGATTACCCCAAAAAAGATAATTCGGGGAGTGTTAGTTTTTCTGGCGGATTGGGTATAAGAGTATTTTTTTTAAATTCTGGTCGGAAACTTTCCAGCCCACACTTTTGATGCAGAAGCGCCGGCAAGGTGCGTATAAACGGGGAAGTACTTCTTTAGCTTTTACGTGTGTCTTCGTTTTCCTCCGTTGCAGCTGCCATAACGCGTATTTGCGTTCGGGTTTTCTTCAGCTCTATTCCCTCTAGTTTCCGTCCATGCTTTTGGTATCTCGAGAAACAGATGGCTGCTTATGTTTCTGTCCTTTACTATAATTGTGAATGGAATTTAGTTCAGGAGGCGAAGAGTTACTTGTCTTGTACCTACCCCACCAAGTTTTTCAAAGCCCGGCGATAGTTTGCTTGCCTGTAGAAATACAGCCAAGGAGTTACAACAGAGTTAGCAAGCCCCAACGTTCCGAACCAAAAATATAACTTGCCATGATTACTTCTTGAATCGTCAAAGCTGACAACCACACCCATGGGAAGCCAACACAATGAAAAGAGGGAGATCACCCAAGCAACGGTCTTAGCAACTTGCTTGTTTCTTTGATGCAGATCTGCATTCATGCTGTTTCGCCCCTGGTTGTTGTGTAAAGCACTGATCTGTACGGAACTTTTGCGAACTTTTCGGATAGTAAATATGCCGCTTATAATGATAGCAACGTAACACAGCCCAACTGCTGCCGTTTGGATTATACTTGACGCATGTAACAGCCCCGGATTTATCGTTTCCATTATTGGAAGACCCAGAGAAATAATCCATATTTTGGCGATAAGTATCTTGACTTTTGTAAAAGTGACCCAGACCTTGTGTTTGAGAGGGTAGCAGATAGCGAAGCAACGATCTATACTAAGCGTTGTAAGCGTTAAAATCGAAGCTTTGGCAGAAAACAACGCTGCCATCGTTGCAATTGTCACGCCGGGATTAAATAAGCAAAGCTGAGGAAAGAAACCTTGAATCAAAGCAAACACAAGGATCGGCATTACCACTGAGGTTACCATAAGGTCGGCTACTGCTACGTTTGATATCAGCAATCCACAAACAGTTTTTATGCTTGGTGTTCGAATGAAGACCAAAATAAGCAGAACGTTGCCCAGTGATCCACCAACAGCTAGAAATGAATGACAAATACTGGCTAATATCTCGCCTTCGAATCCGATCTGCATTGTGCATTGAGTGTGGTTTTCTTCCATGGTCGAGATTTGCGGTTAGGATATGGTGATCGAACAGCGAAGAAGATGTTTCCTCTACCTTTGGATATGACAGGTGTTTTATACACGGCTCATTTTTCGGTTACCGGTAATTGATTTTTCCATTCATCGCTGATGCTTGTAATTGGTAAAGGAAGATGGTGTCTTCGAGTTGGCATCCGACAATATTAGTTCTTTCAATGACCTGCAGACAGGGGAATTTTCAAGGACCTCCACGGGTTTTGTAAAAAAAAAGAGAAATCCACTGTTTTTAAAATAGGAAACAAATTGTTTTCAGACTTCACACGCCTTTCTGTGCCAATTTAAATAAGAGGCTACATGCCGGAAAGATAAAAACTAATTAAACCTCTTGTAATTTCGGTATCCTATTTTTGTTTACTTTCTATCTCATAGGCCGAATGAAATATGAAATTTACAGCCAAGAAGATTTTATTTGGCATCGCTTTATTTTTTGGACTATAACATTTGTTTTATTTAAGCCTGGTGTTCCTGGAATATTTATCAAATATTGAGCCACTCATCTTAAAACTTAATAGTCGAGGCGAACCAACTCTGTTATACTTTTCGTCTTTAATTAAAACATACAAAATAAATGCGATCTTGACAAGATACAGTACTTGAAAAAGTCGATAAATAAAAGAAGCGCATGAGAACGGAATCAAAGTGCAACTGCCTTTAATCGTGGATATGAAAGTTACCGCGATTGTTTGAAATTGGCAGGCTGAAGTTTCCTTTATGCACTAGTCAGTGTAATAACATCTGGATAATGGTGTAACAGCACAGGGGGTTCTCATATGCGACTAGATACCCAAAATAATGCATGTATGTGACGTGATCTCCTTAGCTGGAATTCAACCCTGTAAAAGAAGTCTACTATTCTCCAATAGGAATAAGATTACTCTTTAACACATCCTGTATAAAGAGCTGCACCATGTGTTCAGAGTTCCTAGCACAGGTTACAGGGTCTTTTTGAATAAGGCCTGACTTTTGTTGGCAGATCATATCGTTAATCTCATCATTAGTCACCGAGCTCTTTTTTCTCTACAAGTTTACTAGGATTTTTAAAAGATGTGACCATCTTGTTTCTGCTGCAGAAAATGAACAGAACCACGTGGGATTACTTATTTGGCGAATGATAGCAAGCGAGTCCTTTTTGCATTTTTCAAAACATGGTGGTGATCCTCTCAATTCTCGAAACCCTTCATCAAGATGTATTAATCTATTTACACAATCATCTGATTTTTGGTCACCTGCAGCGTATTTCTTGACTTTGGTTTTACATTTTTGAAGAGACAAATATGCGCTATTTTGAATTTGTTTCAGTGATTTGTTGCCTGCGCAGCAGGCGTTTAAGGTCTTGGTAAAGGAAAATCAGGTGTCCACAGAAAAATAAAATTGTTGCGCCGCTATTTTTTGTATAGAGTCAAACTATATATCATCTTAAAGCTAATATACTGAATTATTTGAATAAAGTTTTAGTTTTCTGGTATTTAATATTGCCTTTTAGTTTTGAGGTTTGGAACTCAGAACGACCGAGTCTGCTGCAGAAGCCCCTGCCCCTTCACTTTATTGCGAAAATAATTGCACTTTGTTGCATCTTAGGGCGCTTTCGATTGAGAAATTCAGATTTAGATCTTAACATCTGGGTCTGTTCCAATCGAACACAAAATCTGAAAACGGATTTTTCGAAGGAATTTGTTAATTGAAATCCTTACCCAACATGGATTTCAATTATTGCTCAATTGGAAATCCGAAGATCCAGATGTTAAGATTTAAGGGTGCTTTCGATCAGGAAATCCAGATTTAGATCTTAAAATCTGGATCTTCGGATTTCCAATCGAACAGACAATCTGAAAACGGATTTTGTCACAGATTCACTAATTCGAATTCCATGTCGGGTAAGGATTTCAATTAACAAACTCCGTCGCGAGATCCCAATCTCTTAGGGTGCTTTCGACTGGGAAATCCAGATTTCGATCTTAAAACCTGGATCTTCGGATTTCCAGTCGAACACAAAATCTGAAAATGGATATTTGTCGCAGATTTCGGGTAAGAATTTCAAAGTCACAAATCAATACACTCCAGTACTGTGTGAGAAATTTTTTATATGTTAAGAATTGGAAAAAATATCAAGCACCAGAGTCGAAACTCTCATCTCATACTTAATTTGGCCAGAAAAAGTGCCGTAAAATCAATCTCCGAAGAGAAACGAAAAATTGCTCACACTATATTTGGGGTAGTACAATCATCTACTAGAATTTAAAATTTGGAAGCGACATCTTAAAACTCATCAGGACAGGAGGTCCGAGAAAGTTGTAATTTTGGCGGCTAAATAAACCCCCCTAGAAATTCGAGCTTGAAGATTTCGCGTGCATTTCACGGTCTGCTGAATAACTCCATCCCCTATTTGAAAGCCAATTATGCTGAGCCAATCAGCGTTCGGGCACGTGGTAAGGTAGCAGACCGCGCGTGAAGGCTGTATGTCAATATGACACCTAATCCTTTCACGAGTGATTGACATGATACGAAAATCAATCATTTTTCGCGCTTGTGGCGAAAAAAAAAAAACGATTTTATCGGTTTTAAAATTAATTTTTCATTTTTTTTTTCCGGCAAAATATTTGTCGCGAAAAACCTTAGATAACAATGACCACAACCATGTTTTCTGAGCCCGCGAGACTGAGCACCCCCAGCAAACTATTGTTTTAACGAAAACCGCTGGTCAGCAACCTGGTTCTGGTCATTGCTGTGTAAGGTCCTCTATTCTTCACAGCCCACCGATTCAAGATTTGCAAACAAAGACTCCTAATCCTATCGCCTGCTACGCAGGCTATTTGATTTGAAGCCTTTTCACTTTATAAAAGATCTTGGGTACTGATTGTGCAACTCTCCTATCTCGACCTCTTAATTCCCACTTACACACTGGTATTTTTCTATCCTTGTTATCAGGGACCCAAAACGTTCGTGCTGCATATCAATTCCGTACACACGCATTGCATTCTTAAAACGAGTGAGCCTTTGACGTCATTTTCTCCTCGATCCAGCTCTCTCAAGAACTTAAAAGTTAGTAATGGCGGACCATTAAATAGGAAAACTCCAGTTAAAATAAATAGGTTTCTTTTTTAAATCAAGGCTTAAAACTTTGGTCGCTTTATAGTGTTTAGTTAACATAGTACGAAATCTAAAGAAAAATAAAAATTGATTTTTTGCTCACATGGGCACTGTAACACTTTCAACAAACTGTACTAATCTACCCAAGTGCTTCACTTATGCGCCGATCAAATTGAAACTTCAACATCCCTATCTGTGCCTATCTGTGCCCGGGGAGTGGGGAGTTTGACCTTTGCCTGCGTGGGGTGCGGAAAATTGAACCGGAAGTGTCAGGTTTCAAATGACATCTTTTTCGAGCTCCGAAGTCGATAAATTCAAATTCAGACAAATTCGAGGGCATTTGAAAACCATTTTGGCCCGAGGGTGCGGGAATTTGAACGATCCAATCTTCAAAAGTTTAAATGCCTGGGCTTTACCCGGGGGGGTGGGGGGGGGGGGAGGGAGGATGTTGAAGTTTCGAGTGGATCGTCGCATTAACGGCAATGTTGTGGTACCATATGAAACAAAAATAATCGCTGACGAAGATGCACCCATTGATGTGACGTAATAGGTTACCATGGCAACACAAAAACCATTTACAATACCTTATATTTCGTCTTTAAACGCGTTTATCTCAAAAACGAACTGCGTGACACCCATCTTTTATTGCTAGAGAGTGATAAGCACGACGTTCCGCATTAGCAGACAAACTTTGCATTGTCCTGGGCAAAACGAACGGACAAAAATGGTCAGGACAATTTTTGTTCGCCTACTTTTTATCCGCACTGAAACTGCAAATGGTCAACAAATCTGTCAATCATTCGACTTCGCAACAAGCGCACCAAAAACTTCATTTTGCGAAAAAATGGAGTATGCCAAAATCCTTCACCTTTTGGCATGCCTGTTGCTCTTAAATTTGGCACAAATTCAGACAGGAATGTTGCTCGTGATGTGCTGTTTTTTTAAGCATCAAATCATTCGAAATCAAGTTATGAAGCGTGGGATTCAACACTGTGGGAGACAGAAACCGGGTTCTCAGATACAATTCTTACTCCTGGACCCGTCCAAGACCTAACTAGTCTCGGGTCTCGGTGGCCCTCCTATATTTCAAGAAATATTGTTGGCTTCCCAAATTAACTTCATGTGGATAATGGTATCCACCAGATAAATCACCAGTGATCCAGCGGATAGACACTAGGAAAACCAGTTGAGTTATCCAGTGGATAGCGAGTTATCCGATGGATCACGCTATCTACCCTTCGAACAACTAAGGCCAGAATGACTAAACAGCGAGAATTCCTGTCATCATTATGAAAACTGCTCCCGTATCAAATTTCAACCCACGTATGCAAATTAGTTCATATTTACAGAACACGATGAATCCAGAAAGGCAGAAATAGCTCACAAAAACCTTTTCCAGCCAAAATTTTTATTGAAACAAACAAGACAGTTGCTATTAGAGACAAGAAAAAAACCTTCCAAAAAAAAAAAAAAAAAAACTTTTCACGCACGCAAACAAGCAACACATGTACACGCCGTGTCAAAAACCATACGCAACTTAATAATTTTTCACCGGAGTTCAGGATCAAACCCTTTTCTGAAGAAGCTTTCCCTTGAATAATGAAGCACAATGAAGCACAATGGCCGTCCCGGACGATGCAAAGAACAAAACTACAAGGAACTGGCGAAACTTGTACAAGATGATTTTATGCCGAGGGCATCCGCTATTGTACTGTGCAGCGATTCAAGTTTAACACTCGCTCCCAACAACCAGGTGAGACTGTTGCAATACGGTATTTCTAACCGAGTTGAAGCACCTTAGTGAACATTGTGACTTGGGTACGACTTTGGATGAAATGCTACGTGATTGGCTCGTGTCTGGTGTCCGCGACATAAGGATACAACGTCGATTATTAGCTGAACCTAAATTAACCCTAAAGCGGGAGTTGATGTTAAGCTTAAGGATGCTTCACAGATTCAAAAAGGTGATTCCCAAAAAGGGAATACTTTGCTTAACAACGTTGATGCGAAAGTGTTATCGTTGTGATGGCAAGCACCTCTCAAGGAACTGTCATTTTGCGTGCGGCAAATTGGGCCATTTATCTCGGGTGTGCAGAGCAAAAAAGAAAGAAAACCTTCCAAAATCAGATACTGATAAGACGGCGGGAAATCCTCCGGTCTACTCACCTACTGATAGATGAGGAGAATGCTTCAAAAGGGAAGAAGCATTTAGATCCCAGGGAGTATTCCTAGCTAACTTTTGGCAGTAAAAACTCCTCTTCATACAGAGTTCACATGAACATTGCTGGGCAGCGCTTGGAAATGGAAGTTGATACAGGGGCTTCACTGTCAGTGATTAGCAAGAAAACCTATGAGAACGTGGTTTCAGGGAGGAGACACGTCCATTGGAAACATCTGGAGTTGTCATTCGTACTTATACGAGAAAAGGTCAAGCCAAAAGGGTCCAGTACGGTTGCTGTTTGCCATGGTGGGAAGCCGTACTGCCTACCATTATTATTTGTGTGTGGAGAAGGACCATCTCTGTTAGGAAGGGATTGGCTGGGGGTAATTAAACTGAAATGGGCAAGAATTAAGCTGCTTTGATCACATGATAAGCGTTTGGAAGGGATCCTACAGAAACAAACCCTGCTTTTTAAGTAGGGTCTAGGGACCTTACAAGAGGTAAAAGCCAAAATTCATGTTGTCCCTACAGCTAGTCCCATTTTCCACAAAGCAAGACCGGCGCCATATGCTCTCAGGGAAAAATTTGAACAGGATATGGAGAGACTCGAAAAGGCAGGGACTATTGAACCTGTCCAATATTTCGAGTGGGCCACACCTATAGTCCCAGTTATGAAAAGTGATGCCGCTGTACGAGTCTGCGAAGACTATAAGTGTCAAAGTTTGATGGCTACCCTATTCCCAAGCTAGATGACCTTTATACAAAGTTGGCTGGCGGTCAGTCTTTCACAGAATTGAGTTTGAGCCAAGCTTATGAGCAGATGCTGGAGGGCGAGGACTCTAGGGAGTTCTTGACAATCAATAGGAAAAAAGGATTGTACAAGTATAACCGTCTCCCATATGGGGTCTCTTAAGCACCTGGCATTTTCCAAAGAACTATGGAGGGTTTATTACAAGGAATTCAATCCACTGGTGTTTTGTCAGACAACATCCTGATTTCAGGACCTAGCACTGAAGTACATTTAGATAACATTGAGAAAGTCTTGGGACGTCTCTCACAAGCTGGTTTGCAACTTATAGCAGCAAAATGTCAGTTTATGAAACCAGTCCTCAAGTGCCTGGGACACCGTGTTGATGCAGATGGTTTCCATCCCGTTGAAGCCAAAGTGGAGGCTACCAAGGAGGCCCCTACTCCGACCAACACCTCTGAATTGAAGTCCTTCCTGGGAATGCTTAACTTCTATGGCAAGTTCCTGCCCAATCTTTCGGCTACTCTAGAGCCGCTACAGAAGCTGCTCAGGAAAAATGGCTGTTGAAAATGGTGGTCAGAGCAGCAGGAAGCTTTTGAAAGGGCTAAGAACCTCCTTCAATCATCAGATGTGCTGGTACATTATGATCCTTAGAAGGAATTGGTGGTGTCCTGTAATGCATCACCTTATGGTATTGGCGCAGTTCTGGCTCATGTTAGGGAGATAGCTCAAAGAAACTAATTGCGTACGCCTCACGAACACTCTCACCAGCAGAGAAAGGCTATGGAAACTCCGATAAAGAAGCAAACTAGCTTTGGTCTTTGCCGTGAAAAGTTCCATCAGTTTCTTGATGCTCGTCATTTCAAGATTTACACTGACCATAAATCTTTTTAGGGCTACTTAACCAGGAACGCGCCACTCCACCAATGGTCTCAAACAGGATGCTGCAATGGTCTTTAACTTTACTTGCATATGATTATGAGTTGGTTTATCGTCCTGGTCTTCAGAATGGCAATGCAGATGTTGTTAGTTACCTACCTCTCCAGGATACCCCAGAGACCACACCAGTTCCCGGAGATATTGTCCACCTCTTAAAGACCATTAATTCCAGCCCAGTGGATGCGAGCAAAGTGAAGTTATAGACAGCCTGTGATCCAGTACTTTCTCAGGTCCTACAGTTTATTCTCCATGGATGGCCCATGACAGTTGAAGAAGCGCTAATGCCTTATTTTGCCCGGAAAGAGGAGCTGAGTGTGCTTGCAGGTTGTGTTCTGTGGGGTTCCCGTGTCGTGATGCCCGGTCAGGGGAGGAAAGAAGTGTTGGACTTACTGCACGAATATCACCCAGGTATTGTTAAGATGAAGAATCTGGCCAGAAGTTATATTTGGTGGCCGAGTATGGACACAAGGCTGGAGGAAAAGGTGAAAAGTTGTCAAGTGTGCCAAAGCTACCAAAAGACCCCGCTTTGTTCCCCATTGCATCTCTGGGAATGGTCGGGCCGTCCTTGGTCTCGGATACATGTCAGCTAGGCATGCCCCTTCATGGGGAAAATGTTCTTGCTGATTATTGATGTTCATTCAAAGTGAATGGATATCCATTGAGTGAATTCCGCCCGCTCCAGTGCCACCAACAAGAAGATGAGGGCAACCTTCGCTAATGGGTCTTGTTTTACAAGTAGTGAATTCATGTCATCCCTTCAGAAAAATAGCATCAAACATGTTACTTCTGCACCCTACCACCGAGCGTCAAACGGCCTCGTGGAGCGAGCTGTACAAACTTTAAACTAGGAATGAGGAAGCAAGGTGATGGCACTGTAGAGACCAAGTTAGCTCGTTTTCACAGCACCACTGGTGAATCACCTTCCCGGCTACGATGAGGTAGGTAGGTCCCATCCGGACCTACTACGACCAGATGTAGGGGCAAAGGTCTATGCAGCACTGTCAAGGCAAAAGAAACAACATTATCAACAAAGCCAGATGCGCCAAGTAGAAATTGGGGATGCTTTAAATGTACGTAGCTACTCCGGTGGATCCCAGGGA